>NC_043001.1:23096870-23151870 GCF_006345805.1 Octopus sinensis
TATCTTTACTAAAAATCTGTAGAAATGATAGACCCAAAAAGATGTGAGATGAAGTGGCAAGAAAGGATCTTCAGATGCTGGGCCTCAATGAGGAGATGACAAGGGATCAAGACTTGTGGCATTCGCTGTACTTCAGAAAACACGTCGAGCTAAGTAAAATCTCAGCCATCCATACATATAGGGATATCCTTTAGGGCCACACCCACACTCCCTTGCTCAGCCAAAAGGTGCTTGACTTGCAGGCGCCAGTACCATGTAAAATGCACTCATGTTGGTGCCACATAAAATGCACTCATGCTGGTTCCATGTAGGAAGCACCCAGTACATTCTGTAATGTGGTTGGTGTTAGGAAGGGCATCCAGCCACAGAAACCATGTCAAAACAAACAATTGGAGCCTGGACAACTCTCTGGCTGGCCAGCTCCTGTCAAGCCATCCAACCCATGCCAGCATGGAAAACAGATGTTAAACGATGATGATAATTACTATACACTACTGACTACCAGTAACATATCAAGCTATCAATAACATGACGAGTTTATTCACTTGGTCAGCTGTGATTCTCAACAGTGTAAATAACAGGTAAATACCAGAATCAAATTGGTAAAGAATTCAAAGTATATACAACATAGACATTAACTGCAGCGGCATTTTTAATGTTTGTTTGAATGTTCAAGGTAAATTAACTTAAATTGTAAATTCAAAGAGTATGAACAAGAAAATGAAATTTGAGAAGAAAAAAAAGCAAGAATAACTGAGTAATGAAACATGGGATAAATAAGTATAGAGAAAAAGAATAATGATAAATTGACAAAGCTATAAAAAAAAATAAGAAAGATTAAAACTTACAGGATTTCATCTTCACTAAGTGAATCATACCTAGCATTGAAATTAGAGATATGCAATTTTACGAGATCTTCAACTGGTAGATAACTTGTCCCAGTTTGTGTAAAATTGGTGGTATATGCTGAATGATAGACTTTTGAGAACCACCAAATCTATAAAAAGTGAAACAGAGGACAAAAGGTTATTCATAAAATTAGTTGGGATTATATTGGTTTTAAATTTTGGCACAAGGTCAGCAATTCCAGGGAAGGTGGGTAAGTTGATTACATTGACCCCCAGCAACTCAACTGGTACTTATTTTATTGTTCTTGCAAGGATGAAAGGCAAAGTTGACCTCAGAAGAATTTGAACACAGAATGTAAAGGCAGACAAAATAGTGCTATGCATTTTGCCTGGCATGCAAACAATTCTGCTAACTTACCACATTAAATTGGGATTATATTAACTACATATTGGACAAATCAATTATAGACGTAGTAGTTGTGTTTAAAAGATCTGAGTAGAATAGAAGCCTGGAAAACAAACAAGATAGGAAACACAAGATGCAAATCTTGCCTCAAGGAAGGATACTTTGTCAAAGAGAAAGGATTTGGGACAATAATAGAAGAGTAGAAACAGCGTATCATAGCACAAGCAGTTGTGTTTAAAAAGTGTTAGAAGAAAAGTTTGGTTTGATGTTTCCAAATGTGTCAGAGCTAATATTAAAAAATTACTGCCAACCAAACATCATTAAACATTATGAATACAACATTAGACAACAGACAATACCACCTCTCTACTACAAACTATTATATTAGCAAAATCACAAGCTAGGGAGAGTATATTACTAACAGTAGTTGCTAAAAATTTTACATGAAGATAAATAATTTGAAGATTATGGCATAAAAGGAAAACACTCTAGATTCATGTTATAAGTTTTAGCAATATTAACTACTGTATTTTCCAGCCTAAGAGCACATACACTACTGGTTAGGGTGTTACATTCAGGATTGTGAGATTGAGGTTTCAATTCTTAGACCATGTTGTGCATTGTTGTCTTGAGCAAAACACGTCATCTCACGTTGTTCTGCGATCACTTCAACACCTGACACGAGATACATCATGTGCCTGTTCAGGCAACATCGATTTGTTGGAGGGAGTGAGCTAATGTACAACACATACATTAGATCAGTATACACAATCCATTTGTGCAGGTTGTTTGGCAAAAAAGCTGAACACTTATACATCATCTTTGACAAGAAAGTCCAGCATTTTTCAGTACACAAGTTAATATATATTGTGTAAACACAGTGTAAACATTTCATTCCAAATCCTGCTGCATTTCACATAGAACTTTCGGTCCTCAAAAGTTGTCCAGTATAAGTTGACTATCTTTTTTGGCTGTAACTTTTGGTTTGAAAAATTCAACTTGTTTACTAGAAAATATAATAATGTTAATATTGCTAGAACTTTCAATTTTATGTGCAAACTTTTATCCAGGATATCAATAATGTTTGTAAAGCACTCCCTACAAGGAAGGAAACTATGTCATCTATCAACATATAAATAACAGAAACTAATTGACATGTCAAAACTAGCATATTTCATACAGATGCAAATGATAAGAAAACTAATATAAATAAATTTACCTGTTTAAGAGGAATTCCAGTTTTCGATATCACATCAATAACTTGCTTCTCAACTGTATAATAATAACGATTTTCCTTGACTGGGGATCGTATATCTATTAAAACATTCTTTCCTGTCAAGTGTGCTAAGTCAATCAATTCTTCCAAAGACATAATGGTTTGGTTATTGTAGATTTCCTTTGCTTTGTCAGTAAGAGATCCAACTACACCCATTGGATCTTCCTAATATGCAGACAAATATATATAAGAAAATAGGATCAGTACAGTAAACTTGAGAAAGAAAATTATCATATAAAATATGAATCTGTTTAGTAAAATTCTTGGCTTTGGGAAGGATTAACTGGTAGAAATTTAAGATTGAGAATGTAATGAATATCATGAAGTAAGCTTAAGCATTATTCATTTGTTTAGTTGTTTATTTTATATTTGGTTTTCTAAACTGGCTTAGGTTAGACATGTACTTATTTGAGACAGTATTTTATATTCGAATGCCTTTCCTGTCACCAACCTTTAATTATATTACAAGTACAGATGTTATTTTTATATTTCACTACTTCCAAAATTCAAAGTTATGAGACTTAATGTAAGCACAACACCATATCATTATTCATTTTAATGTTGTTATTATTATTATAATTAATTAATTTAGATAATCTCATGCAAAGAAGTGGAAATAACAACTACCCACACATATATATATGTACAAATACTCACACACATAACACACACACACACATGCTCACATACACACGCTCTCTCTCTCTCTCACACACACACGCATGCACACAGGTTTAAAAATAGTTTCTGTTTATAAAATAAATAGATAATACTTAATCCTGTTAGCATTCAGATTACTCTGTCAAATATAGTCCTTCCTACTAAATGTACAAGGCCTGAAATCTTGTTGGGGCAGGACTAGATTAACTTAACCCCAATGCTAAACTGATGAGTATTTCATCAACCCCAAAAGGATGAATGACACAGTTGACTCATTTTACTAAACAAACTCAGATTCTAAACGATAATTTGAACTCAGAATGTAAAGCCAGAAGAAATGCTGCTAAGCATTTTTTTCCAGTATGCTAATGATTCTGTCAGCTCACCACCTTATTCTGTCAAATATAATGCTTATTTACATTGATTTGAATTAATTGTGCATTATTTTGCAACTTTTAAATTTCAATAATACGATAACTTATCTATGGAATGACATTGTAAAGTAGATGTGAGAGGCTGGATCTGGCCTAGTTAAATGTTAAGGAGTTAAAGATATCATACAATAAATGATGCAGAACATATGAAATAAATTTAGAACAGACAGCAAATATGCTGGGAAAAATCTAGCAGTAAGATTAAAGTAAAGTTAAATAACACACTCAGCTGTCTCAGTACTCCAGTCACAAAATTCAATATAACAGAGACACAAGATACCACCCACACATTTTCTGAACTCTAGTATTAGCCGCTGATCTGGGAAAGTGTTGCTTTTTAACCATGCTTTGACTGTGTTATAACAAATTGTTGGTATTAAAACTAAAAGTGAGCCATATCTATTATTATTTATAAATTTCAGTAAGTTTAGCATGATTAAAGAAAACGTAACAGGCAATATTTAATCATATAACTGGTTTAAACGAATAAAAAGTACCAACAAGTAGATGTTGTAAGGTGTCTAGTAAATATACAATAGTCACAGAGTCTCTTTCTCACTCCCCTATATGCTTTTCTCTTTCTTTTCTTCTGATGAAGGACTATTGTCCAAAACATTAAGACATTCTCTCTTTTCATTGAAGCATTAGGCTAACACTGCATTTGTTAAAATTTGTTCCTCTTGCATTTTCATTTTTATTGTTCACTGTGTGTATGTATATGATTTTTCTTTGAGCCTTATTCATTTTCTTCTTAAGAGAGTTCAAGCTCGTTACTAACAAAGCAACAAGACTTTTTAGTCAAAAGAGTTTCCAGTGTTTGAAAATATGAGGTTGAGGTGTGCATCTGTTCTCCTAAAGAATCTCAAATGTCTTACATTCCAATCTGAGAATGTCTTACAAATCTTCACTGTGCCATTAACAGATTGGATTTGGAGAATCTGCACCAGTTTATTTAATCATTTACAAGTGTGTGACTGAGGGTATGTGTGTGTGTGTGTATACATACATGCATACATACATACATACATACATACACACACACACATATATACACACATACATACAGTAGTGCTCTCAACTGGGGTCAATGTAAGACTTTATTGTTAAAATTTATGAGCAAAAAAATGCTTATACTTCTACAATAAACAAAATATTTTAGCAATTTTTTTAATACAATTCCTAATAATATCTAATTATAGAAATATAATAGGATTTTAAGAACATCAAATGACTAGGAAACAGGTCAGGATTGGTGACAGGAAAGGCATCCAGCTGTAAAAATCTGCCTCAATAAACTCTTCCTAATCCATGCAAGCATGGAAAAGGGGATGTTTAAACCAAGATGATGATAATCATAAGAAATTTGTATTTCTATATTTATGAATATTTTCAGAAAATTTTAGAACTAAATAAAACTTATTACAAAAATAATGTCCATACAAGAAACTTTAAATACTCTTAGATAACTTACCTTCAAAAACCAGCTTCCAGCATTGAGTTTCCGCAATTCATCAAATGTAAATGTAGAAGCATCATCATCCACTCGGTCGGGATATACTTCTTCAATATTGGTTGTTCGTCGTAATGTTTTGTCATGTAAAATAAACGGAATTCCATCTAAACTGTAAGAAAATATTTCAAATGACAATTGTATGATTATCTGTGGTCAAACTTCCTTACTATCACTTCTAACCACACACATACTATATTACAAGGGCCCCAGTTGATCTGATCAACAGAGCAGCCAGCTCATAGAATTAACATGCTAAGTGGCTGAGCACTACAGACATACGTTCCCTTAATGTACCTCTCAGGGAGATTAAGAGTAACACAGAATGAGGCAAAACTGGCCCTTTGAAATACAAGTACAACTCATTTTTGCTAACCGAGTGGACTGGAGCAATGTGAAATAGAGTGTCTTGCTCAAGGACACAATGTGGCACCAGAAACCAAACTCACAGCCTTACAATCATGAGCCAAATATCCTAACCACTAAGCCATCTGCCTTCACTAAACCACACACACACACACAGAGTTATGGATAATAGATATTTTGATTGTTTATGGGTGGAGGTCTGGTTCTTCCACCACCATGTCATCATGGTTGTAAAATGAACTTCTAAGCCAATAATTACATGCTGGCATTTATACTCTTATGTAGTGCTTCAAGATGTTCTAAAAACAGAATATATATATATTATATATTGTCCCTTTCCCTCTAGTATATATATATATATATATATATATTATATATATATATATAAGATTCCATTGAATTAGGTACTTAAACATAGGCACCTTGCTATGACAGTATAATCCACACACAATATTAATTGGATATTGAATATCAAGACTCCATGCAGGGGTGCTTGTACCTGATATTCCTGCCATATGTGCATACAATGCAACCCAGCTAAGTGAAGATATCTGCTCCTGATATTCTGCCACAGATATGTCAAAAGAAACAATGTAAATATTTTTAGTTCCATTATTGATGTGAAATGCTTGTATCCATTATGTTTGAAATCTATGCAGTTATCTGACGGGAATGGTTTCTTTCAAATGATGTAATGTTTTCATTAATCAATTAAAGGAGTTACTTGAAATGGCTGTAATGAAGTGATACCAGGTGATACCTGTACATCTTTGTCACTCACTTACACACACACACACACCACACACACACACACACACCCACACCCACACACACACACACACACACACACACACACACATATTTAAGCTTATCTGTACAGATTATTTATAGAGTTCAGAGCTTCAGAGCCAGTACTAAAAGTTATGTTTTGTATATGAATATGTGTATGTAAACAATATGATTGAAGATAGAAAAACAGGTAATGAGTGTAGATGCATATTTCAAGAGTTATTGACCTTTCATCATCCATAAATAAACTGCTTAAATACCCACTAAGTTTAGGATATTTTTCTTTTATTTCATTTATTTGTTTCAGGCATTTGACTGCGGCCATGCTGGAGTACCAACTTTAGGACTTATTCTTTGTAAGCCTAGTACTTATTCTATTAGTCTCTTTTGCTGAACCCTTAAGTTACGGGGATGTAAACACACCAACATTGGTTGTCAAGCAATATTACGGAGCCAAACACAGACACACAAACATACACACACACACACTTATATATACGACAGGCTTCTTTCAGCTTCTGTCTATCAAATCTACTCACAAGACTTTGCTTGGCCCAAGGCTATAGTAGAAGACACTGTGTAACACTACTGGATAGACCAATTTACATATTAAACACATTCCTGGTAAATGGTGTGTAAATATTAATTGCTAGCAAGGTCACTGTATTTTGTTTTGCAGCCATAATATACTACCAAGTATATTAAAGGTTCCCAAGTCAATAATATCTTGCTTTTTGTTTTAACAGTGTGATGTTCTCATTTTTAATCTTATCTCTACAGATTTTCTATAGAGTTCAGAGCCACCACTGAAAGTTACAATGCTTTGTATACAAATACATTTACAAAAACAATGCAACCAAAGACAGAAAAATAGATAATGGTTGTATATGCATGTTTCAATGCATTTGTAGACAGTTGATGGTTTGGATGTGGTGGTAGTGGAAGAGCAATAACTCTTGAAATAGGATCACCAAGCTCCTATCTAGAGAGTAACTGTAATGTGTCCATAGGGATGACATCCATGGTTCTGTAATCAACTATGATGCAAGCTCCCAATTCAAATTGATAATAATGAAACTGGATGGTGACGAGAATCATTTTCTGTCACTAATTCTCACCTGTTTTTAAAGGGAGTTTTCATTGCACTTGTCTTTGAAAGCATAGCTGCCAAATGATTTGTTTACTGGGAATTGGCAACAGACAACATTGGAGAGAGGGGCAGTTGATTAGATTGACCCCAATATGCAACTGTACTTAATTTATCAATCCCAAAAGGATGAAAGGCAAGTCGACCTTGTTGGAATTTGAACTCAGAATGTAAAGACACACAAAATACCGCTAAGCATTTCACCTGGTACGCTAACGTTTCTGCTGTCTCGCCATCTTAACACTTGCCCAAATTGCTGTACAGATGGACTGAACCCACAACCATCTGGTTGAGAAGTGAACTTCTTGACCACATAGCTATTACTGCATTTTATTTAACCACAAATATTTCTAGTTATCAGGAATGGGTCATAACTGAGAAATAACTTAGAGAATTTATATTTCAAAATGTATAAAGATACAATGTAATTTACCTTATTTGTACATCTGACTCAAATCCATAGACGCTTTCGTTTGCAGCTATTTGGAATGCAACTAAAGTATTCTCAGGTGCAATCTTGCAAGAAAAGTTTTAAAATACAAAAGACTTTGATTAAAATTTGCTTAAATATATTCCAACAATAACATATTGAGAGATTTCTGGCTAAATAAACACTGTGTCTAATTTTAAAATATTGGTGAACTTTATTTATCACAATTTAATTACAAGGAAACAAGAAACAGAAAAAGAAGAAAAAAAGATGATGGGAGAGGGAGCAATGGGTCACACACCCCAGAATAAATGGCATGTTCAGCTACATCCCACAGATATGACTGCAATAGTATTGCTGCAGAGAATGGCTAGTGACACTTGCTACAGCAGCCACTTCACCTTGTAGGGTTCATTCTCAGACAGGCTGCTATTATCCCAATTTTGCAGGCAAAAACAGTAGTGCAGGGTCTGAGAACAGCTGAGGTCACAACAGTGACCAACACAAACTGATAGCAGCCCATCAGACCCCTGTATTTATTAATTCTTCTTTCCTTTGCATTACAGACAACCCATTGCTCTCCCATTCCATTTTCTGCTACTTTATTCCCATCCTACTTTTTCTTCTTTTCCTGTTTTAAATTCAAGTGTTTTCTCTCATCTTCACTGATGAATATGGCCAAGAAATGCAGTACATTAAAATGGAATGTCAATCTTTTAAAAATATTATTATTATTACTATTATTATTTATTGTTAAGGCAGTGAGCTGGCAGAATTGTTGGCATTCCAAGGCTATAGTAGAAGGCACTTGCTCAAGGTGCCACACAGAGTGACTGATGTATACTTCTATCACATTTCAATCATTTTCCCATTTCTTCCTTCCTTTCCTTTATGTATTCTGTCCTTGTGATGTCCCCACTCATCTTATGTCCCTCTTGCTAATAAAAGAAATTAGTATTATTATTATTATTATCATTGTTATTATTTACATAGGCTCAAAACTGGAAGTTTTGGAGAAGTACTCTATTCTATGAACCCTCAAAAAGATGGAAGGCAAAGTTCACTTCAGCTTTGAACTCAGGAGAAAATACCACAAAGCATTTATTCCAATATTTTGACGATTCTACCAAAACCACAACAACAATAATAATTATATTCATTCCAACTCATTGCTTTGTTTCTCAGTTATATTTGTATTTGATAGAATAAAAGATGCACAGACATATTAGATGCATCCCAATTTCAGCAGTGCATGTTCAGGAAAAAGCAAGTATCAGGGACAAAATTAGCATATGGAAGGTTCAACTCCACATATAGGAGCAGGGGTGATTTTTTGAGACATCTTTTTGGAACACAATGCATCTTATATTCCATCAAATATGGTACTTCTATTGACATGTATGATTTCAGACACATTCAAAGTTATCTCCCTTACTCACTCAACTAATAATATTTTACTTTAGTCATGTGATCTGTAACGGAAAAAATCATGAAAATAATAGATTTATTACATATATTCAGTCAACACCTCTTTATAATTACATTATAATTACTTTATAATTACATTTGGGTTAAACTATATATTATTATCATTATAAAGGCGGCAATCTGGCAGAATTGTTACCATGCCAAACAAAATACTTAGCAGCATTCCTTCTGGCTGTACATTCAGAGTTCAAATTCAGTTAAGGTCAACTGTATCTTTCATCCTTTTTGGGTCAATGAAAGAAGTACCAGTTGAGCATTGAGGTTGATGTAATGGACTGTCCCCACTCGCACAAAATTACAGGTCCGGTGCCTAGTAAAAAGGATTATTATTGTGGATGTTGCTCTTATTACTTCACTGTTTTCAATTTCCTGTTTACTCATAAAGTCTAGAAAGAAGGACAATACCCATGACCTTTGCAGCACCTTCAAGACCAGTGAGTTTCATGAAGCTAATTTTCTGTTTCTATTGTCTTCAAGGACAATGTCTGATTGTTTGTATCTCTATTTCTATGAGTATTGATGGAACATGTTACAGAGAATTGTGTAGTGATATTAATTGGTCACTGGTTCTCAGACATGCTTAATTAATAAAATATCAATGATTTTGATTTTCATTTCGTTGAGGAATTATACTGAGAAACCTAATTATCTAAGTTTACACATTTAGATTTGGCCAATAATAAACATCAACTTTTACTGTATTGTAACCACAAGGCTTACATTTAAAGTTTCCACAGGTTTTAAAGACTGTATGCCTTGTGACCCTGGCTCAGTTTTGAGTTGTTAACATGTAACTTAGTTTCCTTGATAAGCACTTTTCACCACCACCACCACTACCATCATCACCATCATCATTTAATGTCAGTTTCCCATGCTGGCATGTGTTGGATGGCCTGACAGAATTGGCAAGGTTAGGGGCAACACCAGGTCCTATACCTTGCTTTTGGCTTTGTTTCTACAACTGGATGCCCTTCCTAATGCCAAACACTTTACAGAGTGCACTGGATACTTTTTATGTGGCACCAGCACCAGTGTTTTTTACATGATACCATTACTACTGTTTTTTCACATGGAAGCATCACCACAGTTTTTTACATGGCACCATCACCTGTGCTTTTTATGTAGCACCAGTAAATTTTTACATGGCACTGTGGTTTTAGGATATCAATTCTGTTATGGAGAATGGGTCTTCTAACCTACATGTGAGTTTCTTGTTCTAATGTTCTGAAAAATTGCCCATATATGGGCTTGTCAATCAGTACTTTCTTCATAAAAATTTGAATTGCTTTCTTCACTTGCAGTTTAATGAGGTTAATAGTAGTGTCACTACAGTAGGTGAGATGTCTCCTTTACAAAAGTTGAATTTGTAATGTCCTGGCTAATGTGGAAAAGGAACTGTTATTTCATTTCTAGATAACCACACTTCTTAGTGGATCTTTAACAACTAAAAAATATTTGCCTAGCTAGGATTGGCACAGGCTACTGACTGGTTTCTTCATATTGTTATGACATGCTCGTGTTAATCAGAAAAAAACGTTTACTGCTCTTTGTAAACTAAATAGCTTGAGTTGTATTGTGTCAGATGTTGTTTGTAAGGCTGTAAAGTAATTATCATCAGTGTTGTGGTC
The DNA here is from genome assembly GCF_006345805.1 of Octopus sinensis. Classification (NCBI taxonomy): domain Eukaryota; kingdom Metazoa; phylum Mollusca; class Cephalopoda; order Octopoda; family Octopodidae; genus Octopus; species Octopus sinensis. The sequence goes on from NC_043001.1 coordinate 23,107,853, forward strand.
ATCACCATCATTGTTTTAATGTCCACATTTCAAAGCTAGCACGCTCAGATGCCCTTCCTGTTGCGAACCAGCACCTGTCTCCATGCAAGATATTACCCCTTGGTTAGATATGGTTTTTTCTTTCACAAAAGACAACAAATGAATCACATCCTTTGTATGTTGGTGATGCTTGTTGACAGCTATCATGTGATGTCAAGACAAACACATACACACACGATCAGATGCATGAATGCATGCATATATATATATATATATATATATATATATATATAGTCCAACCCATGCCAGCATGGAAAATGGATGTTAATCGATGATGATGATGATACACATGTTACTCTTTTACTTGTTTCAGTTATTTGACTGTGGCCATGCTGGAGCACTGCCTTTAGTTGAGCAAATCAACCCCAAAACTTATTCTTTGTAAGCCTAGCACTTATTCTATCAGTATCTTTTGCTGAACTGCTAAGTTACAGGGATGTAAACACATCAGCATCGATTGTCAAGTGATGTTGGAGGGACAAACACACACACACACACATATATATATACACACATTGTGAGACATGTTTTCTTAGTTTGAAATTTTCTTTTACAGTTTGCAGTCACTCTAATTTATTATAATGAATCTCTTATTTCACTTTAATATAATTATTATTATTAATAGTAAAACTGTGAACTCTGAAAACTATTACATACCACACAATAAATCAGACACTTAACAATTGTACAAGTGAAAAAGGTAAGGAGGAAGTAGCTGCAGACTATTCCAGAGTATTTTAGAGAAGGAATGGTTCAGCATCAGCATCATCATCATCAGCAGCAATTAATATCCACTCTCCATGCTGGCATCGGTTAGATGGTTTGACTGGAACTGATGAGCCAGAGAGCTACACCAGGTTCTAGTCTGATTTGACATGGTTTATACAGCTGGATGTCCTTCCAATGCCAATTTGACAATTCAAATTCTTTTTTAACAGTTCATATGAAGAACAACTAAGTATTTTGGTTGAATATGAAAGCATCATGGTCAGTCATCAAAGCAACATGAAATTTTCAGCTAAATTTCCAACAAATAAGATATCAAATTCAGGCCTTAGCATAAAATTACTAAATATGTTAAGCAGGAGAATACATGCCCACCATGTTCAGTACTCTGAAATAAACTGATTTAGTGTCCAAATGTAGTATCATATTTGTAATCATCAATGAAACAACAGCAAAGGAAACAACAGCTAGTTTAGTCAGCAGCCCTTTAGCACTTAACCAGGCCATATCCAGTCAAAATATTCTACAAGTTTAATGTTCAAACTGATCAGATCTCGCATCTTCCAGAATGTCATATTGAACACGAACAATCACATCATCAAAATCTCAAGCCTAGAAAATAATGCAGTATTAATTCAAAACGATGTGAATAAATACACATTACATCTGATTGAGTAATCTAAACTCTAAAAGGTTAAAATGGCAATGAAACACGAGCCACATCTGCAGTTACTGAGAATGACTCAATCAACCTTCTTGTAAAGAAAGACAAACCATAAGAAAACACACAATTCACTATCATGGTGGTTGTTTAACCCCAGGTCGGTTGTGACTGATTAGACCTATAACCAAAAGCATTCAAGACAGGACAATCCTGTCCTTTCAAGGGTATCTAAGAGTACATTATCCAATGTAACCTTTGGCTGCTATTTCTAGCAGGTCAAGTGACCTCATAATTCATTTAGCATTTAAACCGGCCATATCCATATTATGTTCAAACTGACCAGATGTATCCTCTGACACCAACCTGACAATATCATTCTAAAAATTAACAGTTACCTCATCAAAATCTCAAAGCTGCAAGATAATGCATGATTAATTCAAAACAAAGTGAACAAATAAGCATTATTTTTGACAGAATAATATGAATGCTAAAGGATTAGTTTGTTGCTTACAGGTTCATTAGACCAGAGTTTCTTTCAGTTTCTATGGGGTTTAAGAGTACAACACTCCTCCACTATAGAGAACTGCAGCCCATTTCAGGATTAAAACCACTTCCTCTGGGATTACTTTTCAGCTGAATGAAATGGGGCATGTGAAATGAAATGCCTTGTTCAAACACACTATGCACAAGATCAAGAATTGAACCAATGCCTTTATCAAAAGGCCACACACCAACATAATTGCAAAGCGGTCACATTGAATGACTAACTATTCATTAGTTTTACAAGTTGGGCTTATGTCTTTTAATGGGCAAAAGCTGCACCAGACTGACACCTTTGACTTCCTTAACAATGTAAAAGCTACAATAAGCTCCAGTGTACACTATTTATAACGAAAAACACTGTTCGCTGCTAAAGTACACTCACACACAAATTCAGTAAAATTAGATTCTACTCAAATTACATTCCATATAGCAACCCACCCAACTCCATCAATTTACAAGCTGAATATTGATCGAAAGACAATAAATGGATGTGTACTAACGATGTGTCTACTAACACCAAATATTCATTACTTTCTAAAACAAATAAAAGGAAATCTATTTTAACAAAAAACAGAAAAACAACAAGATACACTGAACAATGGTGAAAATACTATTAATAGATTTGTAGCAGAAGATATTCTGATATTTTTAGACTTGATTATTTAAAGTTCCTGGTTCTACAAGACATGTCTGAGACATTTGAGAACCAAACTTGATACTTTGCAATATTCAATATAAGTGTAGACATCACTGTGTGGTTAAAAAGTTTCCTTCCCAACTGCATGGTTTCAGGTTCAGTCCCACTGTGTAACGTCTTGGGTGTCTTCTACTTTAACCCTGTCAATATACATATGCTTCAGAGAAAAGCATTAGTCAAGTAGAGAGTGTAATAAGAGATTACATAAATGACAAGAGAACCAGAAATTACGTTATGAACTTCATTATCTTACAGCTGTTTCTGCTACAAGATGCAAGGAACTCATAGTTGAGTGTTTGAGTATCACCTTATAATAGAAACAGTGGTAACCTAATGAAGTTCATTACATCATTTCTTGTTCCTTATCATTTATATTTGTTTGTTTGTTTGTGTGTGTGTGTGAGAAAGAGGGAGAGAGAGTATGTATACATTTATGTCGCCTTGTCTTGACAACACATGATAGTTGTGTCACTGTCATACAAAGTAGTATCATTCATTACCAATATTCTGCATAAACCTGTCCACTGATGGGGTAATAGTGATTTGCATGGAAGCAGGTAAGGGTTGGTGACAGGAAGGGCATCCAGCAATAGAAAAATCGGTCTCATTAAGCTCCATCTGACTCATGTAAGTATTGCAAAGTGGTCATTAACTCTTTCGTTACCAACCCGGCCAAAACCAGCTCTGGCTCTTGTTTTCATAAGTTTTGCATTAAAATATACCACCAAACCTTAGTCGCAATTTATGTTCCTAACACTAGTTTAATGATAACTAAGTTATTTTACTAAATTCTTTGTTATATTTAAAATAATTGAAAGAAACACAGAGCATCTCAAAATAAATACAATAACGAAAGGGTTAAAACTATGATGATGATATTGATTTTCCATTTCTTTCCATTTGAATGTTATAAGAGATAAAATCTTCCATTTTTATCTTTCTGTAGTTAATGAACCAAGAACATACTACTAAAAATAATCATTATTTTAGAGCTTTAAAATAAATAAGCGAATACATACCCCTGACGCACCTCGGTGGGCAAATAATCTTGGTTTGGAAGGCAAACTATCTGCTGGTCGAACACATGGAGATTCAATAAACAGTGGAATGACATACAGGCCAACTAGAATTGCCATGTATGCTACTAAAGTTAACAGTTTTAAACCTATATGGGAAAGAAAACAAAAAAAAGCAATATTATATTATTTGGTTCCATTCAATAGTGAACAAAATTACAAGGAACAACGGTAAGCTTCTGTGTGAAGGTAAATGTGCATGAATGCAAGCATGCATGCATTCATATATACATACATAGATATGTATGTACATACATACATATGTACATATACACACACATACATACATCAGTACCGGTGACATGTGACAGCAACAGCACTGGTAACACATAAGAGGCACCCATGCCACAGACACATAAAAGGCGCCCAGTACAGAGTGGATGGTGTTAGGAAGGGCATCCTGCCATAGAGACCAAGCTGAAATAGACTGGAGCTTGATACAGCTCTCTGGCATACTAGTACCTGTCAAACTGTCTTACTCATGCCAGCATTGAAAATGGACACTAAATGATGCTGGAGATGATGGTGATGATATATATATATATATATAGGAACAAGCAAAACATGTTTGGTCATGGGGAAATAGTCCATTGTTTGGAAACTAGTGACAGTTGGCAAGAGGAAGAGCACCCAGCCAAAGAAAATTTACCTTAATAGACTCCAACCAACCAATGCAAGCATGGAAAACAGGACGTGATGATGATGATGGTGGTGGTGGTGGTGATGCGTATGATGATGATGATGATGATGATGATATATTTGAAAACACTGAATAAGGGTGATTTTTCTGATAATTTGATGAGTAGATGTTTGCAAAGTGTCATTTTGTAAAATTCTCATCATTAAAGGAGAAAATAACTGGTTTACAGAGAAATTGAGGCAAACATAAAAATAGTTGTCTAGTCTAATTTTGGGGTGCTGTGGAAGAGGTAAACCTATGAAGATATTGGATCTTCAAATGTGGGGTCTCATGGAGGTAATGACAAGCAATTGTGACCTCTGGTGATTTGCTGTGCTTGAGAAGACTAATCAAGTGAAATCATAGTTGTGGGTATTGTTGGTGACACATAAAAGGCACTAACTAAACTCTTGGAGTGGTTGACATTAGGAAGAGCATCCAGCCATGGAAACCAAGCCAAAATCAAACTGGAGCCTGGTACAGCTCTCCAGCTTATCAGATCCAGTCAAACTGTCTAACCCATGCCATCAGGGAGGAAAGTGTACACTAAATGATGATGATGAGTATGTATGTGTATATATATAAACTAAGTCAGATTAAAATGTAGGAAGCAAGATATGGTCACCTGGCCTGTCTCAGGCCATTACAACCTGCTCTGCTCACATTATGTTGTGGCAAGAGTCACAACAGCCCCTGCGAGAATAGACTTGATTGAATCACTATAAACAGTAGCGGTCTGAGTGAAAGACAGAGAAGAGGCATTAATTGCAGGAAGTCATAAGGTTTCGTTTTGGTAGTTTGTCAGAATATCATTTGTTGATTCATGAACAGTTCAAGGAGAGTTTGTTGGAATGTTATGTTGTTACCCTGCTTCGTTATATGTTTATTGTTACTACATGGTTATAGTGTAAACAAGTATCGTCATAATTAGTGGTGATACTACAATAATTGGTGACGAGTAACTACATTACAATATTATTATCAAGGAAAGAAAGCATAAAACCAAGATGAAAATGATGATGACGATGAGGAGTGTGTGTGTGTGTGTATCTGCAAGTCTGTGTTTTTATTAACTCAATAAAATCATTACCCTATACTTGGCTATTGTTATAATTGTGTAAGAGGAGTAGAAATGGTGGCAGATTACATGCAATGCAGTGTTTAGTTGAAACCTTCCCATTCTGAAATCAAATTATATTTTATTCGTTTCTTTTTTTCCTTTTTATTTCAGTATAAATTTTGTTTACAGTTATACATGTATTCACAATTTTATGAAAAAAAAAAATTAAAAAAGGGACATCAGAATTGAACTATGAAATCCAGAAATCCAGATGGGATCAATAGTTTACTTAGGATCACATTCATGGAGATCGGCAAAGGATCCAACAACAACAAAAAAATCTGATCTCTAAACAACTCGCCAAGTTACAGATACTCTTCTGATTCTCACAGAAGACAAACTGAACAAAATAACTGGTTCATGAGCTAGAAACTTGTAACCAATGATGCTATTGTTCACAAGTTGCAATATAAAATATACGAATCCTGCTTTTAACTGTTATCTAAATGCTGATCAATCACACACAAAAGAAAAGAAACTCATAATCCTATTTTTTATAGTCTAAGTAAAGGTAAATCTATTTGTCAATATATATAAATATCTATTTTCTTGTTTATCTTCTGAATATATTTAGTTTTTGTATCTCTCTCTCTCTCTCCTCTCTCTCTCTCTCTCTCTCTCTCTCTCTCTCTCTCTCTCTACGTGTGTGTGTGTGTATGTACATATTTATATATATCAAGCCTTATCTACATCACTAATCCTTTATTCATGGTCACTGGGACTGTTGGCAAGAAGTAAGGAAGTCACTCTCAAAAACAAAATCTGTAGAAAACATGTAAAAAAAATCTGAAATCTACTGAAGACTCCCAAGAACCAGGTGGTGGTGGTAGCAGGATTAAACTGGTCAAAGGATTAAGCCAACCACCTAAGGATTCAGAACACAAACAACCAGAACAAATTCCACAATGCATCACATCTGATGGTCTAACGATCCTGTCAACCCCCTACGATGCACTCAGAGTTTATCTTATTAACCCTTCCAAAAGGATGGAAGAGAAAGTTGACCTCAGTGAGATTCGAACTTAGGAATATAGATAGGTGAATCAAATGCCATTTATGCTACACTAACAAGGTATGAACACCAGAAAATTAGGAAAATGAAAAGTGTCATTGTATTTGAGATAGAATTTAATAAGTCTGTTTTCTTTAACGACAACATTTTCAGAAATAAATTTGTATATGTCTGACAAAGATTTTTGAAATGACAAAATATACTTACAGAATTGGTCTAAGCTGTACCACTGTCTTATCAGAATACAAGAGAGAATAGTAAAGATCACAACCAGACCAATATGAATAAAAGGACCGACTATCTGGAAAAATAATCAAAGAAAATAACTCAACTAAAAAATAATAACCGTAATAGTAAATTCATCATCATTGTTTTAACATCTACTTTTCCATGCTTGCATGGGTTAGATGCAATTTGTTAAGGCAAGCTTTCTAGTGCTAGATGTCCTTCATATTGCCAATTTCGATCCGTTTCTAAGTAAGGTAGTATTTCTCCATGACTACACATATTTCCACAGAAGATTGGAAAAGAATGATATTGCTTGTATGATGGTGCCACTTGTTTCCAACTATCACATGATGCCAAGGACAAAATGTTGTCCACACACACACATGCGCATACACACAGATGCACACTCAGTGGGATTCTTTCAGTTTCTCTCTGCCAAATCCATTCACAAGGTCATTGTAGGAGATACTTGCCCAAGGTGTCACACAGTGGGGCTAAATCTGAAACCATGTGGTCAGGAAACAAACTTCATATTATGCAGCTACATCTGTGCCTACAGCCACAACTGATACTCCATATGATATCTATGTCAAAAAAGTATCCACTATACTGCTTTGTAAAGACTTTCCTTTCATAATTGTGACAATTTGATCTTAGAATTGATTCTATAGACTATATTTCCATTGTTTTTTTTCACTTTGCTAATATTATCTATCAGCTACAATTCCTGACAGAAGTATCACCTTTTTTGTGGAACATAGTGACAATAGGAACAATGAAAATTTCAACTCAGAATGCACAAATCCAGAACTGATACTGCAAGGCATTTAGTTCAATACTCTAACACTTAAACTAATCAATCACTCAAAAGTTGACTTCACTGGGATTTGAACTGGAATATATACCATGAGGCATTCTATCTAACACTGAAACAATTTTGCCAATTTGCTGCCTGTACAAACAGAAGTATGACTTCTACTGTTGGGTTTAGAGCTCTATGTACTTTAACATCATCCAGTTTGCTTCCAGTATAATGGTTAAACTGCTACAATACTGAGTAGTATAACTAGTAATGATATACAGAGCAAATGTAGGAGAAATTATCATAAACACAGACATATTATCCTTTTTCAATTACTAATTCCACTCATTAGAATGTAGCCATACCAGGCCACTACCTTGAAGTATTTTAGTCGAGTGAATCAACCCTAGTACGTCCTTTATTTTTTTTTTTTAAGCCTGATACTTATTCTATCAGTGTTTTTTTCCAAACTGCTATTACAGGCATAAACACATAAATACACTGGTTGTCAAGTGGTAGTGCGGGACAAACACAGACATACACATGCATGCACACACAATGGGTTTCTTTCAGGTTCCATCTACTAAATTCACACATATGACTTCGGTCAACTCAAGGCTATATGTATGTAATTCTGAAAGAGACTAATAATAGTCGCAAGAAAATAACATTACTTAATATATATTTATTACATATTTTCTAATCATTAACAAAAGAAATATAATTTGGAGAAAAATGTTTCAAATATAATAGAGACTTACTTGAAATGATAGTTTCAGCATTGCCCACTCAGATGGCCAGAGAGTATTCATGGCTATTGTGAAGCCAATGCAACTCAAAAGACTGATGATTATCATCGCTACATGGAATGGATGTATATATAACTGATGTCCCACATAAATGTGACATATTGATAGACCCTGTTAATGATAACATAAAATAGATGGAAGCACTGAAATAATGTTAAGTTACAGCATGAGGTGAAAATGGATTAAAGGGAAATTATAATCTTAAAGTTTATAAAATGGAGATATTAAAAAAAAAATTATTTGTGATTAATTCCAAATGACAACTTAGTGAGATCTGTTTGGTATGAGGGTCCTTAATTTGCTGCCACACAGTGTGACTGAAGCTGAACCATGTGGTTAGGAAGTGAATTTCTTAACTACATAGACATGTCCATACACACACAGACACACATACACATGGGTGTGAAATTGTGAAGATTGGTTTATAACTGATAAGGGATGAGAGTATCCATGTTTTTTGTGTTTTTTCCTGTTTTCCATGTGTTCTTTTGTTTCTTTCCATGTAACTTCTTTCTCTCTCTCTCTCAATATACAGACACACACAATATGCACACAAACACACACCTATATATATATATATATATATATATATATATATATATATATACACACACACACACATATACACACATGCACAAACATTATACACACACACACACCAATATTACAAGCACTTTAGAATTCAGTGTGAACTAGGAAAAACTGACGCATCATGACATTTCTTCTCATACATAGACTTTACTGTTAAATATTTTAGATGATGTCAATATCAATGCAGATCTTGCTGTTGACATACAGTGAATGAATATTTTGTTATAAATGTTTCCTTTATCTCCAATTATATATATATATATATATATATATATATATATATATATATATATATATATATATGTGTATACACACTCATATATACATGTATATACACACACATATATATACCTATACAAACACGCACACACACACACATATATATTTGTATATGTTACAAACCAATGAAGGAACCTTTACATGGTACACAACTTGCTAGAAGTAGTATAGCCATCAGATGTCACTTAGCAAAAAAATACGTATGTGGTTGTGTCCTACCAATGGACCTCTTTGTCACTGCTGTGTCAAATTTTGGCTTAAAATATCTAACCTCAAAATAAATGTTATAAATACCATTTTTATACTCTACAACTGTCTTAATCATCATTACAGACAAATAAGTAATAATGTTAAGAAGCAATTAAAGAGAGTATTATCTTTTCTCCTTGTTTAATATTTCAAAATACTACAGTAGGATCATGATTTTATATTCCCCCTAGAATAATGAGGTGGTATTGCAAGTGAAAGGTATAAAACATGATCAACCAGCTTACTGTTTCATCAATATTTCATTTGTTTAAAAATATCAATGTATTTTATATTATTGTGAGGTGATAGGCACTTCTAACCAAACCAGTTCTTCTGGATGAATTGAAATTGTATATTGTATATTATATATATACTGTCTTTATAATAACATCACGTTTTATGGGAAAGATAACATCCTTCTGACAGTTTGAAGCAGCAACTGGTTATATAGTCTATATCTTGCTACTATGCGATGTTGGAACAATAAATAATACATATCTATTTGAAAGCATTGTTTACAGAGGCAAGTTTTGTCACATTCTGCTGTCATAACATACAAAGACAGCAATACATTTACTTCATATTAGCTTCTAGGATGAAAATAATGTTGCTGAAAATTATGAGAACTTCAACTCGTAACAAAGATAATTTAATAATCTTCAAGACCTAACTTTAGGTAAAGATACTGAATGAAAAATGCTGTGACCAGAAACCACTGTATAAATGAATTTCTATCTTGACCTGACCTTAGACTTGACTGTATATTGAGATCATAAAAAGTCATAGCATTACAATAAACAATGCTCTATCTTTCTTCCTTCTTCATGATATTAAAACACATTTGGAAGAAGGTTGTGAACAAGATTCATAAAAATAAAACACTTCGCTGCACTGAGACTAGAAATAATACCATCTCTAGTGATAAAACATTTTCATTTTGTTTTGCATTTTCAATTAGTTTGAAGAATAAAATTTGTGCATTTGTACATCTTTTCCATGCTTGTATTGGCTGCACAGAACATATATATATATTTCATTATCATCATTTAACATCCGTTTTCCATGCTGGCATGTGTAGGACCGTTTGATAGGAGCTGGCCAGCTGAAGAGCTGCACAAGGCTCCAAGGCTATTTTGTCATGGTTTCTTACAGCTAGATATCCTTCCTAATGCCAATCACTTTATAGAGTGTTTGGAGTGCTTTTATGTAGCTCCAGCACAAGTGCATTTACATAGTACCAGTATAGGTGCTTTTTACATGGGACTAGCACCTATAAGCCTATATGACTAGGAATGTACAGCTAGAGAGGGATGCAGCATTCATACCTGTATGCAAGGACAGCCACAATTTTGCTTAGCTTGATGTGTCTTCTCAAGCACAGCAAACCTCCAGGAGTCTCAGTCCCCTGTCATCCCAGAGACTCCTATGCTTATATTGAATATTGAGAATGAGTGCTCAACCATGCGTTGGTGGATGAATTTTTTTCATTTATGAGTTAACAAAGATACCAATTGTTTCATGTGAAGAGATCCTCATATTTGTTCCAAAATGGAGATAAGTACCAACACTTCCATGTGGTTCACTTTAACAACTGTGAAAATCTCTTCACTGGCAGCCTTGTTAACCTACAAATAAAGTGTGTGTGTGTGTGTGTGTATAATCACTGTAATGACATGAATGTTGGATTTTGTTATACATTGTTGATTACAATGTGCTTCCTTGGACTGTTGTAGCTTACGAATGATGCCACCCCACTGGCCAGGTGGGCAAGCCAACATTCCACCTGAATGGGACACTAGTCCACTGCAGGATTACACATTTACAGCTGAGTGGACTGGAGCAACATGAAATGATGTGTTTTGCTCAAGAACACAATGCACCACTGGTCCAAGAATCAAAATCACAATTTTGCAATCGTGTACAACACCATAACAACTGGGACATGTGGTTACACACACACATGTTTGTGTGTGTATTTATTTTCATGGCGATATGATTGAGAAGTTCACTTCCCAACCATGTGATTTTGGTTTCATGGCACTTCAGGTCAGCGTTCTCCAACTATAGTTCTGAGCTGACCAAAGCTTTGTGGGCAAATTGTTGGCCACAAACATCATCATCATCATACAAGTGATATCATTAGTTTGCAATCTTCTATGAAAACATGTCCAGTCCATATGTTGTTTGAAGAATTAAAGGAAATTTTACCTTGCTTTGATACAGTTGAGGGTTGGTGATTGCAAAAGCATCCAGCTACATATAATTTACCTCAACAAAAAATGACAGTAGTCCATAAACAATCATTAACAATGTGCTGCATGGCTGACAGAGAGACTTAACTCTGAAATGCCCAGTTCACTTAAATGCAAGTAGAAACTACTAAGTACTAGTACTATACTAAGGTTGACTGTATTAGTTCTATGACTTCTCCTCTGGTACTTATAGAAGTGAAATGGCAGTGTGTACATGACATGAGCTATGAGTGGGTTGAGTCTGTTTCAAGAGGTTTTGCAGTGTTTCAGAGTAGAATGTTTTATTGGTCATTATCAAAGTTCATTTAGATGTTGGGAATAGATACCAAATTATCTAGAAATGTTACTTATCCAGGAGAGAAGATTTCTCTGTTGTCTGTTTCATCATAAGTCTGTTTCAAGTGTTTTTGCCGTGTTTCAGAATAGAATGTTTTATTGTACATTATCAAAGTTCATTTATATGTTGGGAATAGATATCAAATTATCTAGAAATGTTACTTATCCAGGACAGAAGATTTCTCTATTGTCTGTTTAATATCATAAAGCTGGCAATATGCATCAGCCCTTTAATGTTCATTATGGTTAAAGATGTATTTACATTTTCACATTTGGTCTGGTAAGTAGACGTTTACATTGTAAACTTCATTACACAAATTGTTACATTACAACCCTTTCTCATCAATTGACCATACATCTACAGCAAGGAGTCATTACAGTTCATTATAATGCAGTACACAAAATAAAACTAAAAATTAAACACAAACTGAAGGAAACATACATAGATATATCATGAGTAAAAATGTTGTATCATGTACTCTAAATCCAGTGATCTAACATAGCTAAATTATATTTTTTTGTTGTTATTTCTGTGAACTGGAAAAATAATGTAAAAGTGAAAGCAACTTACCACTAAAATTGCAAGATACCAAAATGCAACCACTGCTAAGGACAGCATTATTCTATACCATGGTACATGTTTCATTTTAAATTCTACTGTAAAATTCCTGAAGAAGCAATAAATGAAAACTTGTTAAACATTATGTAGAATTGAAAATCATCTTGTGGTTTGTTTTGGATTTTGTTTGTGCTTTTACTTCTTGGGTGTGGTGGAAAGGGCAGTGTCCCTGGCCTTCACAGGTCCTTCAGCTATAGATTAGTGGTTCTCAAATGGGGTCCACATGACCCTTGGGGGTCTACATAAGATTTTGTTGCTAAAATTATGTGCAATAAATTGATTATACTTCTACAATAAACAAAACATTTTAAGAATTTTTTAATATAATTCTTAATATTATTTAATTATAAAAATATAATAAGATTTTTAAAACTTCAAATGATTATGAGGCCCATCTGAATAAAATAGGAAAGAAAAGGGTCCATAGGTAAAAAATGCTTGAGAACCACTGTTCTATAGCAATGAAACTAAAACCATTAATGTTTGCATTGAAACAAATCCAGAGAGCCAATGTGTATTTGGATGGATCAGACCGAATTTGTTGAGGCAGAATTTTCTACAAACAGACGCCTTTTCTATGGCCAGCTCTCACCTGTTTCTAGGCTAGGTAATATTTCCTATGGTCAGATATGTTATTCCAAAGAAGACTGGAAATGAACAGTATTGCATGACGATGATGTTTGACAAAGGTACACACACACACACACACACACACACATGGAGGATGTCTTTCAGTTTCTGTCAGCCAAATCCACTCACAAGATTTTGATTGGCTCAGAGCTATAGACACTTGCCCAAGGTGCAGACAGTGGGACTGAACTCAAGACACATGGTTGGAAAGCAAGCTTCTTAACCACACAGCCATGTTTGCACCTATTATAAATATTTTCTGGGTAGTAAAGTTATATTTTGGAATATTTCAACCTAATTTACATTTCCTTAAACAATTCCAGATGTGAAAGGTTCCTTTGAGAATATAACTCAGAAAATATACAAATATGATTTTATTCTGTTGATCTGTACTTCAAATTGTTGTCTTTTGTAATCTAGTGGTAGTTGGTTAAAACAGGATGAAGTCTCATAAAATGCACTGCTACTGAGAACAATAATCTCATTTATTAGCCATCTCTCTCTACCACCAACCTTCAACACTATCCGATCTTTACAGATGTTGCCTAATTCCCCTTCCCTTTTCTATTCCCCCATCTCTTGCTCCACTCCTACACTCCTGCAAACCACCTACCTACACTCATATTTTCTTTGTCCCCACTCCTACTCACTTAGTACCTTTGTGTCTTGAGGGGCCACCAAGATATCCCATCATCACAATTTATTTTTTAGCAGCTTCTACTGATAATTCTCACCCTCTTTTCTAAACATGAATAAGCATATAGTTTCTCCAAAACAAGAAACTGCTTTGTGCACTCTCTCATACTTTAAACCATTATCTCCTAGTATAAAACCAATCTCCCACCCCTCAGGGTTTATAGTCTTTCAAGCAGCATGGTGATCCTAATAAAGCTGGTGACTTGTAAAAAGCATCCAGTACATGCTGTAAAGTGGTTGGTTTTAGGAAGGTCATCCAGCCATAAAAGTCAGGCTAAGCAGACACTGGAGCTCGTCAGATTTTGACAAACTGCCCAGGAACATGGAGATTAAATGATGATGATGATGATAGCATCAGTAGATACAGAGAAAGAAAAAAAGAAAATTTAGAAAAATGATGATGAGCCCTAACAATGGCATAATGCTGAGAATTCTGCAAAGATTATTATACTTCACTTGGGATAAAAGTGAAATATGGACAAAATTAAATCCTGAAGGGTATTTAAGGTAGTGCTTCATCATCATAATATTGTTAACAATAGTGGTTATGTTGATACTTATCTTTTGTTGTTCTCATACAGGATTCTTTAACTTAGCAGTATGTTTGTTTAACATACAGAAAAAAACTAAAATTTGACTTCAAATGTATTCAGACTAAGTGATCTAAGGATTATCGCTATTTTCTCTAGTATTTCAGTTATTGTTCCTTAATCTTTTGTGTTCTACCTTATATAAATGGGTTACCCTAAAGTCCATCACTCAGTTGTTGCTCACATTTATTGTGTATATGCAAATCAGATATGCAACTTACACTCAGAAATTTACGCACCATAGCTGATGGCAGAAAAGAAGCAAAGGCATATTAGATGCACCACATTTTCAACAGCAAATACTAAGGAAAATATTTTTAGTACATTAAAGCTTTTGGGAGACCCAACATTATCATGTAATGCCTTACTTTTCCATCTGTTATGCAGCTCTGAGATTCCATTTGATTTGGTTTGTGCTTTTGTTTGTTTTGTTGTCACAATAGTTTCTTCTGTTCCATCAAGTTGTGTTTCAGTCTCAGTGATTTTTTAAATATATTTCTTTGCACCTTCTGATATTGGGTGTAGATTCTTAGAACTTTCATACTTGTAGACAAGTTTAAGCACCCAGTCATCGGTGTTCTTTAGATGGGCATCTACTCCTATAATTACTGACTTAAGAGACTGTTGCAGCTGCATCAGACCACATCCTCCATCCTGCTGTGGGATGACTACTACTACTACTACTACTACTATTACTACTACTACTACTACTACTACTACTACTACTGTTACTGCTACAGCTGCTACTACTACTACTACTTCGCTAGTGCATGTTAATTTAGTTAGAAGTTATTTTATCTTGAGGTTTAGTAACAAGTCTCCTCAAATCTTGAGAATCTTCCTTAGAATTATTGCAGAAGATAGGATGGTACGTTTCTGCAGGTCAACAATGTGAGTTTTAATATCATCATCATCATCATCATCATCACCACCACTGCCGTCACCGCTGCTGCCACCACCATCATCACCATCGTCCACAGCCAGCAGACTAAAGTGACACTTATTTACTGGTGATGCTTCAAGAACCCTGCAAAGATTCTTGCAGTTCCAAGCAATGCTGATTTATGTAGGTGTTCTGCCTTCACACTTGCACCAGTCTTTTTCAGGTATAATCCCACGTCATGGTACTACGTACAAGTGGCTTCTGCTGTTGCCCCGGGCTAACCAATGTCTTGAGAGTGGATTTGGCAGATGGAAACTGAAAAAAGTCCATCATATATATATTCTTTTATTTGTTTCAATCATTTGGCTGTGGCCATGCTGGAACACTACTTTTTACTGGACAAATTTGTTAGCCTAGTACTTATTCTATCATTCATTTTTGCCAAACTGCTAAGTTACAGGGATGTAAACACACCAATATCGGTTGTCAAGAGATAGTAGGGAGACAAACACAGATGCACAAACACACACACACACACACACACACACACACACACACACACACATAGTTTTATATATATACAACAGGCGTCTTTCAGTTTCTGTCTACCAAATCCACTCACAAGGCTTTGTTGGCCTGAGGCTATAGTACAAATGTGACAAGGCTAGCCCCTGGAAATACAGGTACTAATCATTTTTGCCAGCTGAATGGACCGGAGTAATGTGAAATATAATGTCTTGCTCAAAGAAACAATGTGCTGCTAGGAATCAAACTTGTGACCCTACAATCGCGAGCTGAATTCCCTAACCACTAGGCCATGCACGATATATATATATATATATATATACATATCATCATCATCATCATCACATATATATATATATATATAAATATATATATATATATATATATATATATATATGTATATATGTATATATATATATACGTATATATAAATATATAAATATATATATATATATACTGGTGTCACATAAATGTACCCATAAAAACTCTCAGAGTGGTTGGCATTAGGAAGGGCATCCAACCATAGAAAACCATGGCAAATCAGACTAGATTCTGGTGCAGCATTCCAGCGTGCAAGCCCAGTCAAATAGTCCAACCCATGCCAGCATGGGCAATGGACATTAAATGATGATGATGGCCCAGTGGTTAAGGTGTTGCACTCATGAGCGAAAGATCCATGGGTGTGATTGCAAAACAGGGAAGTGCATTATGTTTTTCAGCAAAACACTTCATCTCACATTGCTCTGCAATTTCTTTGATACATATGCACAGCACACTATGCACCTGTACAGGTAATGTCAGTTTGATGGAGGAAGTGAGCTAATTTATAACAACAAACTTTTGATCACTATAAACAAATTATCTGTGCAGGTTATTCAGCAAGGAACTGCAGAACTGCCTTCCTGAATCTGAGAGACAAACAGTGTTTGTGCATGTGTGTGTGTGTGCGCACGCATGCGTATGTGCATGTGTCTGTCTATCTGTCTCCTTGTCTTGACATTGCAAGATAGTTAAAGACAAGCAGAGTCCTTCGTTTCTAGTCTTCCATGAAAACAAGTTCAGGCATGGGGAAATATCTTGCTTGGGAACAGGAAAGGGTTGAGTGACAGAAGGGTATCTGGCCATAGAAAATCTACCTCAACAAATTACATCTGACCTACACGAGCACAAACTAGACATTAAATCAATGATGATAACAATGAAGATGAATCATCTGCATGCAGCATTTCCTGATAGATACAAAATAAATTGACCTTCAAGGCCATCAGAGAGGTAAATGACTGGTTTGGCTTTACAAATGTAAATGGCTGAAGAGAATCCATAATTAACAGATTAAAAGATTTTGATTAAATATTTAATAATTTGAGTTGCTAAACAAAAAAGTTTAATAAATTTGTAAGTATGGTACCAAGTATGTGTTGTACTGTAATGATGATACAGGTATAATCAAATGTACCTTCAAACTAATTCCCTACAATTAAATTTTTCTTGGAGTTGAATCAAACAGCATTAAAAACGTATAATTTAGAGAGAAATTAGTCTAATATTTATTTTTGTGATAACTGTGAAGTTACAGAGAGGGCATTCTTTCTATAACAAAAATAAAATAATAGAAATAACTATCAGAAATAAATAGTGACAATTCAACATTAGTTTTTATATCAAATATGCATATTTTGATGGTTTTAGACACAGATTAGTGAAATAATTATATCTTTACAGTTATATCTATCTTTGAACATTACTCTTCTTAAACCCAAGCTCCATTAAACAAATCTTAATCCTATAATATCATAGCTTTCTTAGACAATCTGCAAGCATCAACCACTAACTAAAGATATTTTAGCTCAGTTTTCACCTCCTATTCTTATTACACCATTGTATTTATTACTTGAGATTTTCCTTAAAATTTGCTCATTCAAAGTTATTGTCTAGGTGCTGGTGTAGCTGTGTGGTAAGAAATTTGCTTCCCAACCACATGGCTCCAGGTTCATTCCCACTGAGTAGCACTTTGGGCAAGTGTCTTCTACTATAGCCCTAAGCCAACCGAAGCCTTGTGAGTGGATTTGGAAGATGGAAACTGAAAACAAGCCCTTCATATAGATTTGTGTGTGTGTATTTGTCCCACTGCAACTGTTTGACAACTGGCAGTTTCTGTACATTCACATAAAGTAGCAGTTTGGCAACAGAGAGTAGGAAAATATGAGTAGAAACCACGTAAAAAGCAGCCATGCTGGTACCACATAGACATCGTGCATGCCAGTACCATGAAAAAGCAACCATGTCGGCACCATATAAAAAGCACCTACTTTGCACCATGTAAAAGTTGACCTTGGCCAGGGCCAGATTTATAGGGGTGTGGAGGGGGCAATTGCCTCAGGCATCTAGGTATTTGTGTGGGGGGTGGGGTTGCTAGGAAAGGTATATAGAAATCAATACAGGAAGACCAACCACCTCTCAGTAATCAGGTATGATGAGGCTCTCTTTCAATATACAAAGGTTTCTTGACTTCTTAAAAAATGGAATGGATTCTCTTTCATGATAAATACCCATAGATTTTTGCAACTGCAGAGACACCAAATAAGCCAATTAAAACACAACTTACCCAGTCCCAAAGCACTTACAATTTCCCTTTCGGAATTGTAGCTGTTTTGGGGACAACAGATAAAAGGGAAACAACAGAACACTCCTGAATGTGTGTGTGATTGTGTGCGTGTGTGTATGTGTGTGCATGTGTGTGTGTATGTATGTATGTATCTGTGAGTATAAAGAAATTTTTCCTCAAAATATTTGGATAATTTTTAGCAAAAAAGCTATAAAGAATATTTTATGTTGAGTTTTTAGACTTACTGGTGTTTCATTATTTTCATATTATGAGCTATTTTATCTTCCTCATCTTTCATTTGACCAAGATATTTTAAATTTTGTTGCATTTCTGATGTCTAAGGATGGATGTATGACTATTTTTTCAAAATTAATTCTGGGGAACTGGAAGGGCATATTTACTGTGTCATGTCTTACCCATTTTTCCCTGCCTAAATTTGTCTTTTATATGCTCAAATAGAATAGTGATAATTTTCTGAAATAGTGTTCTGAATATGTTATAGGCTTTACTGCATTTAGAGAAGATCTTTACTTCGCTGATATAGTTTTCGCAAGGTAGTGAACATTTGTAAAAAATATATTGCATTTAATGATACTGCAGAAATACTTGGAGACACCACTACAAAAGGTTGCTAAATGAAGAGAATGAATGGGAGAAAACGAGTCAGCAAAATGTTGATTCAATAGTAGGACCAGCTATTCAAATTGACAGTACCTTGGTAGATAAAGCAATTACGGGTATGAAGACAGGGAAAGCCCCTGGCCCATCAGGAATCCTTGCCGAGATGCTCAAAATATCTGGCAGTGTAGACTATAGTCTAGTCACCCGTATAGGCAACCAGGTGATACATGAAGGAGACATACCCAATGACTGGTGTAGCAGCACCATAGTCAACTGCTACAAAGGTAAAGGTTATGCATTAGATAGGAATAATTACAAAGGTATCAAATTGTTGGATCAGGTGTTGAAAGTCACAGAGAGGGTGATAACCCAACTAAATAGGGAGAAAATTAGTTTAGATGAGATGAAGTTTGGGTTTGTGCCAGGGAAAAGTACCACTGATGCTATGTGTCTGATAAGACAGCTACAGGAGAAATTCCCAGCCAAAGATAAACCTCTGTACTTGGCTTTCATTGACATGGAGAAAACCTTTGACAGGGTTCCACGATCCCTTATTTGGTAGTCAATGCAGAAACTAGGAACAGATAGTGGTTGGTGAGAGCTGTACAAGCCATGGACAGGGATGGTGTGGAGTAAGGTTAGGGTTGGCAATGAGTATGGTGAAGAATTCTGGGTAGGAGTCCAACAAGGATCAGTCCTCAGCCCCCTCTTATTCATCATTGTCCTCCAGGCAATAATAGAGGAATTGAAAACAGGCTGCCTCTGGGAGCTACTCTATGCTGATGACCTTGCTCTGATAGCTGAGTCACTACCAGAACTAGTGAGGTTTCAGGTGAGGAAGCAAGGTCTAGAAACGAAGGCCCTTAAAGTCAATCTAGCAAAAACAAAAGTCTTAATAAGTAGGAAGGCAGACAAATCACAAATCCCTTCAGGTAGATGGCCCTGCTTTATCTGTAGAAACTCCATAAGATGTACCTGGGGTAAGCTATGGATACATAACAGGTGCAGCAATACCAAAGGAAAGTTAACTGAGAAGATAGTTTTTGTGTGTGGCAGATGCACAGGAGTAATAAACACTAAAGATGTACAGAAAGCAGATTCCATCACATGTCAGGGGGAAAAACTAAAAGTAGTTGAAAGCTTCTGTTACCTAGATGACCAAGTCAGTAGTGGGGGTGGACGCTCTGAGAGCATAGCTACTAGAATAAGAATAGCCTGGGAAAAGTTCAGAGAGCTCCTATCTCTGCTGGTAACAAAGGGCCTCTCGTTCAGAGTGAAAGGTAGACTGCATGATGCATGTGTGTGAACAGCCATGCTACATGGCAGTAAAACATGGGCTGTGACTGCTGAGGACATGTGTAGGCTTGAAAGACATGAAGCTAGTATGCTCCATTGGATGAGTAATGTCAGTCTGCATACACGACAAAGTGAAAGTGCCCTGAGTCAAAAGTTAGACATAAGAAGCATCAGATGTATTGTGCAAAAGAGACTACTGCGCTAGTATAGTCATGTGTTGCATATGGATGAGGACAGCTGTGTGAAGAAGTGTCACACCCTAACAGTGGAGGGAACCTGTGGAAGAGGTAGACCCAGGAACACATGTGATGAGGTGGTGAAGCAAGACTGTCAGACATTGGGGCTCACAAACCATTGAACCCATGCCAGCATGGAAAGCCGAAGTTAAACAATGATGATGATGATATTTACTTCAAAGTCAAAAATGCAGTAATTATTACTCATTGTGCCCCACCTACACTTACTGGAAACTGGAAAAGCAGACTTTTGGAAATAGGTGTTTGAATTTCTCGGTTTTTGTCTCTACCCATGGTCCCACCCACAATCATCATACCTTTGGAACAACAAATGATTTTTTTCTTTTTCATAATTTTCTGTCATTTTATCTTATTTTACCAGGTGGTGCTATTAAGTTAGACATGGCCTGGGCCTATACTGGCCAAAAGTTATCAAAGTTACATTCTGAAACATATGTAACTCACATTAAAAGAAAAAAACTCTTACCCCACTCTTTTCTCCTTCATTGTACTTTTCAAAATGAAGGAAAAGTCAAACATTGCAAGTGGATGTGTGAACAACAAAATTTGAATTCTGAAAAACTGTATCTATAAAGCGACATTTTCAGTCATTTATTTTCAGTTTCTCCACTAACTCATGAAATTCAATTATTTGAAATAGATGGGTTTTGAGATTTAAATATGGTAATTTTCTAAGATTTCAATTCTTGTGTATAAGGAGCCCACTGAACATGAAGTGCCGTGCCCCCCTCCTCCCCCCTGCACCACCTCCACCATGGTTTAAATCCAGTCTTGACCTCGGTAGTATTTGAACTCAGAATGTAAAAAAGCAGAAAAAATATCACGAAGCATCTCGTCCGGTGCAATAACAATTCTGCCCACTTGCAACTCTATTATATAACATAATGACGAAGATAATTTCTAATTTTTGCGAATTACTACCAGCTCACAAAAGAAATTTAAAAATCTGATTTCACATAACCTCAGTATATATGAACATTCTTTGTGGCTGTCGTTTAATACATTCTCATCTTTCAGTTTAGAGCAGCAAATATCAGAACTATACTTTAATCAGTCTGTTTCTTAATTCAGTTGAAAGCATGCCAAAATTTTTTAATGCATTCTCTCCAAAGTCCTAGGTAACATGCTACAAATAGGAAGTCCTTTTAGATAATATCTTTGATGGCAACATTTCAGAATGCATAGATCTTCTATCAGTCAATGCTGATCATATATCTACAATATATACGTGTAGGTTTGAGCAAGTGTTCTTGAAAATAAAACTAGCAATTGCCCATGCATGCAAGTCGATCCATACAACTAGTGTTTATCCAAAAGAAAGATTGCTTATTTTGGCCAATACAGCTTGGAACCAGTTCCAATGCAGGCATTGCTATCAAAACACAAAAAAGTTTATACAGATTCCACAAGAATTTCACCCAATTGTCTAACACTTTCACCAAGTCATCTTCCTCGATTGATGCTTCTTTATTGGTCCCAAAAGAATGAAAGGCTAAGTTGACCTAGGTGGGATTTGAACTCACAGTGCAGAGAGTCAGAATAGATACTGTGAGGAATCCTAGCCAACATGGAATACCTCTGCCAATGTGCAGCAAGAGATAAAAGAGAATGGTAAGATGTTAAAAATAAACTTACAATTTTAAATCAGTCTTTCAAAACTAAAACAAAAAAATATAAAATATATTAAATGTATAAATATATTTTTAAAATATATAAAAATTGCCATCTGTGTATCATACAAAATGTATAATACTGTTTGTTAGAAAGTATGAAGGTGAGGACTTGTCTGAGATAAAATCTCTTCACAAACTT
The DNA here is from genome assembly GCF_006345805.1 of Octopus sinensis. Classification (NCBI taxonomy): domain Eukaryota; kingdom Metazoa; phylum Mollusca; class Cephalopoda; order Octopoda; family Octopodidae; genus Octopus; species Octopus sinensis. The sequence goes on from NC_043001.1 coordinate 23,130,489, forward strand.
GTTGCATTAAAATCACAACTTATATCACCACAGTGGCTCACAAGAACTAGACACATTTCATCTTTGTTGAGCTTCTCAATGCTAGGCACCTACGTAAACAACACACATATAAAGGCAGGCATGGCTGTGTGGTAAGAAGCTTTCTTCCCAACCACATGGTTCCAGGTTCAGTCCACTATGTGGCACCTTGGGCAAGTGTCTTCTACTTTAACCTAGGGTGGAAACTGAAAGAAGCCTATCATATATATACACACACACACACACTTCCTCTAAATATAATTGGAAACAAATTTGTTACTCACCAATTAAAATCATTTGAATCATTCTCAGCCGCAAGCCAGAAGTACAAGTAGAAAGCCATATAGATAAAAGTAATCAGGAGAATTACTAGTATGATTAAGTCTTTCTGCAACAAAGACAAAATAATAACATTGTGATTAGTACTTAAATGAATGGTAACAGCACAAGATTAGAAGCTGACTGAAAGTTTACTCTTTACAATAAAACAATTACAGAAACAATAATATTAAATTAATCATATTAAAATATTTTTTAAAATTATAAAAATTATAGGCAGGAACCAATAACATGCATGGGATAACTTTCAGATATAATTCTTCTAAACAACAACAACAAATGTAAATCATTTCAGAAGGAAAGAAAATTGATTTTATTATATTGATTTATAACAGGCACGTGGCCACACATTTTGAAGGGAGAAGCAGACCATCATTTCAACCCAGTGCTTGCATGGAAATTGTGTTATCAAATCCTGAATGATGAAAGATACATTTGCTCTCAGTGAGATTTAGACTCAAAATGTAAAGAAGCATAACTATGTTACTTACCTGTGTGCAAATTGCACCCCTAATTTAGTGTTAAACCTTGGTACAAAGGTTGCATAGAGTATTAGTTTTAGCTTTGCCCCTCGTATATGTAGGACCCCGGATTTATTTTAGCATAAAATAGTGCAAATTATATATGGGTAAATACAATAATTACTACATGGCATTTCATTCTATTGATTTTATAATATATTCATTTCTAACATTGACAGAAGGCCTCATATTTTGGAGGAAAGGTTATCATCACTTAAATCAACTGCAGTACTTATCTGCTAGTTTATTTTATAAAACCTGAAAGAAAGAAAGACAAAGTTAGCCTCAGTAAAATTTGAGCACCGGATGTATAGAGATGCAACTAAATATCATACAGCATTTTGGCTACCCTTCTTCTAATTCTGCTAAGACAAAACTAATCAAGAATAAACTTTTGCTTTGAAGGATTGACAGAATTATCAAGAGAGCAATCCGTATGTTTTTGGCCACATGACAAAGGAAAAGTATAGGGAGAAAATTACTTCCTTATATCAAGTGGAATTTAACTGAAGAAAGCATAAAGTTAATAAAGAAATAAAGGTTATCACATTGTAGTGAGTGAAAAAGAATATTTGAGAAGAATGTCCTTAACAGTAATGACAAATATTATCAAGAAGAGTAAGGGAGAGAACTCTGAGATTTAAATGGACAAAAAATGAATGGACGACATGCAGTCAAGAGTGTCTGATCTTTGGCAGTTACAGTGTCAACACCACATTTATTTCAATCTCAGTAGACTATTACTTCAGTGTAGTCTAATACATAACTTCCAGAGCTTAAATTTACTTTGAAAGCATAGTCTAACATGTAACTTCCAGAGCTTAGATTTACTTTGTGTGAATATTATCCATTATTAGGTAATTTAAATTACTGAAATTTATTAATTAGTTCTGTATGTAGATATGTGTATGGATGTGTGGTGCTTGTTTGTAAAAGTTCTTAGTTATATCAAATTTCTTGAAGGAATAAATGTATTTCACAGCTATTAACTACATCTATTTAATCTATAGCTGTTATCTAGATCTACTTAATCTATGTTATATAAACTAAGCTTACTTTCCAAAATGAAGAAATGGAAGAGTTCTGCTGTTCAATTTAGCGGAAGATATTAAGTTAACAGTGATATTGGCTGACCAACTTAACTACCTCCCTAGATACATACATACTACGTCTCTCTCTCACTTTTTCTCTTTCCGTCCCTGTATGTACGTGTGTGTGTTTGTGTGTGTATGTGTATATCTGACAATATATATATATATACCTACATATATATATGTTTATGAATTTGTATTGCATGATTCCTGGTGTGAAGTCATGTGTTGAAACAGATATTGTATTTCGGGACGGTCTCTTTCTTTCTCTTTTTTGCCAAATAAACATACGCACTATGTTCGTTCTTCACTCATTTATCACTGTTCTTATTCTAACTCATGTCCATTGTCTGGAAATCTTTTGTCACACATCTGTGGCCTCCTCAGTGACATTTTCCATCTTCGTGAGTGCTCTTGCTCTGCTTATTCCATATATATCTATCTGTAGTGTGCAAGAGAGACAACTGCGCTGGTATGGTTATGCATTATGTGTGGAAGAGGACAGATGTGTGTAAAAGTGTCACACCCTAACAGTGGAGGGAACCTGTGGAAGAGGTGGACCCAGAAAGACCTAGGATGAGGTGGTGGACGACCTTCGAATGCTGGGCCTAATGGAGGCAATGACAGGTGACTGAGACCTTTGGAGATCTGCTGTGCTTGAGAAGACCCCGCAAGCCAAGGGAGACTGTAGCCATGGCCTATACCAGTGTCGCATAACCAGGCCATTTAAGAGTACCTTTTAATCAGTGGGCAATATGGTGTGCTTAAGACCTGTTGAATCAGGTGAAATCATTGTCGTGGCCAATACCAGTGCCGCCTGATTGGCACCCATGCAGGTGGCACATAAAAAGCACAATTCGAGCATGGCTGTTGCCAGTGCCACCAGCACATAAAAAGTACTCGTTACACTCTCAGAGTGGTTGGCATTAGGAAGGGCATCCAGCTGTAGAAACATTGCCAGATCAGATTGGAGCCTGGTGCAGCCACCTGGTTTGCTAGTCCTCAGTCAAACCGTCCAACCCATCCAGCATGGAAAGCAGACATTAAATCATGATGATATACACACACACACACATGTATATATGATTATACAATGATGTATGTGTGATTGTATGCATGTGTTTGATTACATGTGACAATATATATATATATATATAAATATATAGTCATCTAAGAATACATAAGTCAGAAAAAACAAGCACTCATATATTAATAGACTTGCTATATTAATACATACGCTATACAGTATTATAGATTCATTTTCATACCCGCTCTTCTGATGAGCACTATCTTAGGCTAAAATCTTTCAATAATACAGTATAGTATAGATATATTTGGGGATGATCATTTTGCCAATAAACACACACACACTATTTATTTGATCTTCGCTTTATTATTATTATTATTATTATTATTATTATTCTATGTTTGACTTTTGCTTTATATTTGTACAAGTTGGCTCCAAGTCTCAACCAGAGACCTCAAGAGACAACATGTTGGAAGTTCATGTTGCTGTTATGTCTAGTGTGCCATATATTTGGGGGGTTTTTTTGGTGTTGTACTAGTGAATGTCTAAAAATTAAAAAAATTAAAAAAACGAAAATTATGTTTGTTTTAAACCTTGAGATTACATAGAAAGTATTTTGTGTAGGATATGAGCAGTTCCCATGAGCACTATCTTTTGAATTTCTACCATTTTGGGGTTTCCTAGTATCTGAGTTAGGTAGCAATCAGCCCCTTTTGCTATCATTCCCAGGGAACCTATGACAACAGGTATTGTTTTAGTCTTCAGGTTCCACATTTTGCTGATTTCTAATTCAAGATCTTTATATTTGCTCAGTTTTTGGTAGGTCTTGACAGATACATTTATATCGATTGGGACAGTCATATCAATGAGGAATTATTATTATTATTATTATTATTTATTATTAATTTATTTGTCAGAGTTCTTTTCCTCGCACATTCTGTAACTTCTTCAGTGACTACCTTTTCTTCATGTTTCCTCTTCTCTCTGGTCTTGTCCTGTTTATCCCATTTTGTCTTTTGTTATGTATCCTTATTTGTACGTGTTTGCATCTGCATCTGTGTATGTGTCTGTATCTGTGTGTGTGTGTGTGTGCGTGTGTGTGTGTGTGTGCGCATCTGTTTAGTATGCAAATGTGAGTCTTGTGTACATGTATACGGCTTTGTAAATTACACTATGTCATTTGTTTTCTTATTGTGTCTTCAGTAGTCAAATTGCAGGGTTTTGAGGCTCAACCTATTTTCTATTATGTGTGTGGTTTCTGCAATCTGAATTGACCCTAGTACTTACTTTTTTAAAGCCTGATACTTACTGTCAGATTCTTTTGCTAAACAGTTACATTACAAAGGACGTAAACACACCAACACTAGTTGTCAAGCAATGGCAGAGAACAAACACAAACACATACAACAGCGTTCTTTCAGTTTCCATCTACCAAATCCACCATTCATTCACAAGGCTTTGATCAGTCCAAAGTTATAATAGAAACCACCTGCCCAATGTGCCACATGAAGAGACTGAACCCAGAACCATGTGGCTGGGAAGCAAACCTTTTATCACACAGCTTCACCTGCACCTATGTATGTGTGTCTGTGTGTGTAAATAGGGAAACAGTTTTTCTTTCAAACGTGATTGTTTTTTTAAAGCAGAACTATCTTCGTGTTTGTTAGTTTGTTTTAAAGACTTTTCATGTTTCCTTCTTAGTTCTTTATGTTTGGTTTGAAACAATATCCTTCTTACATTCCTTATATATTAGTCTCCTCTTGCAGTCCTGATGCCTTGTACTTTGAAATGGAAATATAACTTAACAGGTTACATAACAGATTCATTTGAAAGTGAAACATATTATTAATCTAGGATAAATGGATAATAAGCAGGATTTGAGACACTAACCCTCTGGGTCAAACTTTTCACTGAAAGAAAAAGGATTTTACTATCACTGCTACTACTACTACTACTACTACTACTACTACTACTACTACTATCTTGATATGAGATCAAAAATCAAATCAAATCAAAATTGATGAACATCAATGGAATTTGTATTTTTGTGGTACCAGTGCCAAACGTGGCCGTGGCCAGTACCACATCGACTGGCCTCTGTGCTGTGGGCACGTAATAAACACCATCCGAGCGTGGCCGTTCGTCAGCCTCGTCTGACACCTGAGTCGGTGGCACATAAAAAGCACCCACTACACTCACGGAGTGGTTGGCGTTAGGAAGGGCATCCAGCTGTAGAAACACTGCCAGATCTGACTGGCCTGGTGCAGCCTTCGGGCTTCCCAGACCCCAGTTGAACCGTCCAACCCATGCTAGCATGGAAAGCGGACGTTAAACGATGATGATGATGATGATGATGAGATCACTATGTTGTGCACATATGGTTGTGATGCATGTACCTGGTGTACCATTATCAGACAGGTAGTCATGATGAGTATACTGGGCTTCGTATAATTTACCCCCATGTCACTTTAATGGCATGCACTGCTCTCTCACTCAATAATAATATAATAATAATAATAATAATAATAAAATGATGATATCATCAGTAACTGATATCATCAATATTTTAAAGTACATTTTTCTATGGTGGCATGGATACCAATTTTTTAATGTCTGTGTATTTTTATGCACAAACGTATTTTTTTAATCTACAGACATAGAAACAAACATATATTAAATGTAGTTCATATTGGCAAAAATTGCAAAATAATCAATACATGCCTTTTAACCATTTTGATAGCAACCTGTCTAAGACTATCTCTGGTTCTACACACTCCCTATTTTAAAGTGATCTAAATTAATACCTCCCATCAAAATTTATGTTAATTTATTTTCTAAACACCAGCTCAATAACAACATAGTTATTTTACTGAATTCTTCATTACTTTCAAAATTAACTGAAAACAAATGCAGCGTATTTCAACAGAAATATGGTAACAAAAAGATTAAAGCAACTTGTCTTTACAGACATTTCATCATTGCACACAGTGATAATTTAGAGAGACAGGTCTTTCATTTAAAACACAGTAATCATGCAAAAATAAGAAGTACACATGCATGAATACACACACACACACACAAAATACAATGTAAGATTGTTGAAGCAATAAACAAATTTAGGCTTGCCAACATTAAACAAAAAGCCATGGAAAGCAAACTTTGCCTGTATAATGACATCCAGCATGCATATTGGGGTAACTAAAACAAAGACCTTCATGTAATGTTTGTTGCCTACAAAAAAAATCTCTAATTTTCTGCTACTATCTAGTGATCACTTTTGTTCCAGATAATTTCTGAATAAACCATGAAATGTAAGATATTCATCATATTTATGTAGAAAGAAAAAAGGCAAATTTTGGCTCAGTTACGAATAATATTTTAATTACTTCAGCAAGCAAGTATGGGAGCTAACTCCACACATATTTCAGTCTTATTAGACCTCCTCAATAAAGCATGAACTTCACTGTTCTTATTTAAATAGTGATAAAAGAAACACTCAGCAGGTATATAGTATATATATGAGTAAGCATAAAAAAATTAGGTCGTCATTATCATCATTGGTTAACACCTACTTTTCCTTGTTTGCATGAGTTAGATGGAATTCACTGAGGAAGATTTTTTATAGCTGGATACCCTTCCTGCCATCAATCCTCACCAGTTTCCAAGCAAAGTATTATTTTCCTCATGACCAGACATGTTTTCATGGAAGATTGGAAACAAAGGAAATGGCTTGTATTCACAACTATCAAATGATATCAAAGAAAGGAAACACACACACACACACACAGCAAGCTACTTTCAGTTTCCATCTATCAAATCCACTTACAAGATGGTTGGCTGAGGTCTATAGTAAAAGATCCTTGTCCAAGATTCCATACAATGGGACTGAACCCAAAACTAGATTATAGACAAGTAATCTTCTTAACCACACAGCCATGAATTGTACCATTAAAAAAAATCACTCATCTTAATTACACAGTGACTTAATCTGCATGAAAAATAATAATTAAGTTAGTGTAAGCATATTTAATATAGGGAACCTCAAAAACTGACTCCCATATTTACTAAAATGATTAAAACTCATCACATAATTATAACTAATTAGATTCTTGACACTCATTGTATTAAATATATTAACACAAATTTAACTATCATTCTTACTGTGCATTGGAATTTCTGAATAATTAATCTTAGTTATATATTTTGTCTCGATATTTCATACAGTTTACTTTTCTTCAGAAAGCCTTTATCACAGAAGTAACTGTTCTCTAAATATCTTCAACTAGCCAAAAAAACTGTACACAATCAAAAATACAGCGCTACTTTAGTTAACTACGTAATCAAAACCTACCTGTTACTACTACTGACTAATCATCAAAACCAAGCCACAGTTGCTCATGATGTTAGCTACAATACATGCAGCTGCACCTGTTGCTCTTTTCTGCTTCCATTAGTTTTACTGGTTGCACAATGCATGCATGCAACAAGGTGATTTCATTGGTGCTATGAAGCCTTACAAGCCTCTGCTACTAGCTATTTCTTCAATCCTGGATAAGTTCACCCTAAGACTTTTTTTTAACAAGTTCACACAACAAAGATATGATCTTCTACAATTCTTCATTTAAGACAGATCAATGGCATCTGAAGTCATCATCTACACACTTTCCTCTACTTTCATGGGTTCCAGTTCAAAGGCTTTGGCCATGCTGGAGCACCCAGAAATGTCCAAATAAATGTTCTTGTATATAAATATCTCATATCAATTATTCAAATAAAAGAAAAATCATAATGAAACTAATACAATACAAATTATAATATTAAAAAAAAACTATAATACAATAAAAGTACTATTTACTCAACGACTGAATAATCTTTGATAAAACAGGCCAGATTAAAGGCCAGTGATAAAGAAAAAGGTTACCTGGTTTAGACTTACAGTTTTATAGACCAGTACAATATGCCATGCAGTAAAAACTGAGTCACTAACATTGTTTAATTACTAGCTATGAATTAACAACTTTATTATTTAGTGAGGTTATTCACTTATTCAAATATATCAGTGATTCTTTTGTTTTTTGTTCTTTGTTTTTTTTTTTTGCTTCTTACAAGCAAGTTATTCAACTGTGAGTAATGTTTTGTCACAACAAAATGAATTGCTCAAACAATACAGATAGTAAAGATATATTAATAAACATTGTTTTCACAATAGGCTTTGGGACTTTGAAAAAAGTTTTCAAATAATTCTTGCAGCAGGAAACAATATTATAATTGTTTTTCTAATATCAAAAAAAAAAAAAAGAAAGAAAACAGGTTACTAAAATACTGATAAAAGATATATGTGATAAAGACGTTAGATCAATATAACTAAACAAATGGCTAAATGAATCATTTGAATTCATTCTATTTTTTATGAAAAAAACAAAAGACCACCAGCCAAAGGTACTGCTATCAATATCAAGTAACAGCATTGTTTATACCTGAGGAATTGGTAGTTTATAACACATTGCCTTCAATGAACTAAGTATTCACCAGGAACTTCACATTCAGTGTTTTATTCACAAAGAGATATCATGAAGAGGTACCAAAGGGAACTTTTTTTCCTTAGACAATAGGAACACTATATAATTGATAAGTTATTTTGTTGATTTCTTGCAATGACAATTTAACTTTTTACAAGGATATGTTTAGTTAAGTCAATAGCTTGTTTCACATCCAAAAAAAGAAGATGTTCCTTACCATGTTGTATAAGCTGGAATAAACTCCATTGTTCATTATCTCTAACACAGGTTGTTTCTCAATGCTGTGTACACAGTGCATACAAACATGTGCAGTGAAGGAGCCTTTTCTGTTTGATCTACTCAATTACACTCTCAATCTAGGCTTACTTCATGGGACCTTAGATTCTCCTCCTAAATTGTGTAATAATTTAACCCCAAGAGTTTATCAACCCTTTTAATACACACATATCTGAGAGTGCCTCATGTTCATGTTTAAATTAAAACTTTGTGTCATAATTTTACATAAAACACTTTCATTAGATTTTATTCTAAACACCAGCTTAATAATAAAATATAAAGTTAGTTATTTTACTAAGTCCTTCCAGATTTTTGGATATTCTCAAACCAGAGTGAAATATAAGAAGTATGAACTTAAATTTGAATGTTAGATTTTATGAGACATTTATTCAAAATACCCAGTATGTACTCAGAACAAATACTTTTAGTAAAGGAACTGTTTATATCTTTTAAATAATTAAACAGGAAAAAGTGAAGATTTCATTTTATTTCCTCTCAAAGAAACAAAACAAGTTTTATATGATATTCTTGAGCAGCTGAAACAAATGTAAGATAACACTATGTAAGTATTACTGAAAATAACACAGATTAACTAAAGCAGAATTTCCCTATTTCATACTTTCAATATTCCATTTTATAGAAACTTCTAGTAAGTATGACAATATCATCATCATCATCGTTAAATGTTTGTTTTCCATACAGGCATGGGTTGGATAGTTTGAAAGGAATTGTCAAACCAGAGGACTGTGCCAAACTCTAATGTCTGCTTTAGCATGGTTTCTATGGCTGGATACTCTTACTAATGCCAACAGCTTTACAAAATATTCTGAAAGATTTTTCATGGCACCAGCACTAGTGAGGTCACCAAGTAACTTCACAAGGCAAGACCTCTCAACTCAGTACTGGTGAAGTATAGTACTGAGGATGGTGGCTTTATGCTTGGTTATGAGAGATTAAAATATGAGAAAGAGACAGGAACAGGTGTCTTACTGTTGAGGAGGTACATGGTTATCTCAGATGGAAAAAGAAAGATGGTAGCTATGTATTTAACGAAATAAAAGAACTAATCACAAAGACTTAGTGGCAAAATTATATTTTTTTGAATTAATAAATATTGCTCATGTAAGTACTTTATATACATGTTTAAGCTTCTCCTTTCCAAGAGAAAGAGAAGGTAAAGGAAATATAAAAAAATCAAACCATCTAAAAGTGTTGCTTTATTAATCATTTAAGTATCAACCTGTTTAAGATTGCTCCTGGTTCTACAATATAAACATCCTGTTTTAAATTGAACTAAATTAAAACTTCCTTGTAAAATTTCATGTCTATTCATGTTTCAAACACCAGCTGAACAATGATAAAGTCATTTTAGTAATTTCTGCATTATTTTCAAAATTAATTGAAAAGGCCATGTATTTCAATAAAAATCTAGCAACAAAGAGGGTTAAATTACATTCCTAAATCTTTACTTCATGTCATCTTACTACCTTGAAAACTTGGTTATTTTATAATTCAAAATCAATAGCCAATATCTACTGTAGCGTTATAGTCATATCTTCATATTATTTGCTTTATTTTTTACATTAAAAAAATGAGTTTTCATCAACCTAACCACTAACTAAAGAAAGAAATATGACTGGAACATTAAAATAGTGAAGGTAATTACAGCAGCAACAGCATCTGTAAAACTAATAGATGAAAAGAAATGGTCTAGCTGAGAATATTCTATTCGTAGATGATCACCTGAAGGAGAAAATGTCACACCCACTGTAGATTTCTCAGTGTCTCTAAACAGGACATTTAATTCTATTCGTTTGTATTCAACAAGCTGATAGCCTGAGAATGTTACCTGCACTAACGAGGAGATTAGACAAGACATGGAGCCATTTTAAAAGTATTTTATCAGATTACTTTGCAACAACAATAATGTGATTGTATTTTCCTATGTTTCTGCTGTCTTATCTTTTATTTTTTACTTGTTTCAGTTATTGGACTGTGACCATGTTGTGGCACTGCCATTAAGAGTTCAGTTGAACAAATTAACTCCAGAACTTATTCTAAGTCTGGCAATTATTTTATCATTCTCTTTTGCCAAACTACTAAATGAAAGAGACATAAACATACCAACATTGGTTATGAAGCAGTGGCAGATAAATACAAAACACGTATACACAATAGGCTTCCACACAGTTTCCATTCACCAAATTCACTCACAAGGCATTGGTCAATCCAGGGCTATAGCAAAAGACACTTGCCCAAGATGTCACACAGTGGGGCTGAACTCAAAACCATGTGATTACAAAACAAGCTTCTTAACCACACTTCCATGTCTTTATATTAAAAAAAAATCCCAGCAAAGTGGTTTGCACATTAGCAATGATTCATTTCCTAACAAGATTACTTAAAATGATACAACTGGAGGTATAAAACAAACAATAAAACCCTTGGAGCTTCCATCATTGCAAACAAGAAATATATTAGGTCAAGTTCAATATCTTCAAAATAACTGAATATCGGCTGTATGGGAAACAGACCAATGCTCATCCTCCATTTGTAAACTACTATGACTCGTTGCTAAAGACAGCAAGAACAATATGTGATGAGAAATGTTTCAATAAATTCCAGTGCAGGAATTAATTAGCAACAAAAAAGGCATGAACATTTTGTAAAGAGTTGATTTAATGAGGCAATATGAGAACTAATTTAGAAATAGTGAAACAAAAGTCAGTAATAGCAAAAAGAACAGCACTAACAATGCAGCACTAGAAACTCACTTTGTAACCATGTCATTTCAGATTTAGTTCTACTACATAGCACCTTAGGCAAGTGTCTTCTCTTACAACCCTAGGTTGGTTAATGCATTGTTAATGAATTTGGTACACAAAATCTGAGTCGAAGCCCATCATGCATGCATATGTATTTGTTCCCCCCACCACCACCACCACTTGACAACCAATGTTAATTTGTTTATGTTCCTGTAACTTTGCAGCTCAGCAAAAATAAATACTGGGGTGATTTGTGTGACTACACCCTTCAAGGTGGCACTGTAGCATGGCTGCAGTCCAATGACTAAAACAAGTAAAAGATAAAAGATATACCAGCACAATTTCTTCAATTATTTCTTCAATTTCTCTTTTCAAAACTAATTCTACTTGTAGAAGGGACTACTGACTGCAAGTTAAATTACTACACAATTATCTATAATCTTCATGATGTCCATTGATCAAACACCACTCATAAGGTATTGGTCACCATGAGGCTATTGTAAAAGGCACTTGCTAAAGAAAAGGACTTCTCAAACATAGAGTCATGCTTGTAGAGGAAGTATGGTGGAATAGAGAAGAATGAACTACAAATAAAGTGGCAAGAGGTCTGTAATTCCAACACAAGGTCCAGTCCTTCTTGTAGTGTAGTGACTTATAAGCTTCAATAACCATAAGAGCTATTCCAGCAGTGTGCAGGCTCCTAGCAGGACCTTCCATGTTGGATAGGTCAGAGGACATAGGCCAGACTAATGGGCCTCCCAGGAGTAAAAATGAGTTTGCATAAGGCCATAACCCTGATCTAGAAAAAAATAAAATTATAGAAGCATGATGGCAATTCAAAATCAACAGAATCTGGGAGAGGAATTCCACTTCTACTCAGGGAGATATATGAGGCAGAGCTAAAAAAAAAGCAGTGATCCAACTGGAGAGAAGCAGAAAAACCACCCACAGTTGAGAAAAGTCACAAATGGCCTATGTTTCATAGGGAGTGAAGGGCTTATGTAGCCATTAAGTCTGCCATTAAGTACAAATGGAAAAAAAGAATTTAGTTAAATAGAGAACTATACATAAAAGAATAAGAAAGGAATGAAAGAATAGCAAGAGGGGAATATGTAGTAACTTGTGTCTCTGTAAAAATGTGAAGCAACACAAGAATAAATTTTATTTGTGAGGAATGTGGAAAGAAAAAATGTGTAGAATTTCAAAAATGAAGTAAATGTCATCAAGTAACAAGAAGCTATAATACAAGTTTCATATATCAGATGAGTAAGGGAATTAACCACACACCCTGTGTGTGTGTGTGTGAGTGAGAGAGAAAGAGAGAGAGAGAAATAGGGAACAGGTAGAGAGTAAAAAAAAACTGCTACTGTTGAAGGAGAGTCAGCAATGACTACCTTTACACACACAGAATATTTAGGTAAAGGAAACAGCTAGGTAAGGCTATAATAGTGGAATGGGGAGGTAGTTGGTGTAAATTAACATCAAAATAATAAGGTAAGTTAGGCCTCTGAAAGAAAATAAAATTGATGCAGTAAAAATAATTAAACTAAAGGAATTAAGGTCCTACAAATGATTAAGTGATGATGGTTAAAAATTAAAATTAAATAAAAGCTGCAATAAACTACTTGTGGATTTCTGAATATTTTTGTCATTTCTTGAACCCTTGGACTCATAAGGCTGGTTGCTGAATTTCTATGGTGAATAAATGACCGAGATTTCAAGACAACAACAAAACAGGATGTCAATCTGATGTAGTGTTTTGAAGGGAGAGGACAAGTTGATTACATCAAACCCCAGTACTTGACTGGTGCTTTATTTCATAAACCCAAAAGAGATGAAAATCAAAGTTGACCTTGATGGGATTTGAACTCAGAACATGAAATGTTAAAAGAAATGCTGCTAAGTATTTTATCTGATGTGCTAACAATTCTGCCAGCTCACTACTTTGAAATGAATATAGACTTAAAATATAGAAAACTTGTATAAAAATAAATAAAGAGTGAATAAAAAATTTGATTAAAGCAGTGGTTCTCAACCATTTTTGGCCTATCATTTTAGTAGGTGGATGTGGAGGGAGACACTCATAGCCAATCAATATCTTAGAATTCCTATTATATTTTTATGATTAAATATTAGGAATTGTATTTAAAAAATGCTTCAATATGTTGTGTGTTATAGAAATATAATCACTTTATTGTATATAAATTTTAACAAAATCTTATATGGACCTCCGATGGTTGTATGGACCCTGGTTGGGAAAACTGGATTAAAGACTTAAGTGTTAAAAGAATTGAGGTATAAAGAAAGAACATCAAGATATAAAGATATGCAAGCAATAAAGGATAAAAAATTAAGTCATAAAAATCCTGTGGAAGTGGTGAAGTAGGTAAGTAAAAGCTTCTCATGAAATTTGCTTTTGCTTTTTATTGGGGCAGGTGGTAAGAGCTGGATAGTTAAAACTTTTGGTTTTACAACCAGTTTTGGCTGAGGCTTCACAGTAGCATTTGGATGCATTATGGAAAATCTGCTCATTAGCTGAAAGTTGGGAAAATCTGAGATGTTTAGAAACAGATTGTGAATTATCTCTAGAGAGGTTTGAGAGTCTATAGACAGTAACTTTCATTAGACTGCTGAAGTCTGAAATGAAGGGGATCAAGATAGTATCAAGATAGTATACTTTTGTGAGATGAGCTTCAACAGCTATTTGAAAACAGAAATTCTTGAAGAAATCATGAAGGGTTTACAATCCAGATTCTACTTCTCATTCCAGTAGCAAAAAAAAATAAATAAAAAGATACAAAAAGAAACATTATCTGGTACTCATTTCTACTCCATATCACAGTCACTACATCATTCGCACAAAACTTCTTAGAAATCATCTCTACTTAAGTAGAAAAATTAATGAAATGAGAAAAGGAACTACAACACTCTTTCACTTCTACTTAATTCATGCATATCAACAGACCTTTAACAAAAATTCCAGACTTTTATATTCTACTATCTCAAATTTCAAAAGTGATTTTGCATATTCTAACACCTCTAAACTTAACAAATACAACACAATCATTTTCTGAAAGCATACAAATTCCTGTAACACCACTAATATCAAAACTGCCTTCAAGAATCTGACCTTTTGGCAAATGTAGTGTATTTCTGAATAGTTACAATTAAAAACTCTGAGGTTTACATTAGTTTGACATCAAGCCTCTTTAAATCCAGATATATGTTCATATGCATTCTTTTAGGAATCCAGATTTACACAAACAAACCTCTTAATTGGAATATGGTTTTTAGAGTTAAAGAATACAGAGAGAACAATAATATTTGTGATCTTTGTAACATGAAAAGCTACTATATCCATTTCTTTTCTTTTTGTTTTTCTTTAAAACAAAAAGCCTATATCTCAACTAGTTTCCAGATAAAAAATTTTCTCAAGATAAGAATATTAAATAACATGGATGAGATTGAAGATAATCTATGGGCTGATGACCAAGAGGCTGAAAAACAGGAAGATAAAACAGAAAAAAATACCAGCATTTATAAGATGAATATAAAAAGGTGGACCCTGCATATTACCTCTTCCCAAGATATTGTCAACCCAACAAGTTAAACTATTTTTGCTTGGGAACATAAGCACTTCTTTAAATTCACTACCTTCCATTCATTAGTACCATGCAGTAATATGGGTATCAGCTTTCATTAGTTTAGATTCCTACAAAATCATAAGTTACTCTCCAAGTTGAAAACGATAGAATGTGCAACTTGCTATTGATTCTCATTGCATTGATACTATAACACTGTTCTTTTAGTGCATCAACAAGGATACAAAACTTATGTAACTAGGCAATGCGGCACTGTGAATAAGTGACTTGAACTGTAGCCTCAAAGTGACTAATACTTTGTGAGTTAAACTGGTAGATAGAAACTATATGGAAATACATAATTACTGTGTGTTTGTGATCCCACCTCTGTCTTGACATTGTTTACATTGTTAAAGCATAAAACACTGTTACTGTTTCGGGAGGGTCAGCTTTTATCCCTGCTGTAAAAACACATCCAGCTATTGAGCTGGAAAGACCAAGGGATTAAGTATTATGTGAAAGACCAAGGGATTAAGTACTTTCCTTGGTGACAAGCGAAGGTTGGCAACAGGAACAGCTTCTGGTTGAAGAATACACTTCAACAGATTCTGATACAAGTCATACCTGCTTGGTAAAATAAAAAAAAAGGACATAAAAATGATGACGAACTTGTAAATAATAAACAACCAAACATATAATTCTACTGTCCTGGCATATATCCATTGTTTAGTGCAAGGCCTGTGTTTTTGTATCCATGAATATTAATGAAACTAAGATTTTGTTTTCATCAAAGTGTCGCTGTGTCTGACACTGGCAGCCTATCACTGTTAACTGGGCAATTATGGAGAGATAAAAAAAAAACATAAAAAGAGGGTAATAGTGCAAATATAAAGCCACAAAGGTACAAAAAATCCAAATAATTATAATAATGACTGTTTCAGATTTTGGCATAAGGCCAGCAATTTTGGTAGGAGAGTGGAGGTTAGTCAATTACATTTGGGCCAGTACTCAACTGGTACTTAATTGATGGACCCCGAAAGGATGAAAGGCAAAGTCAGCTATGGTGGAATTTGAACAAAGAACATGGTATTTTGCCTGGTGTACTAACAATTCTGCCAGCTCTCCACCTTAATAACAACAACAACTACAATAATAATAAAGCACTTTCAATACAGTGAAAATAAGAGCACTGTAACAAACCACAGTGCATACCCAAAGCACACAGTTGTGCTTGGTAGTGTAGTGAAAGCACATGAAAAAAAATAAGACTACTGAATAATAATAATGATAATAATAATAATAATAATGGTTAAAATTTGGCACAAGGTCAGCAAATTTAGGGATAGAGTATAGTTGATTACATCAACCACAGTACTTGACTGGTACTTAATTTTATTAACCCCAGAGGGATAAAAGTTAACCTCAGCTGGATTTGAACACAGAATATAATGAGTCAGAAGAAATACCACTAGGCATTTTGTCCAACGGACTAATGATTCTGCCAGTTATTAGGGAGGGGGCAAGTCAATTATATAATTACATCAATTCCAGTGCTCATCTGGTACTTTGTCCAAAAAGGACAAAAGGCAAAGTTGGCCTTGGCAGAATTTGAACTCAAAAGATAAAGCCAGAAAAAATGCTTCTACACACTTTGTCTGCCATGCTAACAATTCTGCTAGCTTGCCACCTTCCAGTTATTAATAATGGTTTCAAATTTTGGCATTAAGCCAGCAATTTCGGGAGAGGGGATAAGTCAATTACATTGACGTCAGGGTTCAACTGTTACTTATTTTATGGACCCCGAAAAGTCGACCTTGGCAGAATTTGAACTCAGAATGTAAAGATGGATGAAATGTCACTATGCACTTTGCCTGGCGTGCCAATGATTCTGCCAGTTCACTGCCTTCAAAACGTTGAAGGGTGACCATGGAATTCAAATGCACATCTTCAGTACACATGACAGGAGTACTGCAATTGGACCAAACCTGTTATTAATAATAATAATGATAATAATAATAATTCTTTCTACTATACGCACAAGGCCGGAAATTTTGTGGAAGCACAAGGCCTCAAATTTGTGGGGAGGGGACTAGTTGATTATATTGACACCAATGTTTCACCAGCACTTAATTTATTGACCCCGAAAGTCAACCTTGGCAGAATTTGAACTCGGCATACGAATGATTCTGCCAGCTCACCGCCTTACTACTATTACTACTACTACTACTAACAACAACAACAACAACAACAACAACAACAACAACAGCTAAAAAGTGAATGTAAATTACATATTTAAAATGAATATAGCTACATAATTAATGGGACAGTTAGAACTATCTCAACAAGTAATTTTTTTGTCAGTTGAGACCTGTTTGATTTATTGTAATTCAAGTGAGTTTGCTGGGGCAGAATTTCTGAGGCAGGATGCCCTTCCTGTTGCCAATCTCCTCTTGTTTCCAAGTGGAATAATAATCTCCTAATCTATTAAGCAACAAATAGTCAGGACATGTTTTATATGGAAAACTCGAAACAAAGGACACCACCAGGAAATCGTTGTTTATAAACTAGCAAAAAGAAGGAAACACAATCTCATGCAAAAACAAATATTCACACAGACATGGATATATATCCACGTTCAAGAAGTTGATTAAAAATAAATTTCCTACATAGAACCCATCCCTAGACAATATAGAAATAGAAACAGAAATGTAACATGGTTTATACATCCATGAAAAATTGATGTTGCTTTCTCTGTTCACACACACACACACACACACACACACAGAGTCTGCAGCAAACATGTAACATAAAAATTTAACATATTTTCAGTTTTCCCAGTTGTATCTAATGAATGCCTTTGTATATGCCAGCCTGTCTGTTTGTTTGTTTCTCTCTCTCTCTTCTTTAATGTGTAAAGTAAGTGATTGCTAAAAATAGCAGCCAAATCTCACTCAAGTCACATGCACTACAGTCTATAAAAAAAAACCCATATTGTATAATATAGTCCTGATATGCACAAAGACAAGATAGTCACAGCTGTACTTGTAATGATCAAACCTAACTTGGGGTTTGACAACAACAGAGCCTGTGAACAATTGTTTGAGCTACTAGACATAGCAATCAAATCTCCCTCAAATCACAAACTTTTTGGTCTTAAAAAAAGAAAGGGACATACTGAACAAATAGACCAAAAGACAGGATGGTCATGGCAGAAACACCATTTTATCATAAATCTGCTCAATCAGAACTAACTTAGCTTTAAATATAAACAACTAAGTGAACCTCTCTGTAGTAACTGATCGCAGAGCCACAGAGTAGTCATTTAAACTGCTAGAAATAGCAACCAAACCTCCTTCAAGTTACAAACCCTACTAAATGTAAAGATTACATAGGACTAACAAAACTAATTCTAGAAAGTGTATACTGTTTATATTAGTTAGACTGGTGTCATCTTGACTGTTGCATAGCATAGTAGATAAAGACCTTGGTTAATGCAGTGCAGTCACCTTGAGGTTCTGAGTTCAATCCCAGGCAAGGTACTAAAGTAATTCACAAAAAAAAATGTCACAAAACACAGAGAGCAAAATGAGAACAGTGTACTCCCATAGATTAAATAAAGAGTTAGGTTCGAAATTCTAATAAAACAACCAAGTTCAACACGAGACACCTGAAGAAGACAGGAACATACAAAAGCCAAAGTGTAATGAAAGCAAGAACCAAGATGAGGACATTGGTCTAATATAAATAGTATGTCACACAACTGGCACCCATGCCGGTGGCATGTAAAAGCACCCATTACACTCTGGTATTAGGAAAAGCAGAGCCATAGAAACCATGCCAAATCAGACTGGAGTCTGGTGCAGCCCCTTGGCTTACCAGCCATGATCAAATCATCTAACCCATGTCAGTATGGACAACAGATGTTAAATGATGATGATGATGATGTAATATACATGTCTCAGAAATATAGAATTGTAATGCCCGAGAGATTTCACTAAGTGAACATTTAGCCATATATGTATGAAACAAAACAACAAAATTCCATGTCTTCCTACTTCACCTTTTTTCTATCAAAACCAAAAGTCAAATAATAAAAGAAAATATGTTTATAAAAAATATATGCCCATAAGTAATATCAATTTACATTCACAAAGAACTAAAACTCTGAGACAATGAACTGCTATTGTTCACACTCTCACATGGATACACATATATATGCAGATACATACTGTACTGTTACTCACATACAAGCAAGCAATCTATTTCTATATGTTCAGTTAATCTGACAACCAGTTGTTCATATTGTCGCATGATGTATGCACTGGACTAATGCCACATTAAATTCAGTTGCAATTATCAATTATGACCATAATATGCAGACATCACAGAAAACTAACCTGACTGAATTAACTATATTATATAAACAAACATCTGCACACACACACATGCATACATACACACACATGCACTATCTTTCTCTCCATATTCCTTTTACATACATTCTCATTCACATCCATACAACTGCATACATACAGAACCAAAAACTGAGTGACAGGCAAACCAACCTGTAACAGATCTTGAGTAGAGTGGGCATTATACAGTTCTGTATTTAAGAGATGAAGAATTATGTACATTATTTACATTTGGAGGGTATATCAGCTGAAACATTGTGTTAACAACAAACAAGATGAGGACAAATATCTGTCAAATGTAAACAATATATAATAATGTAGAGTGGGCATGTCATTCAAGAGATCACTGATAGCAATGGAAAGATATTGACAAACATAACTGACTGATTGACTGACTGAATGATTAATCAAACAACTGATCAGTTAATTAGTTAAACAGTTAAGTGCCGAGAGCAAGGCAACCACTCTATCATCTTCACCAACCTCACAAAAGCTTTTGACCTAGTCAGTAGAGACGGACTGTTCAAAATCCTTGTCAAGATTGGCTGTCCTCCAAGATTCCTCAGAATTGTCCAATCATTTCACGTGGACATGAAAGGCATCATTCAATTTGGTGGCTCTTCTTTGGAGGCATTCAACTTACGTAGCAGCATCTGTTTGGCATCTTCTTTGCAGTCATGCTGAAACATGCATTTGGGATATCAACTGATGGTGTTTACCTTCACATCAGATCAGACGGTAAACTGTTTAGCCTGTCGAGGCTGAAAGCAAAATCAAGGGTGCACAAGGTACTCATCAGAGAAATGTTGCTTGCAAATGATGCAGCACTGACAGTGCACTCTGAAAAGCAAATGCAGCAACTTGTGGACAAACTTTCAAAGGCCTATCAAGAATTCAGCTTGACTATCAGTCTGAAGAAGTTCAAAGTAATGGGCCAAAGTGCCAAGCAGCCCCACACCATGACCATCAACAACTACAAACTGGAGTTAGTCCATGAATTGACCTATCTTGGCTATTATCACTAATGACCTCTCCCTAGTCGCTGAGATCAACAGGCAAGTCGAACAAGCATTCCCCATATTTGCCAGGCTCACAAAGAGAGTCTGGGAAAACAAAAAACTGGTCACAAACACTAAGATTACCATCTATAAGGTGTGCATCCTTAGTATGTTACTTTACAGCAATAAGATATGGAGACTCTACTCTGGACAGAAGTGACGTCTTAACGTCTTCTACCTTCGTAATTTGAGACACATCTTGGATATCAAGTGGACCGACCAAATCACCAACACCAAAGTCTTCAACTGTCTGAAGATACCCAGCATACTCACCCTAGTCCAGCAGTGTCATTTGCCTTGGCTTAGTCATGTACATCACATGCAAGATGAAACTGATCTAGGGGTGATAACCCATCCTCACTGAGCCTGGATTATTTATTCTTTAATGACTAACTGACTAAATGGCAGTAACGGATTCCTGTCTCCCAGAGTTACATTAGTCTTCAGCATTGGATACATAACCATTGGTCATGCTATGACTGAACATAGACTTAACTACTCATATATATATATACATATATATATCATCATCATATATATATATATATCATCATTTAGTGCATGCTGGCATGGCTTGGATGGTTTGACCAGGGCTGGCAAACTGGAAGGCTGCACTAGACCCCAGTCTGATTTGGCATGGTTTCTACAGCTGGATGCACTTCCTAACGCCAACCACTCCAAGAGTGTAATGGGTGATTTTACATGCCACTAGCATGGGTGCCATTTGAGCGACACCAGCATCTGCCATGACTGCTTTCACTTGGCTTGATGAGTC
>NC_043001.1:23154370-23161870 GCF_006345805.1 Octopus sinensis
ATATGATATATATGTAAAAATGTAATATATAAATAAATATCTACAAATATGAACCATCTGATCTGATTACCTCAATTTTTCTAATATATAATACCTGTACATCATCTCCAAACCTTCCGATATATATATATATATATATATATAATATACATATATATATATACATATAAAGTTAATCCAAACATGAAAGCACAAAAAAACACAACAAGCGAGGACGTGGAACAAATATAGTATTATTGGACGCTCAGGAAAGAAGGAAAGAAGGAGGGTTTAACGTTTCGAGTGGAGCTCTTCATCGGAAACATAGGAGAAGGAAAGATCCAGAGAAGGGAAGACAGAGGAAAAAAAATCGCCAACGGTACACACGCGGTCATATATATATATATATATTTATATATATACACAGAGAGAGCATGGAATTAAATGTGCCAAAAGATTGGACACAAACACACCAAGGACAACAAAACACAACACCACACCTCACATTAAATCACACCCTTACATATCAACCCACAACCCCAGAAACAATGAAGCTTACAACACAATTGTACAAATTCTCCCTCTGCTCACTAAAGACCCGAAAATGAACAACATTCTGAATACACATAAACTCCTCAAGTGCAAAAGACAAAACAAATCCCTTAAGAGACTCCTAACAAATGCAAAACTGTACTCAACACATACAATACCAACAGTTAAAAAATGCAGATGACCTAATTGTGGCACATGCCCAAACCTAACTGAAGGCTTGGAATTCATATTCCATCAAGGAGAAAATTTTTTAATTAAAACCAATTTCACATGTGCCTCTCAGGACCTAATTTACGTCCTAACCTGCTCAGATTGTGGCCACAATTATGAGCGAACATATTGCCAGATGCGCAAGAAATAAAACACCAAATTTCCATATTTTTCCATTATACCAATGCAAAGATTCAATCTCCTTACAAAAATGCCTAAACAAAGAAACCTTGTTTATACAAAAGTATAGCTACACAGACTTGACCACCTGATCCCTACACATTCCTATTTCAAAATCAAATTTATTTACCACTATTCAATAATACGGAGGAGGTAGTTGTCCCTCTTGCCACATGTTGCCTCCATTATCCAGTCTCTCCATTCATTTTTACTTTTCAAGAAATCCAAAATGGCAAAATTCCTTGCCTCAAAAAATTATTACTTCACAATGTCCCTTGAAAAGCTAATTTAAATAGCGAAAACTGGTTGGATATCACTACATTTTATGAGACTTTTACCATCCACAAAATATGCATATATATATATTGTTTTATGAAAAGATATTAAAATTTTGTGAAATGAAGGCATTTCTCTTCCCCTTTTTTTATGTTTTCCACATATTTTCACTACATAATTCTGCCACGTAGTGTATACTGATTCTCCAACATTTTTGCTCCTTTTATATATATACATGTATATATATATATATATATATATATATATATATAATATATATATATATATATATATGCATGTGTATATATATATATGTTTATATACCAGCTGGTGTACTCGGTAATTCCCAAGGGTAAAGATGTTCTATTGAAACACAATATTACTCTGATATAAGAAAGAAATTTCATTATAACTGCCACAAACGGTGTATTTTCCGTCACAAAAAAGCACAAAAACTGTCAACTGGAGGAGGGAGAGATTGTTAGAGGTTGGTGAGAGAGGTTGTTGGAGGTTGTTGAGAGGCAAAGACATTTTTCTGCTTAGCAAAGGCATCTGGGAAATGTATAACTGCTGTCATTCACAGAAAAACTATTGTTTTACAGTGACAAAAGCACTGTTGAAGTGTCAAGTGAAATTTGGCAATTGAGGATCAAATCCACAATGTGCCTACATGAAGCCACTACAAATACATTGTGGAATAAAAATTATCTACTGTCATGGAAAAAGTGTAACTGTAAAAATGCAGAATTATCGGAGTAATGGGCATTCAAAAAAGTATGTGTGTATTGAAATGTATGAATGAAGTCTTTAATGTGTAAGAATCAAATTAAAGAAGTGCAATAATAATGTTTAGCAGTACAAAACAGTGAATAGTGAAATGCAGAATTAGGTCAGCTGATCGTGAGAATCAAATATTGATCGCTTCATTAAAAACTGCAGGTGGTATGGGCTATTTCCCTTGCATGTTTAAAAACAATTAGCTATATGAGGGAGATATAAATGTCCCTTCCAGGGACCGTATTATCGATGTTTTCAACAATCTAAGTATATCATGAAGTTTCCAAACATGAGCTCTACTCACGTTCAAGTTCATCAAAATCAATAAAACTATGTAGTAGGAGTTAGCTAACAATGCAACAAACAAACACACACTGATATTCCAAATATGTAGTAATATATATATATATAATATATATATATATATATATATATGAAAATATATACATATATATATATATATATATATATATAAAATATAAAAATAAATATTAGGGAATAAATCCAAATTTACAGGGAAAAAATCAGATTTAGGATTAAATCCAATTTTATAGTAAAATATTATAAAATATTATTAGAGACAAAAGCACTATTTTGCAAAACAAACAAGGAAAGACTTAATCAATACATAAAATTTTAATAAATAGTCAAAAAAAAAAAAACCGCCACTACAATTGTTTCTTGTCTTGATCGACAATCTTCAGGTGGACTTCCAATCTAAAATATCAATATTTTAAAATATAAAAATAATAATTTTAAAATAATTAAAGTATGAATGAAAAAATATAAATATATAATCCATATATAACCTATATATAATCCATATATAATCAATATATAAACAATATATAAACTAAAATAAACCTATCAACAATTAAATATAAAATATAAAATATAAAATATAAAATATAAAACAAAACAAAAAATAATAATAATATAATAATAAACTATATATACACCCATACACATATACCTAATTATATATAACCATATCTAACTACATACACTAAATCACACACCTATATATATATCCCTATACATACACATAAAAACGTCTAGGCAACTATAAATAAATAAAATAGCTAAATACTTCAACACAATACTTATTCATACTCCCACACACACACACATACAACCCACATTCACGCTCTAGAAAACGGACATCACTTAAAATTATGAACGGAGAAATGGAATAAATGGAATTAAAAATTATATTCACTTGGTAAAACGAACACTACTTAAAAATTATGAATGAAACAATGCAATAAAACAACAGACATCGCAAATAGACACAATTACTACGAATTCCTTAACAAACCTACCATGATAAACCAAAACTCATAAAAACATATAATGATAAAATCTCCCTTTACTAAACTCTATAACATACCTATATAGCAATCCCCCTAACCTAAACATTCACACACAAATACACACACATAAACTACACACCCACGACATATACAAATACCCACACCACTTACACATACCTATACATACATATAAACCTCAACATATACTCCAAAAACCCACTCAACCCCACACAGACAAATAAACACAAAAATTATGAATGGATTCTTTTATAAAACTACCATGATAAGCTAAAACTCACAAAACATAAATGATAAAACCTCCCTTTACTAAACACTATAACATACTTATATAGCAATCCCTTTAACCTATACATTCACACACAAATACACACACGTAAACCACACACACCCATAACAAATACAAACACCCACCCCACTCACACACACCCACAAGTACATATAAGCCTCAACATATACACCAAACAAAATTACTTTACCAAGGAACTTAACATATGTATAAAAAGTATAACCGCTCTGGAAACGAACATCTTTTAAAATAATGAATGGAGAAATGGAATAAATGGAATTAAAAATAATATTCACGTGGCAAAACGAACACCACTCAAAAATTATGAATGAAACAATGTAATAAAACAACCAACATCGAAAATAGACAAATTACCACGAATTCCCTAAAAAAACCATGATAAACCAAAACTCTTAAAAACATATAACGATAAAATCTCCCTTTGCTAAACTCTATAACAAACCTATATAGCAATCCCCCTAACCTAAACATTCACACACAAATACACACACGTAAACCACAGACCCACGACTTATACACATACCTATACTAACTTATAAACCTCAATATACACCAAAAACCCACTCCCTCCCCACACAGACAAATTAACACATACATCCCAAAACCTAAATAACAAACCCATATACACATTCACACACAAACACACACACACACGCAAAACACACACACAACAGATACATATACTCCCTCACATATACGCATATACATACTCACTAAACTCGATATATACAACAATATTTACACACCCACACTCATACAGATAAATAAATTATACAACTAAAAACTCACACACAATCTCATATACATAAACACTCCTATGAAAAACAACATTAAATACATCGTATTAACCAGAATATCAAAAATAACAATATGACATAAGGAGAAATAAAATACATACTTACAAGTCAGTTTCAAATTATGAAGTGAAATTAAATTCTTAGCCGTTAAAAAAATCAAACCAAAATTACGTTACCATAGAAATATAACTTATGTAAAAAAAGAATACGTGCCATGGAAAGTAAACGTCATTTAGAATTATGAATGGAGAAATAGAATAAATGGAACTAAAAACTATATCCACGTGGCAAACCAACACTACTTAAAAAAAAAAAAAAAAAAAAAAATTTATTATGAATGGATTCTTTAAAAAACTACCATGATAAATTATTATATACATTTATGAGCTTTAGCTCATCTTAGCAGCTCTAACAAACAACTTGCAGTAACCCAAATCTATTCTCGATGCCTGCCTTACTACTACACTATTCCATTCACAATTCCAAGCAACGCTAGTCCACCACCCGGTTACAATTCCCAACTCCACTATAAATATACATGTTTATGGTCATTTCCTTCAGATGGATGAGGAGAGATGTGTGAAGAAGTACCACTCCCAAACAGTTGAAGGAATCCAGGGTAGAGGTAGACCCAGGAAGACATGGAATGAGGTGGTCAAGCATGACCTTCGAACATTGGGCCTCACAGAGGCAATGACGAAAGACTGAGACCTCTGGAGATATGCTGTAACTGTGAAGAGCCGACAAATAACGTGAGTTCATGGTTGTTTCCTGCAGCAGCAAGTAACGTGAGTTCATGGCTGTTTCCTGCACCAGCTTCACATAACAGCCCCAGCCCATCCAAAGTACCTTGGACCACAAGACGGCCTGCTGTGCTTACCTTGGATCGTAGGGTGACCTGTTGTGCTTGGGGAGACCTATTGACTCAAGTACATCAACATCAAAATAAAAATCAAATGGAAATTGCAGTTGTGACACCTGAGCCGGTGGCACGTAAAAAACACCATCTGAACGTAGCCGATGCCAGTGCTACGTGACTGGCGTCCGTGCCTGTGGCACGTAAAAGCCGCCAACCGATTGGATGCCGCCAGCCTCCTCTGGCCCCTGTGCCGGTGGCACATAAAAAGTACCCACTACACTCACAGAGTGAGTTACAAAGAGCATTCAGCTGTAGAAACACTGCCATATCAGACTGGAGCCTGGTGCATCCTCCTGGCTTCCCAGATCCTGGTCAAACCGTCTAACCCATGCTAGCATGGAAAACGGGCGTTAAATGATGATATATGTATATATATCTATATATATATATATGTATGTATATATATATATGTATATATACATATATACATACACACACATATGTATATATATATATATATATATATAATATTAGGGAGTATAGCTCCAAACTTACAGGGAAAAATTCAATTTAGTATTAAATCAAATTTCACATTATAAATATATAAAATATGAATTAGAGATAAAACCACTATTATGCATAATAATAATAATAATAATAATAATAATTGATGAAGGAAACGGAAGATAGATTTAGCACTAACCTTTATTCAGTACAGCAATCATTTCAACCCAACCTGCAATTGTTTGTCATGGGTAGGATTTTATGCATGTATCTGATGTAATACAAACTGCACATATTGGTGCAACATAATTAGATGCACAAAATCCAACCCATAATGGACAGTTACAGGATGGGGTGAAGTGATTATTGTACTGAATAAAGACTAGTGTTAAATCTATCTTCCATTTCCTTCATCAATTATTATTATCAAAACTAACACTGCAGAATTCCTGATGTAGATCCAAAGGAAATATAGTCCAAACTGTGAATGTGCTTTATTCCACACACTAATTGACATATATCCAGTAGTCCAAAAAATTACATTATATATATATATATATATATATATATATATATATAATATATATATATATTATATATATATTTTATTCTTTTATTTGTTTCAGTCATTTGACTCTGGTCATGCTGGGGCACCATCTTTAATCAAACACATCAACCCCAGCACTCACTCTTTGTAAGCCTAGTACTTATTCTACCAGACTCTTTTGCTGAACTGCTAAGTTACAAGAACAAAAACACACCAGCATTAGTTGCCAAGCAATGGGTGGGGAGACAAACACAGACACACAAATAAATACACACACACATATATACAATAGGCTTCTTTCAGTTTCCATATGCCAAATTCACTCATAAGGCTTTGGTCAGCCCCAGGCTATAGTAGAAGACACTTGCCCCAGGTACCATGCAGTGGGACTGAACCTGGAACCATGTAGTTGGTAAGCAAGCTACTTACCACACACCCACTAAAAACAACCAACATGAGAAACAACTATAAATGTTAGAGCTCAATATAATGCACCATGTTAAATTCTGAAGCTTCACAGATTTATTGCACTACCATGTAGAATGAAAGATACAGAATGGAACTGATATAAAAATATATATCATCATCATCATTTAACATCTGCCTCCATGTTAGCATGGGTGGGACGGTTTCACAACAGCCGGCCATGCAGAAGCCTGCACAAGATGTCTGTGACTGTTTTGGCAGGATTTTTACAGCTGGATGTCCTTCCTAACATGAACCACTCAACAGAAATAAAATTTATCAACACCCTAATTATGTTACAACATAAGTACTGGAGTCAACTCATTCAACTAAGAATTCTTCAAAGCAGTGCCCCAGCCTAGCCACAGCCTAAGGACTGAAACAAGTAAAATATAAAGGATAAACAAATGTAAAAATTGTTCTCCCTTCCATAGTATTTGAAACCACATACTAGTTTTTCAAAATTATGAAGAATTTTAAAAGCTACAGTGTTCCAATATATACAGTCAACAGAATATCATGTATGAGAAACAAGTTAAAGTATGTGCGTGTAAAAGTCAGAACAGAGGGAAAGAGTTTACCACTCCATTATAACTACCAGTCTGTGGGGTTGAGTTATTCACTTTTACAGAAGCAGAAGATATGGAGATAAACAAAACTTGAAAAATGACTGAGGCCATAAAATTAGTGGTAGCCCATACTACTCATGATAT
>NC_043001.1:23166870-23231870 GCF_006345805.1 Octopus sinensis
GTGCACAAAGTGTGAAATTGCATGGTAGCGAAAATGGAACCCTGAATTCAAGCTGAAATAAAAATGAGGCAAGCAAATTCCACAAGATGAGTAACTTCAGCATGCAGATGAATAGAGAGAAAAGATGGGCATTAGAAAAATCAGCTGTAATGTGTAAGAGTGAAAGAATGCAGGTAAGTGATGCATATGAAGAATGACAGTGAGATAAAGTGACAAGCAAATTGGAAAGAGCTTATGGAAGAAGACCAAGGAAAATGTAATAAGTAGTGAGGGCTAATCTTGTGATAATGAACTCCATAAACAAGATAATGCGGAACTGAATCAGTAACAACATGCTGTGCATAGAAAAACAGATATGATGATGAAAATGGCAGTGACAATGACAACAAAAATAATGGCTGAGTGTTTCATCTTCTTTGAGAAGTATAGACTATATACCAAAATATGCAACTCAGGATGAAAGTTTTCTCAAATTCTTAACGTCATAACTTAATTAATCTCTACACTAAAGCATACCAATCCTTTTGGCCAGGAGCAACAAATTTTTCACATAGGATTCTGTAAAGTTATTGATTAACTATTCCAAAAAGTAAGCAGCAACATTAAATACAAGGAATTATAAATTTCTTGCGTTTCAAATTTGCAAGAACTTTGGATAAAGTGAATGATAAAATATAGTTTTCTTTTGATTTTGTTTTTTAATCACTTCTCAATTATATTGATGACTCCATTTTCTTAGCAAACATCACTGAAGAATATAAACTTAAGAAGCATTTGTCAACTTTGAAATCTTATACTAAGGGACATGTCCCAAGACCAGTTATTTCTAACAACTATCATAAGGAAAGCTTTCACAAGTTCTAACATCAATACTTCTACACTAGAATTAAATAACAATGTCTGTAATAAGCATTATAGTTTTACATCTGCTTTCCATGCTGGATGGGTCACCACAGTCAGAGTCAGCGCATATTTGAGAGTATTACTCAGACTGACATATTGAAGGACAACACTCTGATTGTATGTTTCATTTTCAGTTTAGTTTCTATGGATAGATGCCCTACTTAACATCAACCATTTTACAAAATGTACTGGGCATTTTCTTTTCCATGGCAGCAATACTAGAGAAGAGTCACGCCCTACACAAGACTTAAGGGTCTTCACAACCTCACTTTACAGAGAGTACTGGATACGTTTTTAATGACACCAGCTCTAGAGAGCTAGCCATGTCTCTGAAACAACTAAAGGGGCCTCACAATTCTACATCTCTGCTTGCAAATCTTATTACAAAGTGAAGTGAGAAGAAAAAAGATTGGGACATGAATGAAAATAAAAAGAGATTTGCGTGACAGAGGTACTCAATATTCAGTATCCCTATCATCATCATCATCATCGTTTAATGTCCAGTTTCCATGCTGACATGGGTTGGACAGTTTGACATGGAGCTGGCTAGCAGGGGGATGTCTGAACTCCAACTGTCTGTTATGGCATAGTTTCTATGGCTGGATGCCTTTCCTAATGCCAACCACAGAGTGTACTGGATACTTTTTACGTATTACTGTCTCACGTGTACTGGGTAAATTTTACGTGTCACTATCTCAGGTGTATTGGGTACTTTTTACATGTCACTGTCTCAGGTGTGTTTACACAGCATTGGCTTGGGTGCATTAACACAACACCGGCATGAGTGCATTAAAGCAGCACTAGCACAGGTGCTTTTTAAGTGGCACCAGTACCTGAAAAGACAAGCCTATATGTGTGGAAGACAGCAATGGCTTGACATGTCTTATCAAGTGTAAAAAATTTTAATGCTGAGTGATGTTCCAAAATACTCAAAGTTAATGTTGAATGAAAAACTTGACCCATGAATAAGTCTACAGTACATTTAACATATTGAATATCATAATTATTTGAATGTAGCAGAACAATAGTCAGAAAATAAAGAACATTGTTAACCTTATTAACAATAAATTTCCTCAATGAATTAAAGAACAGTTACATTTCAATTTAGAAAATAATTACTACGGCAATATAATTTTTACTGTCTTACAACCATTATTTTACATCAGCATATGTGGCTTCTGCAAATTAATTTAATAAAATATGCAATCTTTGCAGCTGAACACTCTTTCTATAATCATCCATGAAACCATAAATCAGGAGTTGCACCTATTATTGGTTCAGTGGAGGAAATGCACAACTCAAAAGCTATTAGGAGTATTGAGCTGACCATGTGGTCAGTAATACAAAACTTCAACCACTAAATGATTGTGCTTCTTAAAATTAATTAAATAAAAAACTTACATCCTAACCACGTGGTTCCAGATTCAGTCCTACTGTGTGGTACTTTCGGCAACTGCTTTCTACTATAGCCTCAGACCAACCCAAGTGGATTTGGTAGTTGGAAACTTAACAAAACCCATCATATAGATATATGTGTGTGTGTGTGTGTGTGTGTGTGTGTGTGTGTATGTATGTATGTATATCATCATCGTTTAACATCCATTATCCGCGCTAGCACGGGTTGGACGGTTCGACCCGGGTCTGGGAAGCCAGGGGCTGCACCAGGCTCCAGTCTGATCTGGCAGTATTTCTACAGCTGGATGCCCTTCCTAACGCCAACCACTCCGCGAGTGTAGTGGGTGCTTTTTATGTGCCACCGGCACAGGTGCAAGGGGAGTCTGGCATCAACCACAATCGGTTAGTGCTTTTAACGTGCCACCGGCACGGAAGCCAGCCAGGGCGGCGCTGACATCGGCCACGTTCAGATGGTGCTTTTTATGTGCCACCAGCACAGAAGCCAGTCGAGGCAGCGCTGGCATCGGCCACGTTCGGATGGTGCTTTTTATGTGCCACCGGCATAGAAGCCAACCGAGGCAGCGCTGGCAACGGCCACGTTCAGATGGTGCTTTTTATGTGCCACCGGCACAGGTATCACAACTACTATTTCCATTGATATTTATTTCGATGTTCATGTACTTGACTCAACAGGTCTCCTCAAGCACAGCAGGATGTTCTGGAATCCAAGGTACTTTGAATGGGCAGGGGCTATGCGGAACTGGTGCAGGAAGCAGCCCGGGTCTTTGCAGTCACAGCATATCTCCAGAGATCTCGGTCCTTCGCCATTGCCTCAGTGAGGCCCAACGCTCTGAGGTCATGCTTGACTACCTCATCCCATGTCTTCCTGGGTCTACCTCTCCCCCTGATACCTTCAACTGTTTGGGAGCGGCACTTCTTCACACATCTCTCCTCATCCATCCGCAGTACATGACCATACCATCGCATGCGTCACTCTTGCACATCACATCTGATGCTTCTTATGTCCAGCATTTCTCTCAGGGTGCTTACCCTCTGTTGTGCGCGCACACTGACATTACACATCCAGCGGATCATGCTAGCTTCATTTCTTTCAAGTCTACGCATGTCCTATGCAGTCACGGCCCATGTTTCACTACCGTGAAGCATGGCAGTTTGCACACATGCATCATACAATCTACCTTTCACTCTGAGCGAGAGACCCTTTGTCGCCAGTAGGGGTAGGAGCTTTCTAAACTTTGCCCAGGCTATTCATATTCTAGTGGTGACACTCTCTGAGCATCCACCTCCGCTACTAACTTGGTCACCCAGGTAGCGGAAACTATCAACTACTTCTAGTTTCTTCCCCTGGAGTGTGATGGAATCTGTTTTCTGAGTATCTGTGGTGTCTATTGCCCCTTTGCATCTGCCGCACATGAAAGCTATCTTATCAGTTAATTTCCCTTTGATGTTGCTGCACCTCTTATGCATCCATAGCTTACACTGGGTGCATCTTATGGATTTTCTACCAACACCTTTCCTACAGATCGAGCAGGGCCACCTGCCCGAGGGTGTGTGTGCTGAGTTCGCCTTTCTGCTTACTATAACTTTGGTCTTTGCTACATTTACTCTAAGGCCCTTTGATTCTAACCCTTGCTTCCACACCTGAAATTTCTTTTCTAGTTCCAGTAGTGATTCTGCTATGAGAGCCAGGTCATCAGCATAGAGGAGCTCCCAGGGGCAACCTGTTTTGAATTCCTCTGTTATTGCCTGGAGGACTATGATGAATAAAAGGGGACTGAGGGCTGAGCCTTGGTGTACACCTACTTCTATCCGGAATTCTTCACTATATTCGTTGCAAATCCTAACCTTGCTGACAGCCTCTCTATATAGGGCCTGTACAGCCCTTATTAGCCATTCGTCAATCTCCAGTTTCCGCATCGACCACCAGATAAGGGATCGGGGAACCCTGTCAAAGGCTTTCTCCAAGTCCACAAAAGCTATGTAGAGGGGTTTATCTTTAGCTAGGTACTTCTCCTGCAGTTGTCGGACCAGGAATATAGCATCAGTGGTGCTTCTACCCGACACAAAACCGAACTGCATCTCATCTAAGCAAATTCTCTCCCTAATGAGATGGGTTATGATATATATATATATAT
Organism: Octopus sinensis; assembly: GCF_006345805.1. Taxonomy (NCBI): domain Eukaryota; kingdom Metazoa; phylum Mollusca; class Cephalopoda; order Octopoda; family Octopodidae; genus Octopus; species Octopus sinensis. Next base: position 23,171,325 of record NC_043001.1, read on the forward strand.
ATATATATATATATATATATATATATATATATATATATACATATACGTATGTAACTATGTATTTATGTGTCTTTGTCCCCCACTATTGGTTGACACCTAATGTTCATGTATTTATGCCGACGTAACTTAGCAGTTTGGCAAAAGAGACCAATAGAATAAGTATTAGGCTTTAAAAGAATAACTCCTGGGGTCAATTTCTTCAACTAATACTCTTTAAGATAGTGCTCCAACATGGCCACAGTCAATGACTGAAACAAGTAAAAGAAATATACACACACACATACACACATGTTGGAGATGTAGTTGCCTGGCAAGTAATTTGACCCGAGACGATGTGTTGATACTAAAACAGTTACTGCATGAAAATACATATTAACCATTACAGAATCATGTAAACATAGTAAACTTAAATATTTTTTACTTGACGTTCACAAATAATAAATCTTAAAGTGTATTAAAGAGTTTTTGTGAGTTTTTAGATAACAAATATGTACCTTCCATACAGTACTTGTTTTATATACATACATGCATGTGTATGTACATATATGCACATAACTGTACATATATGTATATATACAGATATATGTGTGTGTGTGTGCATATGTATATATCTTTCTATGTATGTATAATATTAATGAGTATTAAAACAATGGCTGTTATGAATGCATGTTTTACAAATCATATTAGATTGAAAAATTAGGATTTCAATAGAATTTTGATTATGCTTAAAACTTCACTCCATAATTTCACTGGCAAATGAAACTATTATAAAAAAATACGGTGTTTAGAACTAATTGCCTCCTAATTGAAATACTGAATAAAGATCTTATACAAAGTTCAAAAATTGTGTTACATAATGATAAAATAAGGACTAAAGTTTGAATGATGCTTATATTTATTAAAAAAAATATAGAATATGCAAGCCAAACATACCCCAACAAAAATAAAAGAAAACGAAAGTTACAACTGAACAAAAAGTAAAAGAAAAGCAATACAAAAATAGCAAAATAGAAAAGGAAGCTTCTAAAAAGATAAAAAAGAAAAACTGAAATATTACCAAAAAGTAACATTCATAAGTAAGAAGGGAAAAATATGACATCTCAGTAAAGACAGAAGTTTACAAATATCCAAAATATTCATTGGCATCTTACCGTCGTCAGCTGACGATGCTTTGCCATGGAGGATGCTGGCGGAGGAGATATTTTCACCTCTGCCAACACTTCTGATGGCTTCTCTTCTGCAGACATCATAAATTAGTTTTTCGGCTGTTTATTAGAAGTAATTCAGACAGGACTAGTGTATTACACTTAACACTGATAAAAACAAAGGAAAGAAAACCTTGTCGATTATTTTATCCAAAGACTGCTAGATGCAATGCTGTTAGATACACACATCAACTTCTCTCTGATATCATCCTCAGGCTGAATTGATACCGTCTTATAAAGACTGCTTTAAGATTAGGCTATTAAAAGAGAAAAGTGTTCACATGTACAGTTTCTCAAGTTAGCATCTGCTTCAAAAGAACTAAACAGAAAGGAGACAAAAATATACAAACAATATCAAAGTAAAAAAAAACACATCCAAAGACTTAGAAGGGATTTGTGAGAGGAGACTAGCAGGAAAACTGACAACCTCAACACTGTAAAAGTCATGCCATTGTATTAATGCGCAGATCACAACTAGGAAACTAGACTTTTGAAAGTTTATTTATATCTTAACACTTAATAACAAGAAACTTGTGTCCCTAATGAATATCATTATTCCTGTAATTACCCCTTCATTTAAAGGAACAATGAATGAATTACATTCTGTAGTAAACAAGTATATCAGCAAACACAAAACCAAGAGGAGGGAGAACAGTTAATCCTTATAACTATTTGTCAGAATTTTGAAGACTAGCTATAATAATTTACCAACTATTTCAGCTGTAGTTAACTGGCATCAATGTTAGGTGGCAACACTGACAGATTAGCTTTATATTTTCATTTTAATAAGAGCTTTCAGTGTGAATTTAAGTATCTTTCAATATTCATTGATAATACATAGAATTATAATGATGATTTAAGTATAATTTGAAATTCTCTCCCTAATGAATAAGCATTAGTGAATGAAGTACTTTCAGGAACTGGGAATAAAAGGAATGATAGGCTAATTCCCCTATAGATACATAGTGCTCACCAAACAATAATAATGATTATTACTATGATAAAATAGGAGAGTACTGTAGTTTGCTTGAAGCATTGTGTATTGTTTGTAAAGAATAAAAAGTTTTGAATGGTACAACAATACACTATAATACAGACAATGGGCTATATACCTGTTGTAATTTAGTCATCCATAGTATGATATGATATTTCGGAATAATATTCCTTCTTCAGATATTCTTTTTATTCTTTACTATGATAAAAAAATTTAGCAACCTACAAAGATTTAGATGATTTCCCAGTTTGTAATATATATTAGACTGTTCCACTGATGGGTTTGAAATATATTTTAATCACATATACACATACTATGAATTAAAAATACACTAAAAGTATAGGCATTTTTAAAATTCCAACAAGAAAAATGTCAAAACCAGGGTGAACTAAATACTATGAAAAATATGGCAAAGTTCAAAATCGTTTTTATATGGTACAATACAGAATCCAGGGAAATTGATATTTGTCTGCATAGGTAAAGATTAATTCCTAGGCGATTTCATAGAAGAGCTCAATGAGTAGATTTTCTGTGGAGTAAACGAGTTGGATCTAGTTAAACTGATTCACAAGATCTGAATTATTTTAAAGGAAGTAAAAAATCTAAAAATCGGCTATATCAATGTAGTTTTCCACTCTTATTCCTATGAAGGCAAGATGTTGTAGAGAAAAAATTGGAGAAAAAAGTTACAGAGATTTAAAAATCGAAAAATCTGTATTTTTAGCCAATAGGGAGACAAAAATTTTCTGCGTTTAGTGGTGTCAACTTTAAGGTTGTACAATGTGAAATTTATAGTTTAGCATCTGTTCATTGTAGGTTTCTAAATAAACAGAAATACCTAATAAAATCAACATGTATCATCTTACTGTTTCTTTTGTCTCTTCATTGATTTCTATAGTATTTTGTATGTTTTTATTATTTTTTAAAAATTTGTTATATTAATATATTTGATTACATGTGTTTACTTTATGCATATTTCAGTATCATGTATTTGTGTACATCATTAGTATATAAGTGCACGTGGATGTATGTATTCATCTATAAGTTTATATGCACATTTATGCATTCATGTGTGTGTGTGTGTGTGTGTGTGTGAAAAGGGGATATCTGTCTCCAAAACTCCAAAGTTGAGTAACGTTTTCATACTTGGATTTGTAAACTAGAGTAAGAATAACACTGGTCAACAAAGAATTTATCCCAAGAAAAAGAATGCCTGTTTTAGCATGCAGAATTAAAAAATAATGTCAAATTATCTGTATCGTCCACAGTTTCTGTTCCATGATATCCCTCTCAGTTCCTGTTATGTGGGCTAATTTTCAGTTAAGCTGTTGAATTGTGAAGCTAACGGTTTAAGAAATACTCCTAATTTAAATGCTTGTGAACTGAATTAACCTAGTGAAATAATAAATCCAGCTATCTGAGTTAATGAGTCCTTGAAGCTTGGCAATACTGAGTTGATGAGCCACCGATGCCTTGTCAGTACTGTGCTTGAAGTGTAGGTGTGCAGTTGTGTACTAAGTTCACATATTCCATTCACCTTCATAATGCCAAGAAACTGTATAAACCGTGCAAGCAACTTTTGCTATACATGAAAAATATATAAAATATTAAGAAAAATATCTATAATAAAATTCTAATTGATAAATATAAATTTTTATTAAAACAAAACACACGGGTGGAGTAAATCTTGTGGTGTGAAGAATCAACATAACACAGTGTATGGGTGAAGTAAAACACAACACAGTGTGCGGTTGTCATGGTAACAAGCTGTTAATGCCTCTCTGTCTGTTGATTGGCTAAAATAACCCAAATTTCCCAACTTTAATTCCAAATAAACATCAGATTCTTTAACTTAAAGTAATTGTAATCAAAATTCAGAGTAAAATCAATACACCAAACTTGAAAGCAATCTGAGCAAAATTAAAGGGGGATGATTTTGTGAATCAGTTTAACTAGATCCAAAGAGCTTAAATTCAAACACTTGCCCTTCTTTCTACAGAGGAAATAGATAAAAGTTCATGACTTTGGTAACAAATTTGTGAATGAAAAATGGAATAAATAATAGTATGATGTCAGAAAAGAGCAGCAATGTAGGAAGAGAGGGTGAAAAGCTGGAGATATGTGCTATGAGTTATGAGCAAGGTGAATCATGGGGGATGAAATTAAATTTAAAAAAAGTGGGAGGAGGTGAGGACCAGATCAAGTGAGGTGATAGATATTAAGAGCTCATAACAAAGAGAAGAGGTGGACAATGCTAAGGAGGGAGAAAAGGAATGGAAGTGGGAATTTGCAAAGAATTAAGTTTAATAAGGTGTGGCCAAGAACTGTAAAATAATTTATGACAGTAAGGGGTGAGTAGAATTGTAAAGAAAATTAATAGTGTCTAGAGTGGAGGTCAGTAGGGATGGAAAGAAATATATAGTAGTCTGTGACAGGATGTGGGTGGCAGGGGGGATTAGAGGGTCAATATAATAAAATGGATTATAGGCACAAGCCAACTACATGCTGCACACTATGCGAAGTACATGCATACAACTGCGTTCAAAATAGCTAACCATACAGTACGTGGACACACATACACACACACATACACACACACACACACACACACACACACACACACACACATATATATATATATATATATACATATAGACACACATAAGCAACACAGCACAAATAAATACACAACACACAAGAAAAGCATTTTTTTTTTTTGTATTTTGAAGATGAAGGGGTTTGAAAATGGAAGGCAGAATTAAAGGAACCTAAGATGTAAATTTAGACCCTAAGGTGCCAAAGTACCTATGCTGAAGAAGATGTTTTGGGGTATAATGAGACTTGGAGACACTATATTTACAAGTCCCATTCTACCGAAAGTGTTGGAGAACAGCACAATCTGAGAGGTGATCAGCAGAGTGGCTGAGCAAGTTAGTGCTAGACTACAATTTTTTGAGGACTTCTTGGATGTTTTTATGGACTTCCAGCAAATGCTCACAAAACCTACTTTACATATGTATTAACTCTTTTGTTATCAAATTTTTGAAGAAATGCAGTCTTTGTTTCAGTTAATTTTGAAAAAATACAGAGTTTATTAATATAATTTTGTTATTATGCAGATGACATTTGGACATACATTACCACAGAGTTTCATTGATAGGTTTTAATTTAGATCACTTTAAAACAAAGAGTTTGTATCTTAGAATAGGGGGCAGTTTCAGATGTGTTGGTATCAAAAGTTAATCTCCACAAATCTTGAAGACTCTACAGCATATAAGGTTAGAGGAAATGTAGTGAGAGTGATTGATCACATTGACTGAAGGCTTGAACCTAACAGAATTAAAGGGAGATGTAAACATCATGGTTAGACCATATAGATGTGCCCACATGGGATGTGTCTAGGGGCAAGCAAGCTCCTGACCAGAAGGTTACATAGAATCTTATCCTTGTTGAAGGACATGACTGGAGGCATGGAAAAAATGGGATCAATTGGAAAGCAGAAGGTGGAACTGTGAAACAGAGTGCTCTGAAGTGACTGAGTCACTTGAGAGGGTGAGGAGGGGAATCCAGACTCTGGGAGAGTGGTTGTTTGGCATAAGTGCAACAGGAGAGTTGATGGATTGAACTCAAGAGAGAGCAGTATTCACAACAGGTTGAAAGTACCTAAGTGAGAGAAAAAATTGATGCATGACTTGAAAATAAGTCATATCTTTGCTGTGGGGATAGAGAACTGGTGAGAGAGGTTGCCTCGATACAGTCACCAATGTAATGACCCAATAGTTAAGGGGCAAACCTAGAAAACCTAGAAAAGTTAGGTTTAACAGGGCCAACAAACAAGTTGATGTGATTTGGATCATCTTGGTGCCAATAGCTATGCCACTCAGGTGTTGGTAGAACACATCAGAATAGGAAGAGCAATGAAGAATGAGAATGAATTCAGTTTGGATGAGGAGTGTACAGGTTGTGGGTTCAAATGTGTGGTGTTAAGGTCAAAGAAGTATTTCAGGACTGGTAGGTCATTGTCATTGTGGATGTAGGTAGACAAGGATTTGAGCTCTATAGAAATGAAGGATTTACAAGGTCCAGAGGTGGGTGGTATGGTTAGTGTCCTTATGAAAGCAGTAGCCAGAAGGAGCATAATTTGGTTGAGATAGTTAAAGATTAGTTTGGCAAAAAATAGGGTAGCTAAGAGCATTGGGCTTGGGAGTTTGGGAGGAGAGAGTAGATAATGGAAGTATGGGGAGTTTGTGGTAAAGTTGATTACTGTAGGAGAAAGTAAATAGAAAGAAATTAGTTTTGTATAATGATGGAGAAATGTTTTAGATTTAAAATTATGCTGTTGCTGAGCAGTTTCTGGTAAAACTGTAATTCACTTAGATGATGGAAGGTTTCTTTCATGTTGAGAGCCACCTAACAAACCATTACTATTTTACCCTTCTCAGCCAGTTTAATGAATATGTTACAAATCTGTTAGAAATGACAGAGTTCAACTAGTTCTGGAGATATTAAAACAACTGTCACTTCTGGAAGGTAAAAATGATCCCAATTGTGATGACATTTTAGTTGGAATAGATTCAATGAATTTTGAAGCACAAAATTGCTTTAGATATTCAGTTGCAACAATACTTATGCACATTATATCAAGCTCAAGACATTTCTCTATATTTGCAGCAACTTTTCAATGACTTAATAATTTGCTGTCCTGAAACAGTTTGCTTGTACTTGTTTGACTTTCTAATAGCTGGGATGTGAATTGATTTGGGTTAATAACCCATTAGTGCCCATTTTTTTAATTTATTTATTACCAAAACTCTTTTTTTATGCGACTTTATTTGATACTAAATATATAAAAAAAAATTTATTACAATATTTAAAAGACACTCCTGTCTTAATGACTAACTAAAGATATCTCAGAAAAATACAGGTGTTTCAGAAATATGATGGATTCTTAAAAAAGGACCATAGGCGCTAATGGGTTTTAACCATATCAACTATGGTATCACATTAGCAATAACAAAACAGCTTGCTAAACTTATTGCTTATAAATAAATATATATTCCATTACCAAAAGAAATGGGTCAGATTTTAAGAAAATAATCTCAAGAATTTTGCTCAAATGACCAAGAAATTCTATGCCGATTAATTTCAGTTCTCACACTGTCTAGAAAAGATAAGGTTTGTAAATAAAGATAAAACCATTGCTAATGTTTTTACTTATTTTCCCCCTGTGCAATTGGCCCATTTCAGGCCCAATTAGTGTACTGGTCAAAAGATAGTATACATAGTTTTTATATAATGAATAACAATTTAAAATTTGAAAATGATGCTAAGTTTCAGAAGCTTAAAGATGATTATCATCAACTTTCAATGATTTTTAAGATCTCTTAAACATTGCATAATCCACCAATGGAAACTATCTAAAATTGAACAACTTCAAACATATCAGAAGCAACATCAAATATAAGACAATAAGCATGCTGGTTTAGAGGGCTGTGATGATAAAGATTTTTTTCCCTATTTTTTTTTTCTTTTTCTTTCTTGAAAATCAAAGAATTTAATGCATTTAATATTGATGTATGGAATACCAGCTCTGAAGTTGCAGTATTTTGCATATGGTAATACATTGCCAGTATTTCTAACTAAAACATTCAGTATTCCTGTCTTCAAAATCTTTTAGAAATTTTCAAGGATCAAAAGCTGACAATTTCATGTAACAAAATTTCCTAATTGACTCAGTTCAGAACAAAACTTCCTAAACCTCAAACAGTTTATTTTTTCACCAGTTTTCACTATCATGTATCAATGGTGAAGCAGTGCATTTACTGCAAAAGATATATATACTTTATCATCATCACCATCATCAGCAAATATTTTCTTACAAAGACTGTATTGGAAATATTCAAATGATTTGTTAATGGCAGTCTTTTCATATCAAGAGATGACTATATCGGCTGATTTACAAATTCATGAATGAGATGAAGTCTGAAGATGCTAATTCTGACAGCATATTGCATGTACCAACCAATCAAGATTCAGAAGCTGAAAAATAAATTGAATTTGTTTACTATTAGAAGACCTAAATTATTTGATGTGATTTATAAAACTTAATGTTTCAAACCATCAGAAAATGTTCTCTGAAGAAAGTGAAGGTAAATGAAACTTTTTATTTTTAGCTTTAGTTCAACATACATCTATAGATCCAGTACTTGGACACATTGTCATTTTTATATCACGGACTCAGTCAGTATCTAGGTCTTACAACATACACCCTCATCCAAATGACCCAGCATAAGTTGATTAAGCCTAAGCCTGTGTCAAAGCAGCATTCTGTTAACCCTACCAATCACTTTCCAACTTTATCAGCAGCCTCTATAGCAGTTGTTCTCAACCATTCTTTGCCAATAGACCCCTTTGATTCCTATTTTACTCATCAGGTGGGACACTCGTAGTCATTCAATGTTTAAAAACTCCACTTATATTTTTTTATGATTAGATATTATTTAGAATTGTATTAAAAATGTTTAAATATTTTGTGTATTGTAGAGTTATAACCAATTTATTGCATATAAATTTTAACAAAATCCTATATGACTCCACCACCCCAAGGGCCAAATAGACTCCAGTTGAGAACCACTTCTCTATAGCCTATACACTGTTTTTGAAGGCTCTTCTGCTCATTTTGGAATATATATTTATATTTTTATATAAGCATGGATATTCTGGACTATCAACCTCAAGTTTATTTTTTCTACCTACAGTGTCTCAAATCTTCCATTTTTAACATCCATTTTATACATATCCAAATTGTCTCCACATATATATACATATGAAATTGTCTCTAGGCATATGCATATCATCTCTACATGTCTATAAAACATTAAGCTAAATTCAAAACTCAGAACCTTTGTTTCTACCACAAGATTTTAATGCTTTAATTCACTGCGCTACAGTTCTTACAGGATGCTGTAACTCTATTACAAAGACTTTTTAAATAGAATGGCTTTGCTACTATGATAAATAACCATATGATAGTACAGGTAATAAGTAATATGTCAAGTGGGAATCTTGCACTTAGTCTGACTTGAGTAAAAGATTGATTTTTTTTTTATATTGATAACAAAATGAACTATATTTATGTTAACTGATGTAATTTTTTGTACACAAACAGGCCATTTCATAATCTGATCAAAGTTAACAAAAGAATTTGAATGTTTACAAGTAAACTTTACAATATAAAAGCAAAAAATTAGGATGAAGTTATATGAATACTTAAGAAATCATTTAACAATGATTAACTTCTATACAAATCAAAGAGGTCCATATAACCACTGCTTAATTCCAAATTTTAGTATAAAACAAATGAAAGAGGAATTTTCCTTCTTGACTGGATAATGGTCTACAGGTAGTAACATCCTCATAACATCACATAACTATTTCCTATCCTTACATGAAATGATATACAACATAGAACCATGAAATCTACCCGGAACACAGTAAAATACAACAATTACAAATTCTTCAAAACCAGAACTGATAGTTTAATATCTTACCCACTTAATCATTTTTACCTCTGGATAATCCAGTTAGGTAATAATAAATTCAAACCAAAACCAAGGTGAACCTACATAAATTAAAGTATTACTTTATTATATATTCAAGAATATATAATAAATTATGGTATTAACCACCACAGTTTAAATCTTTAAATTCTTTTTATTTCACAAACATTTATACAATGAAAAAGAAATCAAAATTTGCAAATTATAATTTTTTGTTTTCGCTAACCTAAAACATTTATTTGCTATTAAAGAGTGTTTGATATTGTCATCTACAGTTCATATACAATCACACACACACAAATATATATATATATATATATATATATATATATATATAGTCTCTTATGTGGTGGTTTAATAAAGTATGTGATTGAGTATTATCTGGTAATTGATATTTGATTTAGATGTATTTCTCCATTTTCTTATCTTGTATATATATATATATATATATATATATATATATATATATATATTACTAACAATTTTACTCAGCTCCACATGACTTGAAGTTTCATGGGTTTGTAGGACACATTCATTTCCTCAGATGACCAAAAGTAGTGTTTACTGCCTCTAGATATGTGTTCCACATGCCCATGAAATAAAGGCATGTCACACTGAGTCAAGCTGTTATTAAATACAAGTTTTTTTTTGTTTTTCTTTTTGTTCCTTCTCGAGCCATGCCTGGCTCATAAGGGCCGATTTCCCAGTTTCCTTGGTGTATAGGTTCCCCACCTGGATGGGATGCCGGTCCGTCGCAGGTGAGTTGCTAGATGCAGGAGGAAGGAGTGAGAGAAAGTTGTGGCGAAAGAGTCAGCAGAAGTTCACCATTACCTTCTGCCAGAGCCGCGTGGAGCGTAGGTGCTTCGCTCATAAACACACACATCACCCGGTCTGAGATTCAAACCCGTGATCCTTCAACCGCGAGTCCGCTGCTCTAACCACTAGGCCATTAAATACAAGTAAATCCAACTAAATGTGTTGTGTGCTACTCTTTCTTGTGTGTGTGAGTGTGTGTGTGTATTCTTTTATTCTTATACTTGCTTCAGTCACTAGACTGTGGCCATACTGTGGCACTGCTCTGTAGGTTTTCTTGAACAAATCAATCGCCTGCACTTGTTTTTAAGCCTGGTCTTTACTTTATCAGTCACTCTTAACAGGACTGCTACATTAGAGGGACATAAACAAACCAACACTTGCTATCAAGTGGTGGTGACAGGGCAAATACAAAAACATGCACACATAGATATATACATGCATACATATATATGATGGACGTCTTTCAGTTTCTGTCTACCAAATCCACTCACAAGGCTTTGGTTGGCCCTGGACTATAGTAGAAGACACTTGCCCAATGTATCACAGAGAGGGATTGAACCCAGAACTATGAGGTTGAGAAGCTTCTTACCACACAGCCACAGCTGAAACTACATAAAAAGAAGGATATTTCAAAAACCCCTTTCCAGATTACTAATTTTCAGTTATTTTCATTAATTATCTAATTTTTGCATTTACAAGCGTCTCTTCCCTATCTAAAGGAACAGACTGCAATTAAATACATTAAATAACATTCAATTGAGCAATACAAACTTCAATAATTTCCAATTGCTAGTCAAATCTCTTTCATTCTTTAAAAATTACTCAGAGATCAACTAATTGGAATGTTCATCAATCTTGTTAAATGTTTCAAAACCATCTGATTTTAATGATTTTGCAGGTTTTTTTTAATGAATTTTGTTTTAAATTTTATTTTAACTTTTGTCCAGTAGAAGTAAAGATTAAATCAATATTTTATTAGAAAAGTCGATTTTTGCAATTCTTCAAGAGAATCATATTAATTTTACTTTTTCTATTTTTTGTTTGCTTTTTTCCTTCTTTAGTTCAATCTATTTACATTGAATAAATATGTAAAATTAATGGAAAAACAAATATATAAATAAAACTCACTTGACCTTTATGTGGGCAGTGGAGATAAGTGAGATGCTAAAGTAATAGAAATTACACAGAGTGGCCAGAGGCATGTATATGAACAACAGAGGCAAATACAGGTGTATCAAATACCATACAATATAAATTCATGATTTATTAAAATTATCTCTCCCTCTAGAGTATAGCTCCACTTGAAAAGGGGAGATAATCTCAAGAATCAAGGATTCTCAAAAGCTGACATGCCATGAAGGAAAAGGATAGTTTTAAGAGAACAGTCGTGAACATGTGTAATTTTCTGGAAATTCCTTCCTATGTTTTCTTTCCAATACCTAACAAAAGGTCATTCAAATTAAGTACTACCTTCTCCCAGTAATTATCTCACAATATTCTTGGAAGATTTGAATAGGATATGCATATGGGTCACCCTCCTTAGAAAAACACCAAAAAAAAGGGTTGTTATATTAAAAGGTTCTTTGATAACTACTGAATGCTCTGACTTTAAGTATTGTATCATTGGCTTATGGCAAAATATCTGCAAACTATTGACAATAGCTGAAAATTGAAGGTTCATGATGAAGAAACAGGTGAACTAAGAAACTGGATTTGTATAGCAGAAATTGATTTTCTGTGAGTGTCTCACAATTTTTTAGCATTAACACAATTCCCTTCAAAAGACTTTGTAAAAGACAAAAAAATTTTTAAAAAGAGATAACATAGAGATCCTCTTCTTCAGTGGAAGAATATTATATTATGTTATCAATTCAGAATAGGGAGGTTAACCCCATTCTTTCAGAAATATAAACTGTGATTTATCAGACAAGAACTTTTCAGTAAGAATCCTACTACAATTGTCTATAATTTAAAATGACATTATGCTTTTAGTGATAGTTTAAACTATTCAACTCCAACCCACCAAAACTACCTCTACTAGAATTAAATTGTTATCTTGAATGAAATGTTATTATTAACATGAAAGATAATTAGATTTTAATTAGTAAACACTTGTTGTTTATTAAGTTGAGAGTTATTTTTTCCCCCAATTCACCCACTCATACGCAATTCTTTATTATTTTGAGGTCTAAAACAAAGGCATTTTATTCTTGTCAGAAATATAATTGCAGAAGTGTTTATACACTGATTTTTTTTAATGGGTAAAAGACTAAAGACCTCCTTCAGTCATGAATGACTATGAAATTGCAGTTACTCTTTGAGGCACAAGTCCAGGGACAAAGTTGTTTATGGACGACCAGCAGTCACCCATGCACAACAGCTTCCTCTCTCCATACCATCGATGTTATCCAAGGAAAAGGAAAAGCCCACTACAGCTTTGGACCAGCAATGTTACGAATCTTTTCTACAGCTGAGTGAACTGGAGCAACGTGAAATAAAGTGTGTTGCTCAAGAACACAACATGCAGCCTGGTCTGGGAATCGAACTCACAACCTCATGATTGTGAGCTCAATACTCTAACCACTGAGCCTTAAGAGACATTGTCAACTTCTGTGAGAGAGGAATATAATCAAATAAATTAACAGTGTCTGAATAAGTATTTACAGGAAGGGCATCCTGGCGTTAGGAAGGGCATCCAGCCGAAGAAACATTGCCAGATCAGACTGGGCCTGGTGCAGCCTTCTGGCTTCCCAAACCCCAGTTGCACCGTCCAACCCATGCCAGCATGGAAAGCGGACGCTAAACGATGATGATGATGATTTATCAAATCAAAAGAGTGGAATGGCAAAGGTAACCTTGTTCTAATTTGAACACAGAACCAAGAAAGATGAAACTGAGTAATATAATGCATTATATTTGGTTTTCTTCTTTCAATAAACATCTGATAAATGTTTCTACTCAGGTTACAAACAATATTGTTAATCTTTTACTTGTTTCGCTTATTGAACTGTGAACATGCTGTAGCACCAGTCTGAAAGGTTCAGTCAAATCAACTGACGGCAATACTTATTTTTAAGTCTGGTACTTACCCTATCAATCTCTTTTGCCAAACCAATAAGTTACAGGGACGTAAACAATCTAAAACCCATTTTCAAAGAGTGGTGAGAATCACACACACACACACACACAAACACACACACAAACACACACACATAATGGGCTTCCACAGTTTTCCACCAACCAAATTCACTCACAAAACATTGGTTAGTCTGATGCAATATAAAATACTTGCCCAAAGTACCACACAGTGGGACTGAACCTGAAACTACATAGTTGCAAAGCCAACTTCTTAACCACATTTTTATATGGGAAAACATTTTTTTTTTAAATTTGTGTACTAAATCAAATAAATCTATGTTGGATGAAAAGCCCAATATTTTCCTCAGAGAATCACAAAATAACTGTATTTTTCACTTGTCAATAACACCCACAACGATCAGTCTGAAATTCACAAATATAGATCAATCATCAACACACAAAATCAATACTATATGTTAAAAATTCTATCCTATCAGTCTCAATTCAATCAAACAAAAACACACATATATCAAATTAACTACAAAATTTAGGGTTGTCAATCACCACAAGTCATTTCAAAGGAATTGAAATTACCATGCACCAACTAAATCCAACTTGTTTATTTCTGCTGTTGTCACTACCAGTTTTCAATCATACTAAAGTACAATGGAAATTAAAATACATGCAACATGCCCTGACTGTTATGTCACATATCACACAGCCAAACCCTACATGGCAGATGGTACAAAATGACCACTACACAGACAAAAGTATGTGAAACCCTTATGCCTGCTTCTAAATATTGAGTCTTTTTAGTCTGTTGAAACAAAAAAAAAATTTTTTATGGGAATTCTGAACAAGAACAAGACCTATATTTATCAGTATTTGGAAAATAATTATGAACTTCAGTATGAAATGATCTTATCAAGGGCCTGCAGCCTCAATCCCCATTGAAGTTGACTGTCATGGTTTCCCAGCAAGATAAGTGTCCTGTTTCTTGCAGAAGATTGGTTTGAAACCCAAATAACTGAAAAATCCATGGGGGAGATAGCCATGCAACTAAGACCATCTCAAGGTGGTTACAATTGACAAATCATTGCAGTTGGAACCCTTCAACAGACAAAGGCTAATTTGTCCTTGCTTCACTCAAGCAAAGAATACAGGCTAAGGAACATAACATTTATGACCCTGAAATACCTGCTGAAGGTAAAGAAGAGTTTCCAACATTGTGACAGCTTTAGTCAGCACCAGGAGAAGAGGTTTAAATAGCTCCCACAGTTTCTGCTTGGGGCACAAAACATTTCTGATGTTTATTTCAGATATGAGAGGGTTTCTAACTTGTAATAGTTTTAGTCACCACCAGAAAAGAGCTTACAACCTCATTAAGTAGTTTCTGTTGTTTCTTCATGGGGAAAAGAATCTCTGATATTTATTTCACTTGTTAAAAGAACTTTCAAGACATATTGGAAAACGTGTATTTTACATGTGTACTATTTGCCTATCCACTAAAAATATTGTCATCATCTGATTCATTATTTCCGCTTGGATCACAAACCATACACATTATTTGAAAGTTGCTTAACTGTTTTGAAATGAAATCTATAACAATTGAATATGAAAAGTATGAGTAAACACATAACCTATAAATGATGAACAGGAAAAGACATTGTAAACATGGGTAACTTTTGAGTATCATAATCCATTGTGGGCTGTAATGACACAAGTGAAGACTTTGTCTCTGTATAATTTATTTAGAACAAGTCTGGCAAAAGCCAGTCATTGCTAAGCTATATTCAAAAGACTTGAACACAAGTAAAAAGTTTGCAAGATACTGATCAATTTTGCAGTGCAATTTGTAGTTAAAAAATATATTATTGTGTGATAGATATGCAAACTGGGTCATTAAGAGTAAAGTGTCCTGGTCATAGAAATAGTACAGTAATAATGACATCATTGAAACCACTAGTCTCTTGGTTAGTAGACTGATCGATTTAGCTATCTTCAGCTTTCAAACAGAAGTATAGACAGAAATTGAAAGCAGGGTTTAACAGAGTCAAAAACTGCAAACAAAAGTAAACATTTAAAGAAACCAACAACAAAAGTGAACATTCAAAGGAACTGACAACAGAGGTAAACATGGAAGAAATTAACAACAAAGGTGAACATTGAAAGAAACACTACATAAAGGTAGGGTAACTGTAACCAGAAATGAACAAGTACAGAAATTGTAAACAGAAATAGGAATGATTACAGGTGAGACAGAGACAAAAATAAGAAGGGACAGAGAGAGAAACTGTAAATGTGGTGTATACAGTGACTGAAAAACTGTACACATAAATGACACAGAATGTAATGCGGAATGTACAGTGACTGAAAAACTGTACATATAAGTGACAGAGTATGTAAGGTGGAAAAATTGTACATGTAAGTGACAGAGTATGTAATGTGGAATGTACAGTCACTAATAAACTGTACACATAAGTGACACAGAATGTAATGCGGAATGTACAGTGACTGAAAAACTGTACATATAAGTGACAGAGTATGTAAGGTGGAAAAATTGTACATGTAAGTGACAGAGTATGTAATGTGGAATGTACAGTCACTAATAAACTGTACACATAAGTGACACAGAATGTAATGTGAAATTTACAGTAACTGAAAAACTGTATACATAAGTGACAGAGTGTGTAATGTGGAGTATACAGGGATTGAAACTGTATGCATGTGATAGTATATGGTACAGTAAGTGAAACTGTACACATAAGTATGCATGTAATGTTGAGGATACAGGCACTGAAACTGTACAGATATTTGATGGAGTTTGTAATATTGAGTGTACAGTGAGTGAAACTGTACACATAAGTGACAGGGTGTAATGTTGTATGTACAGGGGTTGAAACTGCACGCAAAGTATATATAGGTGACATTGTATAATGTCGAGTGCACTTTGATAAAGGAATCAGACAACTGTTTTCTAAAGACTGAAAATTGTTATAATGAAGCCAAAACAAATAAATCAAACTTAGGAAGCTTAATGGTTGTGGGAAGGAGAACAGATCAAATATTTTTGCTATTACAGCAAATAAACTAGCAAATGGTATGTAATACGGCATGTTATTTGCCCAGCCGTCAATGTTTCATTAACTATAATGAACGGAGTAACAGAGCCAAGTGATCTTTTCACATTTAGACATTTAGAGGCACAACATGAATATTAATTTCCAAGGCTGTCAAACACATAAAGAACCTATTTCAAAAGTGGAAACCAAAGAAATAAAAAATACTTCATGTTTTTGTTTGTTCTTTTCTTTTCTCTCAATAAATAAACCACATATCCAGCTTCAGGTTAAAAACAAGGTTTCAGTTACAGACACAGTGTGCCCAAATGTGTATATTGAGATTGTGCTGTCAAACAAAGTATACTGTCCTTTAAAAATATGTCATTTGTTTTATAAAACAAATCCTTAATACTTTTTTTTTTTATCAAAAGCCATGAAGTTGTAATGCTAAAATGTTATTCTCACTGGACAAATTTTTTAAAAATCATATCACCCTTGAATAACTAGCATTAAATTCAGCTCTCTTTACATATATTTCGCAAGCCATTGTAGTAGAAAAACAATCTAATTTGTGACAGATGTAAAATTAAATTTCATTCTTACACTTTTATCTCTTCCTCTTTCTCTTGTTAATTTGGAATTATATTCTCTAATTAAAATATGGTACAAATTATAGTAATGATGAAAAACAGTAGTTTTCTAATAAATAACCCACTTATTTTCCTGTACAACTTTTATTCTAACTTCACAAGGTTATAAATAAACAAAAAGGAACAAATTTTACTTCAAGTTTCAATATGATGTGATGTTAGTTCTTATAGACATTTGTAACCCCAGTTTAGACATCTAGTTTATAAAAGAGTTTTAAAAATTATCACATAAGCCTAAAAATCAAGATATTTTTAGCAATATGTCACAAACATATTTTAACTAACCTAAAGTTTGCTAATGCCTAAACACTGCTTGGTGCTGATACTGCTTAATTTCTCTCAACTTGTCCAATAGTGCAACCCAGTCAATGTTGTTGATTATGTTTCAGCTATGACTTTAAATTTGCCCAGAGCTACCCAACTTCAGTATTTTCCATTGATAACAACTAAAGAGCTAGAAATGCTGTGTTTGGGAATCTGATAGAAGGCAACACTGGGCAGTGTTTTTACCATTAGAGGGAATTTTTATCTCCATGGTAACTGCAGTGAATTTGCCTTTAGAAGTTGAAATATGTCACAAACATATTTTAACTAACCTAAAGTTTGCTTTTAACAATCATTATGTCATACTTGAAGCATATTTACTGATGAAAGTCTTCTAAACTGCATTATTTGTCTCAAGAATGCATCTCTTATAAACATGTCATAGTCTCTTAAAAAAGAAAAAACAAATATTACAGCAGGTGATGCCACAAATGGGCAATTTTTGCCTGCTGCACCTTAACACTATATGTCTAAGAGATATTTTCTCAAGATGAATATCAGAGTTTAGAAAGCTTTCAGCAATAAATATACTTTAAGTATGATAAATAAATCCCTAATTTGAAGTAATACTGCTTCCACTGCAAGTAACAAGTAGTTTTTTTTTTTTGTTTTTTTCTGTTTTGCAAAATATATTTTACGACATGAAATATGTTTCATTACTATAACTATGAATAATTTCTAAAATCAATCTTAACTTTCAAATTTCAAATAAAGTTTTGGCCTAATAAAATTCTCTTTCCAAATGCTTTGATAAATTACTTTGATGGTGTTGTTTAAAACAAGTGACTAAACGAAGCAGAATTAACAAATTTAATCAATTAGAATGGAGTTGTGTCATCACTGAAAGATTTAATTTCATGTAACAAGTCAATCTAGCAGCACCCATTCTTCTCCAAAGATGTGCATACAGTTAATTAACAAAGTGCATCAGAATGCATTTTTTTCTTGTTATTTTCTTGATTTTCTGAGGAATAAAGCTGAGAAAACTGGAATAAAATGGTAATGAGCTCACACTGGATATTTGAGTTTTAACTGATAAAAAAGGAAAAAGAATTCAACCATAAAAATCACTCTGCTTGGCCTCACCTTTACAATTAAAGAAAATATAAGTTTTTATGATTTTATTACAAAATCTTGTAGATTTTTACCATAATTTAGAATCTCTTAAAAATAAATTTCATAGAAAAATATCAAAATCTAACTTTCCACTGTTTTTTTTTTTTAAGGTTTAAAATTTAATGCTACTAAAAAAAAAAAAAAAACCCCAAGAGTTTTAAGGCAGATAATTAGAAACAGGAAACAGGATATTTAAGTGTTTCTAGAATGAAATGCCTAGTTTCTTACCTTTCGGCTGTTGCGTGCTGATTGCCGATAACGGTGCCATCGACATCCTAAGGAGCCAGTTATGCAGAGAAGGCAATAATTGTGTTTGTAATATTGCAATCGCGTGTGAGTAACCATAGCAACAAGAATGAACAGACAGTAAAAGTAGTCAACAGAAGGAAACAGCAGATCCACCAACTCTATAAGCCATGTTTCTAGCCTGAAAAAGAAGAAATTCAGAAATTAGTCAATAATAGAAATGGAACAATAATAATTTGATTCATGAAATTAAAATCAATTCATAAAATATGGTTTAAATTGTAAACAATATGCTTTACAATGGTTCGTTGCTTTGGGGGTTTTGTTTTGTTTGGTTATCTTTTACAAGTAACACAGATTCATTCATTGGGATAGTACAATTTGCATATTTCATTCCCAAATATTGTATTACTAGACTAAGCTACAGCAATAGTAACTCTGTTTATAGTTTGTCTTTTGCTAGCATTTGAGACTTTACATGATGTCATATGAATACCAATCCTTCATTAGAGCATACCATATACTACCATTGTCCTTGCTGCATTTTAACAATACTGGTTAAGGTGACATACGATAGATTTATCTAGATAAATGAATGAAGTTCCATTGCAGGCTCTTCAAATACTCCTGCTCTGTATAGTATATTGTCTCTTCATCTCTGTATTTTGGCTCATCACTGGTCTTTGGGATGGATGTGGTCTTTTTGCTTTCCATTTGATACAAGTCAGCTGAAAGTATATGTCCCCCATAGAATATCCTCATGTCTGTAGTATAGATTTAGTTATACATTTATTGCTGTTTTGATCAGAATAAATCTGAATTTTCAAGAACATAAAAAGTACTATATTTCCGAGTTCTCATTTTTATTGATATTTTTATTTTTAACTCTACCTGAAAAGATACCGGTCATCATCATCATGTAACATGTTTTCTTTGCTGTCATGAGTTGCATAGTTTGACAGGAGTTAGTAAAGCCAGGGGCTACACCAGATTCTATAGTCTGTTTTGGCACAGTTTCTACAGCTTGATGCCCCTTACTAATGCAACCACTTGACAGAGTGTACTGGATGCTTTTTATGTGGCACCAGTGCTTTTTACATGGCACTGTCATCAGTAAATAGAAAAAAAATTTAAACATTATTATTCCTAAGTAGAAGCTGTTTAAAAATTGAATTTTTTTAATAATTGTAGATTAAGATGAGAGTCAGGTCAGGTCAGGGATCTCATCACAGGTTGATGAGACCAGCTACTGGTACCATGTAAAGCAGAACTGCATGTTCTATGGTCAAGGAGGAGCTAAGATGGCTCCCCCACTTGTGTAGCTTGCTACTCTTGTGAGGAGGGTGTCTAGACACTCGGCATGACTAAAAACAAGACCTGTCAAAGGATGAATAAGTTCCTTGCGAGCCAGTGGCCATCCAGTTGGGGAAGGCAATGGCAAATCATGCCAATGTCTCTGCCAAGAAAACAGTGAGGAAGTCAAAATAAAATAACGCTATGGGAGAACATGCAGTTAACAGGAAGTCTTTCATTGTAGTACCATCAACATGTCACAAAAGCATATATTACATGGAGACAATGAGATGAAGATAGAGAAGTAACTTAAAAAACTAAAAGTCTATAAATTGCAGACATAGTTGTGGGATTAAGAAGTTTGCTTAGAAGCCATGCATGGCACCCTGGGCAAATGTCTTCTACTATAGGCTCGGTCTGACCAAAGCCTTGTGAGTTGGTTTGGTAGATGGAAACTGAAAGAAGCCTGATGTGTGTGTGTATATATATATATATATATATATATATATATAAATATATATAGACCATCATCATCAGCAGCATCATCATCATCGTTTAATGCCCACTTTTCATGCCGGCATGGGTTGGACAGTTTGACATGGAACTGTCAAGTATTTCAAAACAATATCTCATTTACCATGTTGTTCTCTAACCATAATAATAGCCATTTCATTACACTCAGGAACATTGAATCGACGGACATGTTCTGCTGATCTTTTGTCTGCATCAATGACAACTTGAAAGTCTGCAGCTGAAGTATATTTTTAAGCAGTGCTTCTCAAACTGTCTGATGTGGTGTACCAGCAGTTTTATTTTTCCAATGTGCCAGGGACTAGTAATATTACTTTATACCAGAAACAATATATATAATGTAAAGTGTACTAGCCATCTGAATGTGGCTAGCCACTGGGGTGGGGTGTTACTGACGCTTTTAGCCCCAGGAGATCGACGTCTCCAGCTGGCCTTAGACACAATTTCAGTGCCCTTGTGTTATCTCGTTCGGAGATTTATTAATATATATAATGAATATAATAAAAGTTGACAATTTTTTTTATCTTATATTTATTTTGTAAACAAATAATACAATATTACATAAACATTTTATTATCTTAATCTTTACTGATGTGAAAAGTGAGCCCGCTTCTTCTTTGTCAGTTTATCATGTCGTAAGCTATGGTAAATATATTATCATAACACAAATATATATTTACTTACACAATCTCTACCACAGTCAGTGAATACCACACTCCACCGGGCAGCTGACAAGTTGTTTACTGCAGTTCATAAGGAGAAATTACTGAAATTATGCTGTGTTTCTTTCTTTTCTGGAAACTCACCACACACCGGCAGCTGATGGCTTGTGGACCAGCACCAATCTGCAGACCACCACTTTGAGTAGCACTGCTCTAAAGCATACTGAAAGCTTCTCACATAAGAATTCTTTTCCTGAAGCATTTCTCACAGCTTACAAATAATTTCTATTCTTGTACCTGGACAATTCTTGTTGCAATTCTGTGCTTCCCTTTGAATGTCACCTATAAAATATATTTCTAAAAATTGTGGATCTTTATTCTGTAAAGGCTTAAGAGAGCCAATTCTGTGATAAATTTTTCCTTGCACTTTAAAAGTCGGCATAAACCCACTTTCCCTAATAATTTTTGCCCCAAATGATGTCATTTGAAAAGCACAATTATATGCTTGAATATTTTTAAGAAAGTATTTTGATTCTGAAGCGACACCCAAAATATGTTTTATAAGTTCTGGAGGCTCAATTATTGGTAAATGAACTTTACCTTTAGAACAACACTTACCTAATAATTCCTTGTCCCACTTCCTAGCACCACACTTTTCACATGTTTTGCACATAGAGCCCAGGGAGACAAGTTTTTCAGATGCATAATTACAATCAGGAACATAATTAAATGCTACACCTTGCCTCTGAAATCGTCTATACTTTTTCTGTTGATATTCTCTGAAACGCTTTCTTCTTTTTAGTCATATTTTTTGGTCACTTACACTCTCTTGTTTTCTATTTAGTCTACCTTTTTCTCTCCTATCTGCAATTGTATTTCTTCATCTTTTTTATTTCAGTAATTTTCCTTCTTTCTCTGCAATCTTATTTCCCTATCTTTATTATTTTTTTTTTCTCTTGTCCTCCTCTCATATTCCTTCATTTTTTGCAACCAAACTTTCCGGTGGTTTTTGCTCTCTTCTACAATTTTCATATTAAGTGTTTGAATTCTCATTCTTTTGTCTTTTTCACTGTCTTGTGATGTTTCATTTCCTTCAACATTTCTTTCATGCTTATGATTGTTTATGGGAAAGAGAGCATCGTAGTGGCCGTTATCAAGTTCGCCATTATATAATACTAAAACCTTCCTTTCTGTAACTTTCCGACTGCAAACAGTGAACAGAGAAAGAATAATTTCATCATTTTTGTGATGAACCTAAATTGCAACATTGTACAATTCACTAATGGCAGCTAATTCAACATTACCGCTGTATGCTCCATCCCTACTCATGTACGTTTGGTATTCCTGCAGATCTTTTCGGTTTGAACGGCAGTTTTTAAAAATAATTTCCATGTAACTAAACACTTTTAAACTTCGTATACTGGTAGAATGTGTTTATAAAACATCTTTTTCTCTTGGCTTTATTGAGAAAATTCTATAGTTTGTAAGATATTTGTTGTTGTTTTTTCTTCAATTTCCGCAATTTCAACCAATCAATGACGTCTATTGAGGTGAAAACATTATGTGCCATATGAATATGTCCCTCATTTAAGAAACAGATTGGGTTTATTTACATTTCTGAAGAAAAAAAAGATACCCTTTCCCCCACCCCTAACCCTAAAACAGATCGATACTAGGGTCATAATTATGGGTGACAATTTCATATGACACATTCCTGCATTTTACCATTAGGAATAAAAGAACGAAAATACTTCCAATTATTGCATATGTATCGTACAGACTCTTCCTGAAGAATTTGGTAATTTCTGTTGTTTTTGAGCAAGAGTGACACAGCTCTGGACATACAGTTACCATCACCCATGACTTTATTAAAGGACTGAATTAATAAATTAATGTAATTGTTGAATATTTTTCAATAAATTCAGTAAGGGACTTTATCTTCAATTCAAACTTTAGATAGTTTTGTGAACAGAAGGTGACGGAAAATTACAACACCAAAAGGGATAAGATTCTAAATGATAGCAAAATCCCCTTTAGAAATCTGTCTTTCAATCTTTGTGATAGATGAATGAGTGATTATAATTTTGTAAATAATAAAAACGAAATTAATAAGCTACTTCACCTTCAATGTTGACTTGAAACGTGGTCTTCATGGAAAGAAAAGTGAACAAAGTATTTAGCAGACGATAACTTCTTTATCAACTTTTCACAAATGGAAAAAACGGAATACTTCGGTTATTTCCGGATAATTTCGGTTTAAACGCTGTCCAATACCTGTCTAGAAATGTGTGAGTGTGTGTATGTGTGTATGAGAGAGAGGGAGGGAGATAGAGAGAGACAGACTAACAGAGGGAGAAAGACAGAGTGAAACAGACTGAGAGACAAAAAGAAAAGTGAACTAAATATTTAGCAGACGATAACTTCTTTATGAACTGTTCACAAATGGCAGAAACGGAATACTTCGGTTATTTCCGGATAATTTCGGTTTAAACGCTGTCCAATACTTATCTAGAAATTTGCGAGTGTGTGTATGTATGTGGGGGGGGGGAAAGACTAACAAACGGAAAGTGAGAGACAAAGTGAAAGGGAGTGAGAGGCAGAGAGAAAGAGACACGAGCGAGAGAGAAAGATATTGAAAGCACGCGCGTGTATATCCCTGAATGACAACAGTATTAATGTTACTATCCCACTGCCACTCCATATTTGTCGCTTACACAACTCTGTCCTCCTCTTCCCTGATATCAGTCACACTCTCTATGCCACTATGTTTCCCCTCACACTATAGCTCTTGCACCTTTCTCATTTTATCAAATGATACCCCCAACCTACCACATCCATTTTATAATTCCCTTTTTAAAAAAATTCTTTTATTTGTTTCAGTCACTTGACTGCGGCCATGCTGGAGCACCACTTTTAGTCTAAGAAATCGATCCCAGAACTTATTCTTTGTAAGCCTCGTACTTATTGTATGGGTCTCTTTTGCTGAACCACTAAGTTACGTGGACGTAAAGACACCAACATCGGTTGTCATGCGATGGTAGTGGGGACAAACACAGACCGCCTACCAACTCCACTCACAAGACCAAGACACTTGCCCAAGCTGCTATATAAGTAAGATATGATAATATATATATATATATATATATAGCGCGCCAAATTGACCACTCTCTTATATTTGTTTTGTAAAAGTATTGTAATATGTTATATATATATATATATATATATAAATACAATCTGGGACAAGAACGCATAACATTTAGAAGACGATACAAAAACCATGGACGGGGCATTCGAAGCCTTCAAACTATATATACTCTGTGTGTATATATATATATATATATATATATACTTTCTCTCTCGCTCTTGTCGCTTTGTCCCACTACCACCCCTTGACAACTGGTGATGGCTTGTTTATGTCCCCACTACTTAGCAGTTTGGCAAAACAGACTGATAGAATAAGTACCAGGCTTTAAAAAATAAAAGAAGGATCTTTTCACTTTGACCGGCAGATTTAAACAATAAAAGAATATTGGGGTCACCTCATTCAACTAGTAACTCTTCAAGGGTAGTGCCCCAACATGGTCACAGTCTCATAACTGAAACAATTAAAACATAAAGGATAAAAGGTAAACTGGCAGAAACGTTAGCATGCTGGGCGAAATGCGTAGTCGTATTTCGTCTGCTGTTAAGTTCTGAGTTCAAATTCCGCCGAGGTCGACTTTGCCTTTCATGCTTTCGGGGTCGATTAAATAAGTACCAGTTACGCACTGGGGTCGATATCATCATCATCATTTTCATCGTTTAGCGTCCGCTTTCCATGGTAGCATGGGTCGGACGGTTCAACTGGGGTCCAGGAAGCCAGAAGGCTGCACCAGGCCCAGTCTGATCTGGCAATGTTTCTACAGCTGGATGCCCTTCCTAACACCAACCACTCCGTGAGTGTAGAGGGTGCTTTTTACGTGCCACTGGCACAGGTGCCAGGCGAGGCTGGCAACGGCCACGATCGGATGGTGCTTTTTATGTGCCACCGGCACGGAGGCCAGTCGGGGCGGCGCTGGCAACGGCCACGTTCGGATGGTTCTCTTACGTGCCACCAGCACTGGTATCACAGCTACAATTTCCATTGATGTTGACTTAATCCGTTTGTCTGTCCTTGTTTGTCCTCGCTGTGTTTAGCTCCTTGTGGGTAGTAAAGAAATAGGTAAGCTAAAATTCCACATGGAATTCTCAAGTACTACCTAACACTAAGTATAGGCATGAAATTTATTCGGTCAACACAACTATGACTAAAGTAACAAGAACATGATATTGTTAAAAGCAAAAGATTATTCCGGAATCTAAACAAAGATATTAGTCATTGTTTGTTCTTCCTAATTGTTAATTTAATTGGGAAGGTAAAAGACAAGTTTAAGCAAGTTTCTGGTTTGAGCAGAATATTAGACAATTTTATATCCTTTGCTTTTTCCCTAACTTGGAATAATTTGTAATATTCAACTTAGCAAAGCAGTTAAAGGTCGTATATCATAAACTCAGAAATAGATTCTGTAATAAAGTAAAAGAAACAAGATTACCTTTCAGTAAGTTTCCACTAGAATTTTATCTAACTACTATAATCAAGACTAGTGAGTAGAGGGAAGTTCGTAGTTATTCTGTGTGTCATCATTGTAAAAGCTTACATTCTTCAATGCAATATCTCAGTTTAGTATCAGACAGAGTTTATTTATTCATATTTTATATCACATGCTGGAGCATCTGCCTTGAAGGGTTTAGTGAAACTAATCAACTCCAGTAATGGTTGAGGATAAACACATATATCTATCTCTCTCTATATATATATATATATATATCATCATTTAACGTCTGCTTTCCATTCTAGCATGGGTTGGATGATTTTGACTGAGGGCTGGCGAACCAGATGGCTACACCAGGCTCCAATCTTGATCTGGCAGAGTTTCTACAGCTGGATGCCCTTCCTAACGTCAACCACTCCGAGAGTGTAGTGGGTGCTTTTTACATGCCACCGGCACAGGGGCCAGTCAGGCAGTACTAGCAATGACCTCGCTCGAATCTTTTTTACACATGCCACCGGCAACGCTGGTAATGATTACGCTCAAATGGTGCCCTTTTACGTGCCACCGGCACGGAAGCCAGTTAGCCGCTCTGGCAATGATCACGCTCGGATGGTGCTCTTATATACATATATATATATGATTATATATGATAGGCTTCTATACAGTTTCCATCTACCAAATTCAATCACAAAGTATTTGTTGGCCCAGAGTGGTAGTAGAAGACACTTGCCCAAGGTGATGTGCAGTAGGACTGAACCCAAAATCACATGGTTGCAAAACAAGCTTCTTAATCACACAGCCATGCCTGTGCCTTGTCATTTCTTATCAACCATGAAGAGACAAAAGGTACATTTGGCATATGCAGAATTTGAACACAAAGTTAAGAAAGACGAAACATTAATCTCACACAAACCCGCAAATGTTCACACTAATTATTAGTATGTACTACATAAACTTTACATTCTTCTTTGGAAATAGAAATCATGTCTAATGTTTTTCATGTTAAAAAAATTATATAACCAAGAATAAATGTTTTTGACTTCTCAAATATAATTTTTGAGTGTAATTAAATAATAACAACTGCTTGTTAATTGCTAAAATTAGATTCCGGATATTACTAAGGAAATCATCAGGATATGAAGAAATCCAATCCTTTTCTTTCTCTTTAGCTTCAATTCACATTTATTCTTTGCTTTCTGTTTTCTATATATATAAAGTTTTCCAGAAATAAATCATGGAAATTTGCGTTTTTTTTTTTACCCTTTCTGCACATTGCATACGAGGAAGAAATTGATGACTAATGGCTGCAGTTATTTTCATATAAAATACAAATCTATGGCTAGACTTGTCAGTAATTACTAACTCTAAGAATTATTGACTATAAAATATTTCTTTATGTATGCATATAATTTTTGGTCATTTCTTTATATAACAATATAAATGCATCATCATCATTGAACATTTTAAACAGCATGTAATCTCTTATCTCAATTTTGAGACATTTCATTTATGATATACAGTAATACCCTGAGAATTATCTCCCTACTTCTTCCCATTTTAATATATTTCCACACAATAATGTTTATTATATGTAAAGGATGTAATTTTGTAATCTTGAAGAAAGACACTGGTCTTTAATGTAAAGTGTATTTCAATAACCTAAAAATGTAATATAAGTCAGTGGCCTAGAGAGTAAGAGCATTCTTTTATCTCTTAAACTTTTATTTGTCTCAGTCCTTACACTAGAGCCATGCTGGGGTGCTGCTTTCAAGAATTTTAGTCAAATGAATCAACTTCAGTACTTCTTTTAAAAGTCTGGTACTTATTCTGTTGGTCACTTTTGCCAAACCGCTAAGATACAGGGATGTAAACACACCAACACCTGTTGTCAAGTGATGGTGGTGGGAGAAACACAGAAACAAACACACACACATACACACACACACACAAACACACGTACAATGATCTTCTACTTCCTGTCTACCAAATCCACTCACAAGGCTTTGGTCAGCCCAAGGCTATAGTAGAAAACACTTGTTCAAGGTGCCACGCAGTGAGACTGAACCCAGAACTATGTGGTTGAGGAAGCAATCTTCATACCACAAACTATTTCATATGTAAAGAAGTTAATCCAAAAATTGTGATTATATTAACAATAACTTATCTAAGAAATCTATACCTCCAATACTGCCATTAATTAACAACAGGCACAAACAAAAGCCTGGAAGCAATGCAAACAAACAGCTACTTTAGTATCAGCAATCCTAAATACACAAGGCATCAGTTTATCTATTAATGTGCAAAAATTAATGATTAGGGTTATATTGAGAGTTAGGTTGTTGAATAGTCATATCCAATCCTTTTCTTCATCTTAACTGTAACCCACCTCAACAAACCCCACTTACACACTGAGGTTAAAGTCAGATATTTTAATATCACTCATGTGAATTGTGCAGATCAAAGAAAGAAGTTGCTCTTTTTCATGATTTCCTTACTGCAGGTACACAGGACCTGTTTTCCAATAGCTACTGTGAATAAGTTCAATGGGCTGACTATACTTGGACTCCAGGAGAGGTACATGAGATCACCTGAAGTAGTTGCTTTTATTTCTGAGGGTGCCAAAACAAAAATCAAAATAAACAATAATTAAAATTTGAGTACGACACAAACAAAAGAGGTGATATTTTTTCAAATACAGTATTGTGGTTAAAATAGCAAAAATAATGAGTAAATCAAATAATGCGTTCAAAAAAATATCACTCTTTGTTTGTATTGTACAATACACATTTTGATGCTTCCAATAAAAACAAATGTATGTTTGTTTATATTTATAAAATTTAAATGTTTTATTGTGTCAATGCAACTCTAGAAATGTACGAATGACCTCAACTTTCTACTTGTGGATTGTTCTATTCTGAAACAATAAATTTGCCCAAGGTGCTCAGAGTGGGATTGAAACTGAAACCACATAGCTGCAAGCAAGCAAGCTTCTTAACCACACAGCTATGTCTCCACCATAGGAAGTATTAATGAAATAAATTGTCAGCATATCCTCCTTGACATAACTTTTAGTATACAGGACACCATAATGACAGTAAATAAACTGCAACTCAACAGTAGACCCCCACCCCTGTAGGCTCCCCACAAGAACCCTGAAGGAGTGCTAACATCAACTTGCAACACATCAATCTACTCTTTGCAGGAAACCACTAGACACAGGACATACACCTGAACATGTTTGTGTCTCAGTCTGTCATATCAGTTTTCAAAAAAGGAAGTAAGTCACCTGCTCTCACTGAACTATCACCTCATTAAAGTATTTCATAAGGTAGTGAAATTAAAAGTAATTGCCTTTCCAGGAAGTAACTGTCTCGTAAATTCCGACCAGCATGGTTTTTTGTAGTGGTAGAGAAATCCTAATACAACTTTAGCACCACCTTGATAACATTTCAAACATTTTAGAAGTCAGATGTCATACATATATCTTGACCTCAGTAAAGCTTTTGACAAAGTCAATTACAATATTCTACTGAAAGAAAACTACGACACTGAAGTTTATGGTAAACAGAACCCAACATGTTATGATCAACAGAGTTTACTCAAGCCCAGCAAAAGTCATTAGTGGTGCTCCCCAGGGAACTGTATTAGGCCAACTTCTTTTTATTATTTACATAAATAACTCCAAAAATGTCATCAAACAATAACATTTTTTATAATCTTTAAGCTCCAGAAATATGCATCAATATGCATCTGGACAGAACTCACTCTGTGATTCAATGGGGAGGTGGGGGACATGCAGTTAAATGAAAAAAATTGGGCTCATCCTCTATGGAAAATATAATGTTTATATTAAACAATCATATTCTTTTTCCTTGGGAGAGTTTCTTATAGCATTAATTAATATCAGAGACTTATGTGTAACTGTTGGCAACACCTGAACTGAAGTGCAAGCATCAATGATATGGCCAACAGATGCTTAGACTTTTTCAGTTTAGAGATACTGATGCTATTATCCTCATCTCTACATTTACTCAGTCTCACTTTGAATACTGCCAACAACAGTGGTCTCCCTATACAAAACAAAACTACATAAGAACTCCAGAAATCAATTAAAATTTAAAATACATGACATGAAAAGCCTTGATTACCGAGATTACTTCAAAAAGCAGACTATTTTCTCCAATGCCACTGCAAATCCTACAGTGTTTGTACAATGTATAAAATATTCAATGAATGTTGTCCAAATGATACTGGCATCAAGTTTACAGCTCACCTAAGATTGAGCCCCAGTGCAATACATTATCCTCATCATCATCATCATTCAATATCCATTTTCCATGCTGGCATGGGTTGGGTTGGACAGTTTGACCAGAGCTGGCAAACAATAGAGATGCATCAGATTCCAGCCTGATGCCTTCCTCATGCCAACCACATTACAGAGTGCACTGGATGCTTTTTACATAGCACACTGGCACCATTCATGCTTTATTCAACATTAAATTAAACAAGAAAAATATTCCACAACATTTAAACAATACCTGGGCAAATTTTACCAAGAAATATTACAAACCACTGACATCTGAATATATTTCAGCTAATAGCAACTCCCTCCTTGAGTAGGCTATGAATATTCCAAAAAAATTATCTTCTAGCTGATGCTATTAAGTTAGACATGGCCTGGTCTAATAATGGCCAAAACCTAACCATGCTACAAATTTCTTTATACTCACAAGATAAATTACAGAAAGGAATTTAATTTCTCAACATAATTTTTACAAAAAAACAGAAGATAATTTTCTTTAAATTTCCAATCTTCAAAACTGCCTGAAATCAATAAAAATCCAAGTAGCTCAAAAAATAAAGATAATAATTAATGAATCTACTTTATCAAGAATTTATCAAGAATTCTTGCTCAAATGCTTTTAACAATGATAAGAAAAAAATAAATAAAAGATAAATGTCTTTAAAATACCAGTTTGTATAAAGCAAGGTTATATAAGAATGCCTGTGAATGTTGATGCTCAGAGCCAATCTTGACCTAGCTATACATTGACTGTTCATTTTACCTCATTTTCTGATAATCAATAATTTAGAAACAAAACAAAACGAATTAAGATAAATCTAAGATTCTATTTTCGCTTTTTCAAAACTAGTGAAGCATATGTAAATGACATCAATCTACAGTTTGCTATCAGATATATATGTATGTATGTATATATATATATTATATATATATATATATAGATGCATATATAAATAAATATAAATATCTTTATATATATAAAACCGCAAATGTGTGTCTGTCTGTCTGTCTATCTGTCTGTGTGTTTCCCTAAAACTTGAGAAGTACACAACCAATTTCATTCAAATTTTACACATGCCTTACTTAGGGTCCGGGGAGTGTCATCGGCAAAAAATTTTTTTAACTTTTTGCCTAGGGCGAGCCCATAGCAATATCATATCTTCTCCACTACGATTCCCTAAAACTTGAGAACTACACAACCAATTCCATTCAAATTTTACACACGGTCCATGTAGTTTCATGGGCAAAAAAAATGTTCAACTTCTTGCCTAGAGCGAGCCCATAGCAATATCATATCTTCTCCACTATTTCAGTACTACGTGTTAAAAGTGAAACAAAAACGTTTCTCTATTTTATGTCAGATACTTTCACTTTAACAATAAAAATAATAATAACAATTGAATTATATGTAGTAAGTAATAATTAAAATCAAACTAAAGTAACATAACGAAAGTAGAAATAGCAATTGGTATAAAATTGCATCAATGATTTGAACTTGAATAAGTGGTTTCACATGAATGGAAATGAATTAAAAATAAAATTAGCGTGCAGAAATGGAATAGTCCAGATGGATAATAAAAAATTAAATTAAAGAAAAGACTATTGACTATAAAGTATACAATGTAGAGAAAAAAGATTTGAACACATGGAGGAAAGCACCTTCAAAAAGTGTCTTGGTGCGACTATGAAAGGTATCTAATCAGAGGTGGTAAATTCGCCACAATAGAAGCAAGGTTCGAGTCAATGGAGTGTGCAAGGGAGTACTCGACTCGAACTTGCAAAGTGGAAATATTTTATTTTTAACTTTATATCTGGAATGTAGGACATCCCGGAAAAAAATTTTTAATGCCCCCTCCCCCCCACAAAAGTAGAGGTAGGCTGGATTGTAGCCACACTTCTATACAAGAGGGAGGACAAAATACAATTGATCAAAATTACAAGAGACGGGCTAGCAATTCCAGTCTGTTATATATTTTGAGTATTGTTATCACTAGGGATATCAAGATATAACTTTGTATTTTGTATTTTATGTGTAGATGTATATATATAGATGCACATGTAATATGTACACATATATATACACATATATACATGCACTAGCACTATGACCTGGCAACGACAGGTCTTTAATGCTAGTATATATATATATATATATATATATATATATATATTGTAGTTTCAGCTCAGAGCTGTAGCCATGCTGGGGCACCGCTGTTTTGCTACACTCTTATTATTGAGAGCCTCCTCTAATATGTGGTATTTGGTGAATAAGAGAGTTTGATGTCGCTGCTCTCATTAGCACCTCTTGCTGTGAGGTAGGTTCATCTGGGACTCTCAACAGGAAGAGGTCCAGTTTTGATTTGGAAACACCTACATCCACTTTGTGTAGGTACCTCAGGCACTTTGGGAGTCTATTAAGATGTAGGCCCTTGAAGCCCAGGCTGTAGCAGTAACTGGTCCTGAAGTGCAATGGCATTGCTGGGATCTTTGGCACTGTGCAGTGTTGACTCATACTGGCATTGGTGTAGCTTTCAATGCCAAAATTTGGCACAATTCCTTCCATGATCTTCCAGATGTATATTACCGCATACCTCTCCCACCTTTGCTCCAGGGAGTAGAGTCTTAGCTGTTTCAGCCATTCCCAATAGCTGAGCTGTTGCAATGAGACAATCTTCTTTGTGAAGCTTCGCTGGATTGCTTCAAGGTCTGCTGTTAATTTTACACTGTTGGGTGACCATAGCTGGGAGCAGTAATCCAGGTGGCTGAGGACAAATGTCCTCCAGAGAACCATCATGGTTTCCTTCTCTCTGGTCCTGAACGTTCTAAGGATCCATCCAGCCAGTCGTCTGCACTTTGTCGCCATCCTGGTAATGTGCTCTTGGAAAGAGGTATCATGACTCATGTCAATACCCAGGTCCCTCATTAATTTAGGCTCTGGGATTGTACCCTGTAAGTTTTATATTCAGTTTTGGACACTGGTAGTGCAGGGCTTGGAATTTTTCAGCATTAAACAGCATATTATTATCCTCAGCCCATCTGTTGAGTCCAACTCCTGCTGCAGGTGTGCAACATCGCTAGGGTTCTGTATTTTCTGTGAAACTTTCGTATCGCCTGCATAGCTAGCAAGGGTGGCTATCCAGGCAGCTGAGGGCATATCTGAGAGGGCCACTATGAAAAGCAGTGGTCCCAAGACAGTGCCCTGTGGAACACCACTCACTATTTGTGTTTTCTTTGAGGTGGCTCCACTGTCCACTACTGCCTAACTTCTATCTTTCAGAAAGTCATGTAATCACTCTCCAAGTTTTCCAGCTATGCCAAGATCACACAGTTTGTTTGAACCACTCAATCAAAATCTTTTGCAAAGTCAAGGTATTTAACATCCACATTTGAGTTGTCAAGTAACTGCCTTAAAACTCCTACCTAGTCGAAAGCCATGCTGGGTATCACTAAGCAAGTTGTTTTCTTCAAGGAATGCAATTAGTTTCCCTCTGACTATCCATTCCATGACTTTGTTGATGTGTGAAGTCAAAGAGATAGGCCTATAGCCTTTGGCATCTGCCTTGCTTCCCCCTTTATGGATTGGGCATATTATTCCCTCCTTCAGTTTGCCTGGCAGCCAGCCATTTGTAAGAAAGCTCTGAAAGAGAATCTGTAGAGGTTTCGTCAGGACATGCTCACACGATTTGAGGAAGGTTGCTGGGAAACCATCGTAACTGCCTCACTGGTTATAGGTGAAGCGGCAAAGAAATACACTGGTTTGTTAACTTGTCTGTGTTCCAACGGGATGGTAAAGACACTTTAGAACTGGTCATTCAGTACCTCACTGATCCAGGTTGGACTATCGGTGAGGGAGCCATTCTTTTTGTCTTAAAAAGGAAAGTAAAAATCTCACATAACAATAATACATAACAGATTAAGGCAGTGAAACGGTAGAATTATTAGCACACTGGGCAAAATGCTTAGTGGTATTTTGCTCAGCGAGCTGGCAGGCGGCGAGCTGGCAGAAACGTTAGCATGCCGGGCGAAATGTGTAGCCGTATTTCATCTGCCGTTATGTTCTTAGTTCAAATTCCGCCGAGGTCGACTTTGCCTTTCATCTTTTCGAAGTCGATAAAATAAGTACCAATTACGCACTGGGGTCGAAATATAATTGACTTAATCCGTTTGTCTGTCCTTGTTTGTCCTCTCTGTGTTTAGCCCCTTGTGCGTTGTAAAGAAATAGGTATTTTGCTCAGCTTTATGCTCTGAGTTCAAATTCTGCCAAAGCCAGCTTTTCCTTTTATCCTTTCTGGGTTAATAAATGAGAACTAGTTGAACACTTGGCCCAATGTAATTGGCTCAACCCTTCCTCCAAAACTGCTGGCCTTGTGTGAAAATTTGAAACCAATATTATGAAAATGATTCCCGGTGTTTCATATGAGCCAGATGGCACCATGAGTAATCTGTCAATATCAAGTAATTTACATGCACTCAACTAATCAACTGGATAAATATCCATTTGGTCATTCCAGGGAAACCATCACACCAAGAAGAAAGGGAAGAAGTAAAAAGCTTGATTTGTGATGTAACAGTAGCTACAATCTGCTAGTGATATCTCAAATATAGGCAGATCCATATCGCACAAATATTATGTCTGCTTCTAATTAACCATCTGCTCTCAGAATTTTTTAATTCTTTCCACTGGGAAATATAATTTCATGTTTAACCAAACAGCCAATCTGTTAATCCAAAGTTTTCTTCAGCTTCTTTTGTCACAAAATTAACTTATCTAAAATTATTTGTTTTTTAATTAAAAGTTGTTGTTTTTTTAGTATCTACTTTTCTATCCTCTCCTTAACCCTTCTTCCACCTCTTCTTGTGCCTCTCTTTTCTATTATACTTATTTACTCCTCTGTTAGCCTTGTAGTGTCATCTATCAGGGATATTTCTTAGAAAAGACCTAACTCCTTAGACCACAGTAATTACAGCCCCTTCTTGAAAAACTGGGTGACCTAACCTGTAAATGACCATCACATAACTAAAGTGTGTCAAGTCCAATAAGTCTTATTGACCCCACTTACAGCATCTCAAAAATGATAAACCAATATAGCAGTCTTTAGTAGTACACCTTTTAAGAATCAATTCCCTTTCGAATCATAAACAGCACACAACTCTAAACCTTAAATTATCCACAAATGCCAGACTTTACAATCCCCTATGGTGAACCCACATATACAACACCACCAAAACCATGTAACAAAGACTTGAATGTCTTTCTTTGACAAAAAATATTTGAGCCCAAATCAATTGTTGACTTCCCACGAAAGTTGAGTATGACCCACATTAAAGTAAACCCTAACCCTAAAGTAAAAGAAAAGTGAAAGTAAAGACCACCTTCAGTCATGAATGACTATGGGACTGCACTTAGAAAGTTCCTCTCTGATGCACAAGTCTGGGCAAGGCTGTTTATGAGAGACCAGCAGTTACCCATGCATACCAGCTTCCCCCTCTTTATGCCAAGGAAAAGGCAAAGGCTGATACAGCTTGGAGTCAGTGACATTGCAACTCATTTCTACAGGTGAGAGAACTGGAGCAAAGTGAAATAAAGTGTTTTGCTCAAGAGCATAACATACAACCCAGTCCAGGAATCGAACACACTACTTCATGATTGTGAGCCTGACACTCTAACCACTGAGCCATGTGCCTTCACTAGAGTAATGCTTATGTGTTTAGAACTATTTTGAACTGGCTAACTATGTATCCTGTCTATCCAGATCTATCCAGTCCCTATCTTTTCTTCCAAAACCCTGTACAAAACACTTTACCCTGTTCTTCTTCCCCAAAACTGCATTCTTCTGGAATTCTCTTCTTGACTGTCCTTTTCCAGTGACCTACAGATATTCATGATATGAGACAACTGAGCACAGTTGACTGGACATTCTCCTTGTTTTGTGAACAGTACTTTTTAGCACTGGAGACAAACACACTCACATACACACATGAGCAAAAATATATACATACACATCAAAAGAGTGTTAAGAGAGAGAGAGAGAGAAACATTAAAATTTATTAATTGAACACAACTGACACAAACATTATCCCTCTCCTCATACAGATAAAGAGAAATATTTTCACACATGTAAACAACGAGAAAGAGGAGAGAAAGTGAGACAACAAGAGAAATATTGAAATGAAGGAAATTTTAAAATGTCTGCTGTCAAATAAGTCAGCACTGAATCAATGCCACAAAATAGCACCAAAACAGCCAAGACATCTCATACCCAGATATTCAAATAAAACACCAACTGTGTTAATGTCATCTGTCTCAGAGGACCAGCAAATGTCATGGATATTTCCCCTTCTCTCCTGACTAAAGGTGAGTGGTAAGAGTGATGAATGTTAGTCTTATCTTTATTTGTATCAACAAAAATGTAATAATTTAACAGATAGTGTCAGTTATATACATCAACATACTAGAATTATCCTGTTCCCATGCACAGAAAAATCTACATACAAATCTGTCAGACTATTTTCTGGTTTCCTACATCAACAAAACTATGACAAATATTTATTTAATTTCACCAGGTTGTCAAGTTTAACAAGCCAATAAAATATAAAATAATATGAAGGATGCTCATAACAACTGTTCATTAACACCCAAATTGCAGTCATAATAAATTCTAGAATTTAAGACTTATTTTATCTAACAGTAATAGACTGGACAGCAATAGATTGGCTTTCAATATTGAGTAGGGGAAAAATTGTTGAGTATAAATATTGAATAAAAATGGAGGATAAATATAGGTGCAAGCATGGTTGTGTAGTTAAGAAGTTAGTGTGACACCTTGGGCAAGTGTCTGCTACTATAGCCCCAAATTGTACAATGCTTTGGGACTGAATTTGAAAGATGGGAACCGTGTGGAAGCCTATTCTGTGTGTGTGTGTGTGTGTGTGTGTGTGTTTAAGTTTGTCTCTCCCTCCACTCCTACCCCTACTTGACAATTAACGTTGGTTTATTTATGTCCCCATAACATAGCAGTTCAGCAGAAGAAACTGATAAAATAAATATCAAACTTTAAAAGAGACTTGGTGGAATCGATGTGTTTAACTAATCTCCTCAAAGCAGTGCCACATCATGGCTACAGTCCAATGACTGAAACAAGTAAAAGAAGAAATATAAAAGAAATAATTAAAATGAGAGAGAAATATATAAGAAATAATTAAAATGAGAGAGAAAAGTTAATTTTGAAAAAATTTAACTTTTAGCAATTTTATCCAATTATTGGATTTCAGATTTCTTTGTGAGTCATTTCTCTCAGCAGAACTCTTTCAAATAAGTCTTACTTGGCCTTATGGCCCCTTTCCAGCTCTACATCAATGACCTACTCTACTTCTACATTCCTTTACTGATGACACAACCCTACACACATCATCATTATCATTTTATGGCCCCCCTTTTCATGCTGGTATGGTTTAGAAGACATTTTTGAGGCAGTATTTAACAGCTGGATGCTCTTCCTATCACCAGTCTTTTAATTACCATTTAAAACACATCAGAACATAATGTAGGAACATCATCATATAATGTCCCCTTTTCCACACTTGCATGGGTCAGATGGAATTTGTTGAAACAGATTTTCTACAGCCTGTCATTCCTGTTGCCAACCCTCACCTGTTTCCAGGCAATGTAATATTTTCCCAGAGCTAGACATGTTTTTTCACAGAAGACCAGGAACAAGCAGCTTTGCTTGTATGATGATGATGATGATGATGCTTACTTACAACCATTACAGGATATCTAGACAAGAGTATACACAAGCATGTGCATGCACACACATGTGTGTTTGTGTATGTGTGTGTGTATACAACGGGCTTCTTTCAGTTTCCATTTCCTAAATCTACTCACAAGTCATTGGCTGGTCTGGGGGCTACCGTAGAAGACATTTTCCCAAGATGATGTACAGTGGAACTGAACCCTAGACAACTAGCAAGGATATTATATATGCTATCCCAAGCATTTCCCATTGAATCTACACAGCCTACATTAATAAGAATCCCCAAAATATTCCACCATGCATAAATACAACAGCTTAATTATTTCTGACAGTATCTTAAGACAAACATGTGATCAAAAGTGCAGCACAATGCCTGGGTTTTCTCTTAAGAATTAAATCTCATAGGCAAAAGTTATTAACACTACAAAGAAAATCAATAATCCCTCACTAATACAATGTTCAAATATCTAAGAAGGTGCATCAACTTCAGTATTCATGCAAATAGAAGACCTTATTCTGAACATACCATCAACTTGTTTGACATGTCAAAATTCCTTAACATCCTTCAGTCACAGAACCATTTTCTATGATTATTCTTTCACATTTATAATAACCTCTGCTCCTTCTTATTGTTATCTAAATTGACTTCTTCATACATTTGGAAAACATCATCAACACACCTAATCTATATAGACTTCTGACACATTCAAAATAATTGCCAAATTGCTTCATACCATATCAGAGAAGGAAAAAAACACATCAGATTATGAAGTCCTAAATACACTACACCTGAAAAGAAAACAAGATGGAATGGTCACAGCAGGAATGTCTTTGATCAGAGTCCTACTTGATCAGGACTAACCTAGGCTAAACTAAAGCAACTTCAGTAGTGTAATTTTTCCCAAAATTTCACATATCAAAATACTTTTGCAACACAAATTAAACTTTAACTGTTCTAACCTCTTTCACCCATACACACTGACTCCAAATCTCTAGTTTTGAAAAAAAAAACACCTAGAAAGTTTATAACACTGCACTTATATATCAGAACTAACATATCAAATGTTCCCAGACTTCAAATTATTATTACTATTATTATTATTATTATTATTTATTTATTTATTTTTGCCTTATGATCAATTTACTTACCATGTTTCTAGTTAGCTATCATACATCAATCTCGCCACCTATTTTAACCCTTTAGCATTTAAACAGGTCATATCCAGTCAAAATATTCTACTTGCTTTATGTTCAAACTGGCCAGATCTGAACTCTTACACCGACACTACAATATCATTCTAAAAATTAACAGTTATAAATGGTACAAGAAGGTATATATACATATATATATATAT
This sequence comes from Octopus sinensis, assembly GCF_006345805.1. Lineage (NCBI taxonomy): Eukaryota > Metazoa > Mollusca > Cephalopoda > Octopoda > Octopodidae > Octopus > Octopus sinensis. Next base: position 23,210,844 of record NC_043001.1, read on the forward strand.
ATACTTCGCCATGATAGATCGCAAGCCACTACACATTATTTATTTTCTCTTCTTGTTTCTTTCTGTGTTCCTTTCTGTGGAAGAGCGTAAGCTCGTAATGTTAAAGACTTTTTCACTTCCCAAGCATCAAACTAATACATCTGTTTGTTGTCTACACACCTATCTTTGTCTTTTGTTTTTTGTGAATTCTCCCCCTATATATATATATATATATATAACGGGAAGCTTTATGAAAATAAACAAAAGACGAAGGCAGGTGGAAAACAAACGAACAATTGTATTAGTATGGCGCTCAGGAAATATAAATAAAACAAGTCTTTAACGTTTCGAGCCTACGCTCTTCAACAGAAAGATACACAGAGAGAGAAAAACACAGAAAGAAGGAGAGAAGAAAAATGCGTGCAGTAGCTAACGAATCAACATGGCGATCTGATTTCGGCCAGAGGTCAAAGATCAAACATGAGACGCGAGAGCGAAATAAGGGGAGATAATAGGGTTGATAAAACGGTTGAGGGACCAGCTAAAAGTGCGTGGGAGGGGTCTGGATGTGTGTATGTATTAGTATGTATAAGGGTGTGTGTGTGTGTGTGTGTATGAGAGAGTATTAGTGCGTAAGATTGGTCTGGACGTGCGTATGTATGGGGTTGGTGTATGTATTAGTATGTATTAGTACGTATAGGTATGTGTGTGTGTGTGTGTGAGAGAGTATAAGTGCGTATGCGGGGTCTGGACGTGTGTATGTATAGGGTTGGTGTAAGTATTAGTATGTACTAGTATGTATTAGTACGTATTAGTATGTATTAGTTGGTGTGTGTATTAGTATGGCACATCATATGTGATGTGATGTGTAAAGTCATGTGGTATAGTGAGGAGAAGAGGGGAGGGGGAGAAGAGGGGGGAGAGAAGGGGAGGGGAAGAAGAGGGGAAGGAGAAGGGGGAAGAGGAGAGGATGGGGGAGAAGGAAGGGGAGGAGGGGGATGAAGGAGGAAAGAGGGAGTGAGGGAGCAGAGGGAAGGGGAAGAGGGAGGGAGAAAGAGGGAAGAAGGGAAGGGGAGTAGGGGTGAAAGGATGAAGGACTGAAGAAGTAGGAGTCGGGGGGAGAAAGGATAGGTGAGGAGGGGGGGAGAGGGGGGTTAGATGAGGAGGGGGGGAGAGTTGAGACCAAATGGCGTATAAGAGCGAAGAGAGAAGATTAATTCCTGTTCACGGCGCAAACGGGAATCCGGATGGCCTCTGTGTAAGGACAAACCGAACACAGATAGGTGTTGCAAGGAGTGACCGGTGGAGCGGAAATGGCATGAGACCAGTGTGTCGTTCGCAAGGTGGATGTCACGAAGGTGTTCCGCGAACCAGTCAGCCAAGCGGCGTCCCGTTTGTCCGATGTACAAGGAATTGCAGAGAGAGCAAGAGATGCAATAGATAATATTGCTGGAGGTGCAGGTGAAGGAGTGGATGATGGGATAGGGTCGATGGTGGGTGCTAGTGAGGCGGGTGGTGTTGGAGAGGTAAGGGCAAGTGCGGCAACGTGGGCGGGAGCAGAGGAACGAGCCGGGTTGGGAGGTAGGGTCAGGGAAGGAGCTATGGACCAAAAGGTCTCGAAGGTTGTGGGCTCGTTTGAAAGAGGGGAGGGGTCGGTTAGGGAAGAGTGTGAAGTGGACGGGTCGGACTGGAGATGACGGAAAGCTCGAAGAATGGTGCGTTGGAGACGTAGGGTCGTGGGGTGGTAAGTGAGGGGAAAAGGGAGGCGGGAGACTATAGGGCGGGTTCGGGGAGAGAGAGCAGATACACGGTCCACGGACCGTGCTCTGGCAAGGGCGGTGTGGATAGTGGTGAGGGGGTATCCACGTAGGGTGAAGTGGTGAGCCATACGTTGAGACTGAGTCTCAAAGTCATGGTCGTCACTACAGAGCCTACGTAGACGGAGGAATTGGGAATAGGGGATGGAAAGCTTGGTGTGTTCTGGGTGGGAGGAAGAGAAGTTGAGGTATGAGTGTGAGTCTGTGTGTTTGTAGTGAATGGAGGTGGTAAAGAGTGTATATAAAGAGTGTATGTGTGTAGAAAATTAATGTAGACAGAAGTTTGAAATGTACTACCAAAAAGGAAAATGATAATCATCACTAAATGTGACTATATATATATATATATATATATATATATATATATACACACACACACACATATACATCATCTGGCCCTCAGGATGTGTAAAGCTCAAAATGATATATCAGAAGTTTACTCATTTATTTGTTTGTTATTTGACTGAAGCCATGCTGAAGCACTGCCTTTAGTCAAACAAATTGATCCCAGGACTTATTGTTTGTAAGCCTTGTTCTAATTCTATCGGTCTCTTTTGCAGAACTGCTAAGTTATGGGGATGTAAACACACCAACATTGGTTATCAAGCAATGATGGGGAGACAAACACAGATACACAAACACACACATATATATATACGACAGGCTTCTTTCAGTTTCCATCTACCAAATCCACTCACAAGGCTTTGGTCGACCCTTATAAGAATAATCAGTCTAATAAATTTCTTTCGCTCAGAGTGATTAATTTCCTTCCTTTGTAAACAACCTAACCTTCAACATTTGTCCATTTATGAATTACTTCAAGAAGATTCTGGCGCATAAAGTTAGTAAAACATGTTTCAATGCTATCCCAAGACCTTTTAGCAAAATGGGATGGTCTACATTCTTGGCACACAATATTGCAAGATGAAGTTCTTACTGCTGCTTGAGTAAGAGGATTAGAATGCCAAACTTCTTGTCTGTATCTAGAAACATATTACTCATTCATAACTGGGTGGCATGCAAATAATTGTTTCTGGGTATCTTCATCATCTGATAACACAGAACCTAAACTGTCCAGCACACAATCACTTTCACCATCATCTTCAGAGCAATTCTTCATCTAAATCCAGTAACCTTTTCAATATTTGGTCTTCACTCAATTTTTCATGTCGAGGCATATTGGAAAGCACAACTGAACTATATGAAACTTGACAGCAGACTAAAGGTAGATACTGCTCTCACATATTTATATTCTCCTGAAAGATGATGCAATATATTGTAAGAATTGCATCATCATATAGAAATATTGCATCACCCTATAACCTAGCAGACTGAAGGTGATGGAATACCACACAAATTTATAGGAATATTTTCATAATTTTTCTTATTTTATCTAAAATTCAGCAAATAAATTGAATTCAATTTTATCTACTTTATATCTGATAAATACCTAGGAAAATAATACTTGTTACTGCTTTTATTCTGTTTAGATTGACAAGAGCATTGTCTGAATTTAATTCGAGGGTCCAATGGACCCATACAATAATTAATGTACAAAGTGAAATTTTCTAGCTTTTATAAACATGTGGAAAATTTCCCATTTGACAAATAAAAGAGAGTCAAAAAAAAAAAAAATAAGAGTCAGAAGAAATCAGTAGAATCAAATAATATAAACAGTAGAAAAACGCAACTGAAAAAACTGAAATTGGTCCATTGGATCTGTTGGTAGACAGAAGGTTAAGCTGACCATATCCTGCAAAAATATTCAATTTTATGTTCAAATTTGCCAGATCTGGCCTCTCACACATACCCTACAATGTCAGTCTAAAAATAAATCACATCATTAGAATCTCAAAGCTTAGAGTTAGTGCATGATTAATTCAAAACAATCTGAATAAATAAGCATTACATTTGGAAAGGTAATCTGACTGCTAAAGGGTTAATTAAGATTCAAGCCTTAAGACTAAGCCTGTATTCATGTATTTTTACAACTTTCATCATTCTTTTTCATCATTGCCGTTTTTAACTCAGTCCCTAGTATTTTCTGACATTCCTGTTCTTGATTTGTTGCAGAGAACCAATTAAATCAGTTGTAGTCTGAGAAATGTATGGAAGTTATTGTAATAAAATGTAGCCTTATAACTATTATGATACAAGACATTTTATTATTTTCTTCATCAAACTACTAATACATTAAACATATCTTAGATAAACAGACAATCACCATAAAAACAAAGAATGTTTGCTTTTATTCCATCAACAATCAATACAACAATAATCTTGCCATTAGAAGAGGATAAATCAGCAATAAGAATGATATAGAGACATATTGATTGAAAGAGAATTATAACAATTTAGGATATAGAGAAAAACCAATATAGAATGAACTTCCCTTCATCTTTTTATTATTTGGCATACATTTATAATCATTTCCAACAGCCACTCTGAAAACACTTTAAGTTGCTATTTGTAACAAATTAATGTCAATAAATACAAGCAGGTGATGATAATTGTGAGTTTTGATTTGTGTGTATTAAGGCTTATTAATTGAGGAACAGAAATATTTCCTGAACTGCAAAGTTCTCCATAAACAGGCCTTTTAGTAGGAATGCAAACTACTTATTTTCTTAAGCTGTTAAGACATCATGGTGCAAAAGTGCTTTCCTAGATGATTTTGGATTGGAACCAATCATGTTATTGATTTATCAGAATGGAAAGGAAAAATAAAATTATATAAAGATGAATCGAGCCAATTCAGTCTATTTTGAACACGATATCAATGAAATGTTTGAGACATAATGTGAATACAAGCACATAGACACACATATGTAAGAATATCTGTGATCTTTGGTTGGCATGTAGATGCCGGTTCTTTGATTTTCATGCAATAAGTTAGCCATTTGACTACACATGAATAGAAAGAATATTGTGATACTTTATCAAAACAAAGTTAGTGGGACTAATCTATTTTCCATTAACCTTTTAGATCTTTTCTTCTCAACAGAGAATTTCATTTTACCTCCCTGTTATGCCACATCAGATTTACTATACATACATCATACTACCTGTTGCAGCATACATATTGTACAACTTGTTGCCATAAATACATCATGCAAACTGTTGCAATACATACACTGTACAACCAATTGCTTTACACACATCATACAACCAATCACATTGCATACATCATCATCATCATCGTTTAACATCCGCTTTCCATGCTAGCATGGGTTGGACGATTTTGACTGAGGGTTAGCGAACCAGATGGCTACACCAGGCTCCAATCTTGATTTGGCAGAGTTTCTACAGCTGGATGCCCTTCCTAACGCCAATCACTCAGAGAGTGTAGTGGGTCCTTTTTATGTGCCACCGGCACGGGGGCCAGTCAGGCGGTACTGGCAATGACCTCACTCGAATCTTTTTACACGTGCCACCAGCACAGGTGCTAGTAAGGCGACATTGGTAATGATCACGCTCGAATGATATATACATCATACAATACCATATAGAACCAGTTTCAACATATAAACAACCAATAAAAGGTGGAGAGTAGGCAGATTAGTTAGCATGCCTGGCAAAATGCCAAGTGGAATTTCATCCATCTTTATTTTTTGAGTTCAGATCCCACCAAAGTCAACTTTGCTATCCATCCTTCCAGGGTTGATAAAATAAGTACCAACTGAGCACTGGAGGCAATGTAATTGACTAACCCCTCTGCAGAAATTGCTGACTTTGTGCCAAAATTTGAAACCAATAGATATATAACCAATTGCATACATACATCATGTAGCTAATCACAATACATACAAACAATTGCAGTAAATACATTGTACAAATTGTTGCAATACATACATCATACAACGCATACACAACCATTTGCATTACATACATTATTCAACTATTTGTTATATATATATATATATATATATATATATATATATATATATATAATATTAGGGAGTATAACTCCAAACTTACAGGGAAAAATTCAATTTAGTATTAAATCGAATTTCACAATATAAATATATAAAATATAAATTAGAGATAAAACCGCTATTATGCAACTCAAACAGTGATAGACATAAACCAAAGCATAAAAAACAAATAATATATATTTTTATAAAACATATAACTAGATCTCAAAAAGTATAAAAATGAATGATCAATATATAATATGTATGATCATTCATTTTTATACTTTTTGAGATCTAGTTATATGTTTTATAAAAATATATATTATTTGTTTTTTATATTTTGGTTTATGTCTATCACTGTTTGAGTTGCATAATAGTGGTTTTATCTCTAATTTATTATTATTATTATTATCATATATATATATATATATATATATATATATATATATATATCCCTATACAACCAATATCTAAAGAAAACTGAAAATATTTTTTTGTTAAAGAAGCTGATTTTTTTCCCTCTCTTTTTTTCTTAGAAAAATTTAGTTTTGTAGTTATTTTACTCTGCTAACATTGAAGAATTCAATAATTTCTGATAACCACCTGAACTATTAGTACTGCTACATGCTCTTAGTGGCTCACTGAAATAACTTCTTTAATCCTTTAGCATTCAGATTACTTTGTCAAATGTAATGCTTATTTATTCACTTTGTTTTGAATTTATCATTCGTTATCTTGTAACTTCAAGATTTTAATGATGTGACTGTTTATTTTTAGACTGTCATTGTAGGGCACAATGTGAGAAACCAGATCTGTCTTGTCTGAACAGGTTAAATATTTGAGCCAGATATGGGTAGTTTAAATGCTAAAGGGTTAAATTCTTAAACTACACTCCTTTAACTTTAATACAGGTCAAATGCCATTCCTATTTCTATTTTAAAAATCTAGCAGCTAAAGGTTCTTTTATAATTCCTATAAACATTTTTCACCTTTTGAAATACAAATCTGTGCATCTTTATGCTTAGTCCATTTTTGTTTGTTTCTTTTTGTTTTGTTTTTGCTGAAGAATTTCCAATTAACAAAAATGTTCTTAAAATTTATTTGAATTTAATTTTTTAAAAATCAATATTTTGGTATAATGAAATTGTACTTTTCTGTATTGACTCATTTTATAATAGAAAATAATAAAATATTTAGTAAAACTTGTGTACTCATATCTAATCAATTTCTTTGATGTATCTTACTTGTTCAGTCAGTCATGCTGGTGCACAACCTTGAAAGGTTTGGTCAAACAAATCAACCACAGTACTTAAAAGTCATCAAGCAGCAGTATACAAAGATACACACACACACATATATATCATCATCATTGTCATCATGATTTAACATCCATATTCCATGCTGGCATGGGTTGGACAGTTCAATAGGATCCAACAAGTCCAATGGCTGCATCATTCCCCAATGTCTGCCCTGGTATGGTTTTTATAACTGGATACCCTTCTTAATACCAACCACTTTATGACATGTACTGGGTTCTTTTTTCATACCACTATTGAGGTCAGCTTGCAAAACTACAAATCCTAAAGGAGTATATATATATATATATATATATATATATATATATATATATATATATATATATATATTATATATATATATATATAGGGAGAATTTACGAAAAAAACAAAAGATGAAGACAGGTGGTGTACAAAACAAACAGATGTATTAGTATAACGCTCAGGAATAGAGAAGTCTTTTACATTTCAAGCCTACGCTCTTCTACAGAAAGGGACACAGAAAATAACAAGGAGAGAAAAAAAATGTGTGTAGTGGCTAACGATCTATCATGGTGACATATATATATATATATATATATATATATAAAATGAGCTTCCTCGCAGTTTCCATCTTTCAAATTTACTCACAAAGCATTGGTCAGCCTTGGACTGTAGTAGAAGACTCTTGCCCAAGATGCTGTGCAATGATACAGAACCTGAAACCACATGGCTGAAAAGCAAATTTTTTAACCACACAGCTATGCCTTGAAATATTCTGTACATTTTCTAATTCAAATTTCATAAGCATTTAACAGCATGCTTAAATCAATATCACTGAAAATATTAATAAATATTTTGATTCTGGTCTGATTTTGTGTGTCACATTTAGTTTAATCTTTAAAAAGCATTCAATAACAACATTCTTGTGGATAAATTACATCTCTAATCATTCCAGTTCTTGAATTGCATTTCACTTGTAATCATATTTGTCATATCAGAAGAAACCAACCATTCACTAATCTCAGACTGTTTTTTCTTCATTTGGTTTTACTATGATCTTTTTGACATTAAAATTGTGGTTAATTTTAAAACTAAGGATTTTCAGTGCAAATATTTTTATAGGTGAATACCTTTTCTAAAACCCATGGTATTTTCAGAGTAACAACACAATAGTTACAGCAGTTTATAAATGTTAGTTACTACAGCAACATCTCTACACTGTTTGTTATCTTATATATTCACATCATTTATCATTCATTTTTCCATGCTCGCATGGGTCAGATGGAATTTGTTGAAGCAGATTTTCAATGACTGGATGCCCTCCCAGCTGCCAACCTTCACCCATTTTTAAGTAACATTTACCCGTGACAAGACATGTCTTCATGGAAGATTGGAAATGAATGACACCACTTGCATATGTGAAGGCAAGGTGAATAACACACACACATATGTATGTACGTGTGTGAGTGTATATATATATATATAATCATCATCATTTAATATCCACTTTCCAAGCTGACATGGGTCGGACAGTTTGACATGGGTTTCTTTTCAGTTTCCATCTACCAAATCCTCTCACAAGGCTTTGCTCACCTTGAGGCTGGCTACAGTGAAAGACACTTACCCATGCAGTGGACCTGAAACCAAAACCATGTTATTGAGAAGCAAACTTCTTACTACACAGCCATGCCTGTGCTTCCTGGATTAATTATAGAAGTAGAAAATAAATTCACAACATCCAAAAATACTGTTAAGAATGAATTTCTTAAGAGAAATTTCCATTTCATCATGAACATTGTCCCAATTTATTAACATTTAAAAAAACTTTGGTATGAAATATGAAATAGATCTGGTTTCTGCAGTATATTATTTGAAAGCAATAATGTAAACTTTGTATTTTAACACTTATCCTCAGGGAATCCTTATATAATATCTAAATAATAAAACTAGTGTTTTTAATGTTCCAACTGAATGCTATATTGCTATATCAAAGAAAAAAAAATTCAATATCCTATCAAAAGATTTTACTGGAACATTTTTCCCTTTTTCAAAAAATATGGTAGCAATTTTTTCAAAAAGTGCTTGACTTAAAATTCTTTTTCATAGAATAATACTGAAAATTTGAATTAACTGCACAAAATTCAAGGCATTTACATGTCAATGTTGTTTTTTTTTTTTTTTTTTTGTGCATATTTTACTTCTTTGCATTGAGCATTATTACCTTGTTACTATTTGGAAATTCCTAACACACTGACAATACCAAAACTTTTGCTTGTTGCTGCATAAATGCAGCTCAGTATGATTTTGGTATTATCTCTCAAAAATATTATATTATATGCTGTCTTGGAAAATATATATCTTTCAACTATTTTTTTCTTTTGATGACTAAACAATGAGAATTGTAATAGTATCATGTAATTTTCATTTTTTTCAATATTATGGTAAGATTTCCATATAGTAATTTAAAATAAATGTAGTTGAGAACAAAGACATCACTGAATATCTAACAATATTTACTTCATTTTAATATATCCTTATTATAAAGGTGGGCAATAAATATATTTGGCAAATAGTCACTTGTTCTTAACCAAGAATATCTATTTTTGGAACTACATGAATTTTTTATGCAATCATAATAGTTGAAAATGGTGATGCTATACTGATAGTCAGAAATAATAGGTAAATAAATGCATGATATGGTTTCCAGATAAAAACTAACAGCTTTTTTTTATTCATGCGTCAGAGAATAACAAACTTCATACACTTAAGAGATATTCATTTATTTCTCTATTTATTCTTTGTCTCTGACTCAATTATATCCTCACATTATCTTTATTTTCTTTTTTATTCATTTTAATCATAGAACTGCAGCCATGCTGGAGCACTGCCTTCAAGGGTTTTAGACAAACAAATCAACCCCAGTACTTACTTTTTTAACTCTAGTATTTATTTTAGCAGTCTCTTTTTGCTAAACTACTAAGTTATGAGAACATAAACACCAAAACCAGTTTTCAAACAGCAGTAGTTAGAAGGCAAATAAACTTTCATATGTTTATGTATATAGTAATATTTGTTTTTATGTTCAGTTATAATAAAAACAATTTTACATTAATCTGATGGGTTACTCTATACTTCTAAATTATCATCCTTATACAAGAATGTTGACAGTGAATTTGAAGTTTTGACCAGCTAAGCCATCGTCAGATTGCCTGCATATATATTACACACACACACAGACACACACTTTGGACTTCCACACAGTTTCCATCAACCGAATATATTTACAAGGCATTGGTCAACCTGGGATTATAGAAGACAGTTTTCCAAGGTACCATGCATTGAGACTGAACTTAAAACCATGTGGGTGCAAAATGAATTGCTTAACCACACATTTGAAATATTTTTTGAATATACATAAACAGTTTAAGGTTCACTATTTTTACTACTTTTAAAAGAATGTAAAAGAATCATTTCAACATTTCTAATATTATTTGAAAATTTATAAATTATGTAATGAAATAAATCATTTGACTGCGTAATTTATAGTTGAATAATGATCGATACTGTAATAATGCAGCAGCATAATTATTGTAATATATGTAACATTGACTCACAAATCAACACTAACAATCAAAATAAAACAGAATTGGCATCTGTAATTACTTTAAAATATAGAGTCAACATCAATGATCCATGTACAAGTACTTCACTGGACAAAGGGCAATAAATAAATAAATAGAAATATTAAAAAGACAAAAAGGAAGAAAAAGAAAAGACATTTCTTTTTTTGTCAACTGTGACAAATACAGAATCTTTTCGGCATTGTATTTTGCTTTTCAAGGAGAAAATATTATAGTATTAAGAGGCAAGTTTTCTAGTTGAATGAACTGAAGTAGATTATATTAAGAGCAACCTTAGCCAGAGACATTTAAAGAACAGTAGAAAATTAAAGATTGTGCTAATCCTGTATTTGGGTTCATGGCCTTTGAATGGCAACAGCTGACATTTGAAGTTGAAAGACTTTCAACTCATCAAGTAAAAACATACAGACCTTTTAACAGTATTTGGAAGTTGTTATTAAATGTTTTGTTGACTTATAACAAATTGGGACTAAGAGAGAGCTATAAAATTGAACCTACAACTTATGACCTTAAGGTTGTTTAGGAAACGGTGAGTTTTATTTAATTTAGGTTATTGTTACTGCTGGTTGAAGTGAATGATTTGTTCTCATTTCTGTTATTACTTTTTGTATCGTTGAGGGAGCTTCTACAATCTGGTAAAAGCTCTCTCTCATATATATATATATATATATATATATATATATATATATATATATATATATATATATATTATACTTATATATATCTGTATACACACACACACATATTAATACATATAATAATAATTAATAACTGTGTGTATATATATATATCTGTGTGTGTATATATATATATATATCTGTGCGTATATATATATGTATGTATGGGCCTCATGGAGGCAATGACAAAAACCTTTGGCATTATGTTGTGCTTGAGAAGACCCATCAAACTGAGCAACATTGCAGTTCTGTCACATACCAGTGTCATGCAAATGGAACCTATGCCGGTGGCATGTAAAAGCACCTATTACACTCTCGGAGTGGTTGACATTAGGAAGGGCATCCAGCCATAGAAAACCATGCCAAATCAGAGTGGATCCTGGTGCAGCCTTCCAGTGTGCCAGCCCAGTCAAACTGTCCAACACATGCCAGTATGGACAACGGACGTTAAATGATGATGATGATATATATGTATGTACACACACCTATATATATATAATAATATTAGGGAGTATAACTCCAAACTTACAGGGAAAAATTCAATTTAGTAATAAATCTAACTTCACAATATAAATATATAATATATACATTAGAGAACAACCACTGTTATGCAATTCAAACAATGATAGACATAAACCAAATCATAAATAAAAAATAAAATATATTTTTCAAAACATATAACTAGATCACAAAAAGTACAAAAATGAATAATCAATATATAAGTAATAATATATATATCTGTGTGTGTGTGTGTGTGTGTGCGTATGGGCCTCACGAAGGCAGTGACCAAGACCTTTGACATTGATGTGCTTGAGAAGACCCATCAAACTGAGCAAATGGAACCTATGTGTGTGTGTGTATATACAGATATACTTATTATATATTGATTATTCATTTTTGTACTTTTTGTGATCTAGTTATGTTTTAAAAAATATATTTCATTTTTTATTTATGATTTGGTTTATGTCTATCGTTGTCTGAATTGGATAATAGTGGTTTTTCTCTAATGTATATATTATGTGTGTGTGTGTGTGTACATATATATGTATATATTCATCTATGTATATATATATATATATATATATATATATAAATAGTTTCTCTTAGTAGCAGCTGCTAGCCACTTTTTTCAGTCTATAGGGACATTTATACCCAATCTTCTAAAGCTGTTTTCACAGCTATTCTCCTGTGTTTCAGATTCCTTCATTCCTATATGTATATATACCAACTTTTTCACCTATATATATATATGGCCTAGTGGTTAGGGCAGCGGACTCGCGGTTTCGATTCCTAGACCGGGCGTTGTGAGTGTTTATTGAGCAAAAACACCTAAAAGCTCCACGAGGCTCCGGCAGGGGGTGGTGATCCCTGCTGTACTCTTTCACCACAACTTTCTCTCACTCTTTCTTCTGTTGGCCTGTTCGCTTAGCTAGCGGGGTGGCGTCATTTGAAGGCTAAAACAATGCGAACGCATTGTGACCAGCGATGTGTAACTACATCTGATAGCCTGGTCGGTCACAGTGATCACAGTGATATATATATATATATATATATATATATATCATTACTATTATGCAAGCATGTCGTAAGTTCAAAACATTGCTTTTTCAGAAAACAAAAAAATAGTTTTACCATTCCATAGCAAAACTGTTGCATTCCACTTTGACTATTTCCATATCTTGGCATCTGAAGCAGCTGGAGATATGATAGTTTGACCAAAAGGACTGGCTATTGCAAGCAAAAATAAATATTGAAAAAAGGCGCATGTGTGTGTGTGTATGTGTGCATGCGTGACAGGCTTCTTTTCAGTTTCTATCTACCAGATAAAGAGAAAATATAAGTTTCAAATTAAATATCAAATAGGTGGTTAAGTTTGTGGTTAAGAAGTTTGCTTTACAATCCTATGGTTCCAAGTCTGGCTCTAATGTGCAAAAGTCTATCTGTCTATCTATATATATATATATGTATATGTGACCATCGGTCATTTCCCATTCTTCTAACTTGTGTTTCATTCTTCCTGCTGCAACTGGACAAGGAAGACGTATTCTTGTCTGTCTCCTGTCCAAGCTTGTTTCTTCGTGTTCACCACCACAACCTTGTTTAGGTTTAGCAGCCCTTCCTGTTTAATTTCACTGTCCTGTTTTTGTCACCAATTTTGACCCTCTGCAAAATCCCCAATTTTATTTGATTTGCTTTCCAGGAGCAACTGTTTTATCGAAGGCATATCTTGTGAAATGCGTGAAATACAGATTAGAAAAAACAGCCAATAACTGATGAAGGGTCGTTCTTTGTGTTGTTTGTCTTGTTTTCCATTTGTTTCTATAGTTATTCACAAAAAAAGTTCATATTCCATATCCTTGTACTTCGTATTTTAGGTTGTTTACATTTTGTGGCATCCTGTGCTTACATACTCTTTACTCTTTTACTTGTTTCAGTCATTTGACTACAGCCATGCTGGAGCACGACATTTAGTCGAGCAAATCGACCCCGGGACTTATTCTTTGTAAGCCCAGTACTTATTCTATCGGCCTCTTTTTGCCGAACCGCAAAGTGACGGGGACGTAAACACACCAGTATCGGTTGTCAAGCGATGGTGGGGGGGACAAACACAGACACACAAACATATACACACACACATACATATATATATATACGATAGGCTTCTTTCAGTTTCCGTCTACCAAATCCACTCACAAGGCATTGGTCAGCTCGAGGCTATAGCAGAAGACACTTGCCCAAGATGCCACGCAGTGGGACTGAACCCGGAACCATGTGGTTGGTAAGCAAGCTACTTACCACACAGCCACTGTATATACATATACATGTAAGTTTGTATGTATACATATGTGTATATGCATACATATATTATTTATATTATATATATACACACACACACACATACACATATATATATTATTTATATTATATATATATATATACACACACACACATGTATATATATTGATATCTCTTTTAAATCTACCTTCATATTTTACTTGTTTCAGTCATTAAACTGCAGCAATGCTGGGGCACTGCTTCAAAGTGTTTAGTTGAAAAAAATCAACCCCAGTATGCATTTTTTAAAGTTTGATACTTATTCTATCTGCCTCTTTTGCTGAAATGGGACATAAATGAACCAACATCGGTTTTCAAGTAGAGTGAGGGGGGAAAAACACAAAAATGCACACACACACATGCACATGCATGCACACACACAATACATCGAACACACATACACAAGGTGTTTTACCAGTTACTGAGCAGGCTGTGATTTATAGTCATAAGAGAATATTTTCTCATCAATACGGCTGGTGTTAAAACACTAGGGAATCATAGACAAGTGAGGTAGCTCAGGCCAGGCCCTGTTGCAGGAGTGGTAGACATTAATGTTTCATAAACTTTGTGACTTGTCAATACCATGTACTCCAAATGAGGCCAGACGCAAGTTAAGTCACTTTCTATGACTATGTGCAAAATGGTGTGAGAATCATGTGCTGGTATGTCTCAATGTTTAATACCACAGAAAGAAATTCAAATATGAATGAAACGCAGCTCAAGGGATATAAACAATACCAAACACAAATACGCAAGGTATGTGTTTTGCCAGTTTGTGGGCAGGCTGTGAATTATAGGTGTAAGAGATTATTTTTTTGTCAATACACCTGGGAGTCATAGACAAGCAAGATAACTCATGCCAAGTCCCATTGCAGGAGTAGTAGACAATGTTTTGTCATTTTTGTGTCTTATCAATACTACATACACAAAACGAGGCCAGACACAAGTTAAATCACTCTCTATGACTCACACAGTTTCCAGCTCCCATATATTTCTTTACTGCCCACAAGGGGCTAAACATAGAGGGGACAAACAAGGACAGCCAAAGGGATTAAGAACGTAGTGGCAGACGTTCCAGCTCTCATAGCCACTCACAATCCTTTGGTCATCATGGAACTATAGTAGAAGAAATTTGCCCAAGGTATCATGCAACCCGAAAGTACATGGTTGCAAATTAAGCTTCTTAATCATACAGCCATGCCTGTGCTATTGTGTTTATGCTCAGTCTCTTTACCTTCCATGACTTAGAGGCTCAGCAAACAGAGATCAATTAAATAAGTACCAGATTGAAATGTGTAAGTACAGAGGTCCGTATGATCAACTAAGTGCTTTAAAATGGCATAACCATCATTTAATGACTGAAACTAGGAATAGAATAAACTTAGGTATTAAGTTATAAATTACAGCAAGAATATTTATTTTCTCATTTTGCCTCTTTTACATCATCTGAAGCCTTTGATGGCTTATTTCAATAAACACTTAATACAAGTCTATCTAATATTCATTCCATGATCACCTACTGCTGCAAAATACTATGGGGAATACCATGGGAGAAATTATAGAAAATAAATCCAACTATCTGACAGAAGATAAGCACCACTACAAATTAATTATCTCAAGCTGTTTCTCCTTAATCCCTAATTAATTATCAGTTACAAATATGAACTTAATCTACAAACTTATATATCATCTTTTGAATATTTCTCAATATTGCACAGAGTTACCTTTAGTCTCATTTCATCTTATATTGTAGTTATTATAATTACTTAGCAGAGCCTCTCTATATGTTGGTGAAGTATGTGTTTAAGCAGTTCTCTTCAAAATCATGTCATTCTGTGTTCAATCTCATTGTACATCTTTGGTGTATTCTACTGTAACCTTAGGGGTTGACCACTGCCTTGTGACAGACATTTGTTTGATGGAAATTGCATGGAAACCTGTGTGTATGTATATACAGACTGTATAGTGTATTTATGAACAAACTTCAGCAGATCTTAATATACTTTGGGTGATGTCATGCTGATGATTTCAAAAGGAATGAAATAGTACTATATATGCTTACCATGGGCTAAAAAAGTCACAAAGAAAAAGGAAATTAAATTTGTATATTCTATGTGTCTTTTCCTTATTCACTGACTTCAGATTCAAACCTCTAATCCCACTAAATCATCATCATCATCATCATTAAATGTCCACTTTCCATGCTGGCATGGGTTGGACGATTTGACTGAGGACTGGAAAAGCAGATGGCTGCACCAGGCTCCAATCTGATCTGGCAGAGTTTCTACAGCTGGATGCCCTTCTTAATGCCAACCACTCCGAGAGTGTAGTGGGTGCTTTTACGGGCCAGTTAGGCGGTACTGGTAACGGTCACACTTAAATGGTATTTTTTACAAGCCACCTGCACAGGAGCCAGTCCAGCGGCACTGGCAACGACCTTGCTTGAATATATTTTTACGTGCCAGTGTGGTGACGCTGGTAACGATCATGCTCGAATGGTGCTTTTTACGTGCCACTGGCATGGAAGCCAGTCAGTTGCTCTGGCAACGATCACACTTGGATGGTGCTCTTAGCGCTCCACTAGCATGGATGCCAGTCATTGAATTTGATTTCGATTTCACTTGCCTCAACAGGTCTTCGCAAGCAGAATTTAGTGTCCAATGAAGAAAAGGTACACATAAGTGCACTGGTTACACCCCTGGCATAGGTCACGGGTTATGGTCCCACTTGGCTTGCCAGGTCTTCACACGTACAGCATATTACCAAAGGTCTCGGTCACTAGTTATTGCCTCGGTGAGGCCTAATGTTTGAAGGTCGTGCCTCACCACCTCATCCCAGGTCTTCCTGGGTCTACCTCTTCCACAGGTTTCCTTAACCGCTAGGGTGTGATTATGAAGAAATGATTGTCTCCCTTGTATTAGCTGTCCACTAGGGGACACCATATGTTTTAATGTAATGTTAGAGAGCATGAACTAAATCATAACTTTCTAATTTCTCTTACAGACATGATAGCATCAACATGGCTGACTTCAATCTGACAGAGGTTATGAAAAGACATCCTCAACTTACAAGCCCTGCATGCCAACCAGAGTGATTCAGAGACTGACAGCTCTTTTTAAAAGTGGGCTGATCTTTTGTGTTCAATATCAGGAAAGAGCTGGAGCAGCCTCTAGCTAGGGCATGTCTTCCATCTCTAAGAGAATGAAGCATTTTCAATAATGAAATGTTCTCAGAATATCTTTTAGCATTTCATTGTTTCGATCATTGGACAGCAACCATGAAACAAGCCTAGGGTTGATCAAACTACATTGTGTCATCTTGGTGTATGTTGCAAGACCCAAAACCCCAGGATTCAGCACTGAATATGGGACCAAATATTGCATCTGAAGGTGTTTGTAGAACTGAAATGTATGTAGCCTTACAAAAAAGGTAACTAGAAATAAATATATGCTAATAAAAAAATACAATATTATTAGTCAAGGGCTAATTTTTATTATTATTATTATTTTGGTTTTTTACAAGTATGCATTTATTTCCCGCTAACTTTTTAATGTTCCCCAAATTAATTATTGCATTAATTTTATTGTTTTTCATACTCCAACCAACATACTATTTAGTACATTTAACTGGTGATTCTTTCAGCAAGTAATGGTAAAGGATATGTCTTGCTCATGATGTCAGGATAAGAACAAAACATGTCTGGAGTTGTTACCTGTACTAATTGGAAAAATGAAAATAGTATTAGTCATTTATTACTATGATTTTTTGTCTTTTACTGCATATTTATTACTAGTTAATAGATTTAACACTGAGAATCAAGAAGTAAACTGTAATAATTAACCAAAACTCTCTTAATGCTTAGTTTCATCATGTTGGCTAATATTTTTTACCTTTTGTCCAATACTATAGAAAAATTAATAAAAAGTATCAGTATTCTAAATTCGTCTATTTTCTAAGTGTTAGATTTATTTTTTCTTTTTCTATTTTCTAAAGGTTGATATTCATTGCCTTCATTATCACTTGGTAATGTTATAAACAGTAATAAATGTCCAAAAATGATTTTATTAGAGAGGCAAAGAAGTGTCCAGTAACACTTTTTTCATGAAAAACAAATAATTAAATTGGTACAAACATACTAAATATATATTGTGTGCCAAACATTTTGATTAATTATAGGAAAAAAAGACTATGTTCCACTAAGAAGATCTAATAAAACCTTGTTGTAAACAATGTTATATCATTCAAAGAGCTGTTTCGGTAATATGTGGTTGTAGCAGTTCACATGGTAATTGTGTTATTGGATTATTATGGATAGCCAACATAGTAGGAAACATGTAGTTTTATTCTGGTATAGTATTAGTGTGTGGCTAGTTCATATCTCTAGTAGAGACCACTACACAATCACTATGATATAATTCTATTCTACTGTTGTACAATATAACACACCACAACACTCAATACATAGCTTATCAATCAAGAGTAGCTGCACATTCCTAGGTGTCAACCAATGAAATCCAAGTATTTATTGAATGAGTATTATGTAGCAATTGGCATGCTTCTCTAAGCAAGATGTCCAAACATGAAGTATTTCTATAAAAGTAACAACTACATCTATCAGACATGACAAGTAGCCATTATTTACCATTCTCATAAAAAAAACAAAATGTCAGTTTGACCTTGTTAGATAATGCATAAAAAAAATCTGTCTCAGAGAGTTCATTTCATTTGTGTGGACTTATTTTAATAAAAGTTTGCTGCAATGAAACCCAACCTTTTATCATAATTATTTTCTTTATTGTTTTCACATTTCAAAACAAATGAAATGTCTCTCATATTAGTGAATAACAAAAAAATGTTTATATAATGAATATTAGTTTTTAATAATGGGTGTCTGCAATAAGAATAATGCAAGCTACTTCAGCTCCTTTTCACTAATAAAGGTTTAATATAAAAGGGGAAAAAGCACTCTAAAAGCTATTTAGCACAGCATAGTTAAAATATCTTAACATTCTAATTGCAATTTCCAGTTTATCAAAAGTTTGTTTAATTGGCTATCAAAAAGGTATTGTTTTTGACAAGCACTTTATTTTTCTTATAGTATTGGTCCAGCATGGCCATAGCTGATTTGCTGAAGCTAGTACAAGAATGTCTATAAACACAAGTTATCCTTTCTCTTTCAAGTATGTGTGTGTGTGTTTAATCTTTCTATATTCAATGCATCATAACAATTATGGTATGTCAGTGAGTAGACCAACAATCATATATCTTATCTTGAGAAAAATGACTATTTCTCTCTGTTGAAAAATAAATCTATGATATGACATAATAGCAGACAGTTTGCTATCACTGACAAAATTCAGTAACTGAATATTAAATAAACCTATTATTTAATATTATTAGAACAGCTGTGCATTACCAACCAGAAATGTTTATTATTTTTATTTTACAAATTTTATTGCATTATCCTTAGAGAATACTATCTTGAAATAATGCATATGTATATGTTAGCATTTGTTATGACTTTTAGCTACTTTGATTTATAAATCACAGGATACTTTGGTAAACTTGATCCTTTTTTAATAAATTCCAAATGACTTTACAGTTCAAACACAGAAAGAATGCATATATCATAAAGTAAAAATGTATATGTAAATATACACTTATGCTTTAATGTTTTATTTAAAGATTGTAGATCAAATGATAAAGTAGAATAATTTGAGAAGCAATAACAAAAATAAATAGCATTAAAAATGAACACTGATTTCACCCTCCAACTCCCCACTAAAATGGATATTCACCATTGACCATGCTTCCACATGTGTCCACCATTGACCATGCTTCCACATGTGTTCACCATTCACCTCTATCCCCATCTTTATCTGTCTGGACACTCTCCTTTCACACCCTGTTCATTTCTCTGGACTACTCTTATGTTCACCTTCCTATAACTTGAAGGTATGACCTGACACCTCTTCACCACCTCTCCTTTTGCCAACTGGGGTAGCCATGTGCCTTTTCTATTAGTAGGCATCTGTCAGTTTCTAGAGACCTTGGATCTGCATCCTAAGAAATTGTATGATGGTGATGCAGTGTCTGCTGTGGCTGTAGAGGCCCACATGGGAGTGGCAGTCACACATATAGCAACTGCATTTGAAGGAGCTCTCTACCAGTGCTACTGGTTTTTCCTTTCACTCCTCTACTGCAAGACACCTTTTTCTTGCCAGGGGATGATAGGTTAAAGTATGGTAGAAGGAGAGCAAAACGTGTCTCCTCTACTGCAAGACACCATTTTCCGTTCCTCTACCATACTTTAACCTGTCATCCCCTAGCAAGAACCCATCTCCCTCAATACTACAGCCCCTCCTTTGAAAGAGTCTTGCTTTGTAAGCTATTTATTGACCTCACTAGCGCTAGTGCTAAGTAAAAAAAAAAAGCACCCAGTAGACTTTGTAATGTGCTTGGCATTAGGAAAGGCATCCAGCCATAGAAACCATGGCAAAACAGGTATTGGAGTTCGACACATTATACTCCTTGTGGAATCGGTACAGTTATTTATCCTGCTTGAATTTTAACATACTTCACAGTAAAAGATGATTTGGAAATTAATAACTGAAGCACATAAGCATAAACAATGAATGTCAAAGTAAAAACAATAATAGAAACATTAAATTATTTATAAGTTTGTCAACTGTAGAAATAATCTTCATATCTAATCTAGTAAATCAGGACAAATGCCATTGATGACCTAGCTGTCAGCATGAAGTATAAAGAATTTACTGAAAAGCCCAGGAGAGAAAAGACTGACTGTTTTATTTGCTACCTAAATATGTCACAATCATTATTCATTCCAATTGTTACATTCAATATCTGAATCAACAAGGTTATAT
>NC_043001.1:23236870-23271870 GCF_006345805.1 Octopus sinensis
AACAACAAGCAGGTGTATTAGTTTGATGTTCGGGAAGAACGGAAAAGTCTTTGATGTTTCAAGCCTACACTCTTTGACAGAAAAATGGAGAGAGAAAAAATGTGTAGGGATTAACAGTTCAACATGATGACATGGCCAGAATATACATATTATATACATATATAAATTATATATATATATATATATATATATATAAATTGGGTTTAAATGTTTGACAACTCAGCACCGTCCATTGGACAGGGGGCATTTTGCTCGTGCTTATAGTATTAGTTTTTTTTCTTTATATATATATCTATTCTGATGCGAGTTTTGGCAGCAAATATCAGAATTGAACAGCGAAATTGCTATGATGATTCGGTGTTCTGACTGAAGATTGAAGGCTTCGAATGATTTGTCTGTGTTCGGTTCGTCCCTCCTGTATTTCAAGTTCATATATATAAAAAACATTCATTCTTTATTATTGCGGCGTTACGTGCACCCCCCCCGTTTGTTTGTCCAATTTTAAACCCTGCACGACTTTATACACACTGTCTTTTACTACACCGCATTGATTCTTCACCAAAATTTTGGCGCCCTCCGATTCTTCCCCTCTCTTCCTCCCATCCTCCTTAATCCCTTCTTTCTCCTCTCTTGGTCACTGATTCTGTCCCCTGCCTTCCACCCTCTTTGATCCCTCTCTCTCTGTCTCTCTTTCTCTCTCTCCTGCGACCTGCTGCTTCTTCAACCATTCTGTTGGCCTTCGTATCTCGACCAACATGTGTCCCAGCTACCGAAACGGTAATTATTTCTACGCCAGCTGCTATGTGTTTTGTTGTTTTGTCTCATTTGGTCTAAAGTCGTATGACAACCACCGTTATATATGTTTTGTTTTTTCTTACTGTTTTCAATTTCGTTGTCGTCTCTTGTATTCACATCCGTCTTGTGCGTTCAAATTCCTGTCTTCTACCAAGAAATCTAATGCTTACAGCTTAGTTTTTTTTCTTGGGGCTGGCCGAGTTGGAGCAAATATCAGATTGAACAGCCGAAATTTGCATGATGATTCGGGTTGATGAAGATTGAAGGCTTCGAATGATTTGTCTGTGTTCCGTGTTAGTCCCTTCTGTATTTCAGTTCAATTATATATAAAAAACATTCATTCTTATATATATATATATATATATATATTTAGATGTAGTTAAGTATATGTCCGTCATAGAGTGACCAATGGTTTCACATCCACAGCTCTAAAGCTAAAGACAAAAAAGTAACTCTTCACCTCTGGTGGGTAGGAACTTGTTAGTCATTTAGTCAATAGGTCACCAAAGAATGAAAATCGTGGGTCAACATTATATGATACATTGATATATATATATATATACATACATACACACACACATATATATATATATTATATAGTTGAAATTTACAGAAAAACAAAAGACAAAGACAGGTGTATTAGTTTAATGCTTGGGAAGCTGAGAAAACCCTTTACATTTCAAGCCTATGCTCTTCAACAGAAAGGAACATGAGGAAATAAACAGAGAGAGAATAAAAAATTTTTTGGCGCTAGCAGTCAATCATGGCGGCTATATATATATATTATATATATATATTCTCTTATTATCTTCTGTCACTAGACTGAGACCATGCTTTGGTACTACCATAAAGGGATTTTAGTTGATTGCACCACTTCTAGTAGTTATTTTAGTCATAAAGTTACTTTATTGATGCCTATTTAATAAATCATTATGTGGAAGGATATACAGCAACACAAATATACATGTATAGATTTGTGTCATTCATAATCTTCATCACATTAGTATAATGCTTACTTTTCCATGCTCACATGAGTCAGATGAAATTTGTTGAGGCAGATATTCAACAGCTAAATTGCTCTTCCAGCCACCAAACAACATATTTCCCTAAGTCCTTTGTACATGAATAACACGATGGTTAGACAAATTTCCATGAAAGAGTGCAAACAAATGACACCAGCAGCAATCCCTTCATGAGTATGTCATTTAATTTCAAAGCATATAGAAATATGTAATTTAATTTTAATAATCAATATCAGAGTATATTCTAATTAAGTAAGACTTAGTATAAATAATACTAATGCGATTAGTCATCATCATCATCAGCGTTTGAACATTCACTTTTCCACGTTTGCATGGGTTGAGCAAATTTTGTTCAGGTGGATTTTTTATGGTTGGATGCCTTTCCTATCACCAGCACTCACCTGTTTTCAAATAAGGTAATTTTTCCTCATGGCTTGACATATTTGTGCAGAATATTGGAAATGAATGACACAATCGTTATACTATATATGGGTGTGTATGTATGTTTGTGTTAAATATACACAATTGTATTTGGATTATGAGAATGACACACTGCCTACTGAGCTACCAAGGCCTTTGTGCTTGAAAAGATACTACAGGCTAAGTAAAAGCATGGTTGCCCTTGCATACAGGCTCATACCCCGCAACCCGCTCCAGCTGACCATCCCTAATCTTGCAGGCTTATAGGTGCTGGTGCTACGCAAAAAGCACTCAGTACAGTGTGTAGTGTTTGGCATTAGGAAGGGCATCCAGCCATAGAAACCATGTCAAAACAAACATGGAGCTTGAACAGCCCTTCAGATGGTCAGCTCCTGTCAAACCATCAAATCCATGTCTGCATGGAAAATGTATGTTAGATGATGTTGATGTATTTGTGCCAAGTTAAGGAATATAAAGGGACACACAAGTATGTATATATGAACTTCAGCATGGTTTCCTCAACCAAATTTGATTCTCGTAGTGTTGGTAAAACTGAAGCTATGGCAGAAGACACATATCCAAGGGGCTTGATGTGAAATTGATCATGTAACCATACAATTGCAAATCAAACTTCTCCAGTACTTAACCAGACAGTCATGTCTCAATGTAAATTATGTCAGGCTCATGAAAGCTTCACTAAAATAAGTTATATGTAGCAGCTATTATATGGATATACAAACTGGTACCAAATTTTGGCATAAGGCCAGCAGTTTTAAGGAAGGGAACTAGATCGATTATATGAACCCAGTGCCCAACTTGTGTTTATTTTATCAACCCTGAGAGGATTAAAGGCAAAGTTGCTCCCAGCAGCTTTTGAACTCAGAACATAAAGACAGACAAAAGCATTTTACCCAGCCTGCAGTCTTAATGGGCATACAAATTAATATTTATGTGATTTTAGACGAATTTTGAACTTTATGTAATTCCTTATGAGTTTTTGCTTGAAGTTCTTAATCTTTTCAGAAATTACTTTGATCATTTTTATTCTTGTCTTGTGTTCTCCTCCCACAGAATGTTGTCTGCTGTTGTGCGTGCTTTATGTGTCATTTTATGTTGCTTCTGATTTATTATGAAATGAGAGGATTGGCAGACTAGTATCACTGGAAACATTTTAACATATTCTCTATGAGCAGTTTGTGTGTTAAAAGATATTGAATAGATATTTTGTGAGAGAGTCTATACAGAACAGCAATCAATAATTTTACATAGAATAGCCGTCCATAATACTGGTCTCTTAAAACTTTTAATACCAACTTGCCAGAGACAGCCACTACTAAAGTATTCATATTTAAATTAAGATCTCAGCCAGAATCTTATTTATTATAATATGAGTAATCTGGTGAAATTTCTGTTGGTCAACATTGCATGCCAGCTTAGGTTAAGTGTCTTTTACTATAGCCATAGCAGATCAAAGCTTCATGAATGAATCTGGTAGGTGGAAAATAAAAAAGCCCACTGTGTGTGTGTATGTATGTATGAGGAAGAGAGAGTTAGTGTCTCCTTGCCTTGATATCTTGTGGATGTTGTAACAAGTATTACCATGATACAAACAGTATTCTTCAGTTCTAGTCTTGGAAAATATGTTCAGCCAAGGGAGGAAATATTATCTGACTTGGAAACAGGTGAGGGCTAGCAATATGAAGGGCATCCAGCTATAGAAAATTTACCTCAACAAATTCCATCCAACTCGTACAAACATAGAGAAGTGGACGTTAAAAGGATGAAAATAAATCAAGAAATCATGAATAGTCAACTCATAAGAAATATAGTCACAAAAAGTTAAAGAGTAAATTTAAACTTATTCAATAGTGTGATACTTATATTTGATAGGCAGAGGTACCTAGCACTGCCCAATATTGTATCTAATTGACATGAGACAGAGGAGTGTAGTCTAACCCTTTAGCATTTAAACCAGCCAAATCTGGTCTCTCATACCTACCCTGCAATGTCATTCTAAAAATAAACAAATTGTATCATCAAAATCCCAAGGTTATGATATGATGCATGAATGGTTCAAAACAATGTCAATAAAGAAGCATTATAAGTGATGGAGTAATCCGAATGGCAAAGGGTAATGTGAAAATTGGCTGCTATATATGTCAGATTGAGCTATGTAGAGGTCTTGTTTATTGATTCATGCATACATATAAACATACATGGGATAGTAGGGAAGTGAGGGAAATTAAGTATATTTTGGATATTTCTATCATTTCAAAATACATGGTGCCGGTGGCATGTGAAAAGCACCAACCAATTGTGACTGATGCCAGTACCCCGAGTGACTCCCATGCCGGTGGCACATAAAAAGCACCATCTGAACGTGATTGTTGCTAGGCCTGCTTACTGGCCCCCATGTTGGTGGCACATAAAAAGCACCCACTCTTGGAGTAGTGGGCGTTAGAAAGGACATCCAGCTTTGGAAACTCTGGCAGACCAGAATGGAGCCTGGTGCAGCTGCTGGCTCTCCAGACCTCAGTCAAACCATCCAACCCATACCAGCATGGAAAATGGACATTAATCGATGATGATGATGATGATGATGATGATGATGATGATGACTGTAGAAGCTCCATCATTAAATGAGATAGTAAGAAGCGCTTTGATAGAAAATTGATTGCTATTTCAGTCAGGTGTAGCTGCAACATTGATGTCTCTCTCGTTATCTCATATAGACACACATATAAACGTAAGCCAATTAGGTGTGATGTGAGGAAGATAAAAATGCAAGAGCTGCCAGGTTGAGAAATTATCACTGGCTCATATAAAGAGTCTAAGATACTTCTCACAGACGCTCAGAGATGCATCTTCAATGACATTCTTAGACTCTCAGTGAGTTTTGGGATAGAATGTGGTTTTAGGGAGAATTTACACCAGACAGTAAAGGTGTGGTTGCAGTGAGCTATGGCTGTGGTTTCAACCAGGCCTAGCTACTACATACAGACCTCCCTTATTGACTCATGCACACATGTAAAGTATATAACAATGAGGTATGATTTGTGAGTAATTTCTAGCAGGTCATATTACTATACAGAGACCTCAATTACTACTTCATATGCATGTGTGTGTGTGTGTGTGTGTGTGTGTGTGTGTGTGTGCGCGCGCATATGCATATAGATAAGACAGTAGAAAAATACATATTACTGAGTAGTTTGTTCAGATAGTCTTTTTAGGTATAACAATTACTAAGGTTAATTCTGACAGAAAATAATACTTTCCTGTCATTTAAAAATGACTTATTCTCTAAAGTTGACATCTTGACTATATTTGATTTATTTGTCTTTCTCATGATGTTGGTAAGTGCAATTAGAGCAACCCAGAATCAAGTTATTAAATGGGGACTTCTTTTAGTGTGACACCACGCATACACTCCAGTTCTTCTTACTGTTTATATGGTGTTGTTTTGAAAGGGTTCTATATTTGGGAATGGGGTTTCAAATTAAAGTTCTCTGTAGGTAAGTCTGTATTTGGATTACTCTTTTCATCTTTCACGTGTTTCAGCCATTGAACTGTGGCTATGCCAGGGCACTGTCTTGAAGGAGTCAATACTTATTTAAGTCTGGTACTTACTCTATTGGTCTCTTTTGCTGAACTGCTAAGTTACAGAGATGCAAACAAACCAACACTGGTGTCAAGCATTGGGCAGGTAGGGGAGACACACACACACACACACACACACACACACACACACACAGAGAGAGAGGCTTTCACACAATTTCTGTATATCAAATTCACTCACAAAGAATTGGTTGACTCAGGTGTACAATACACTTGCTCAAGATGTTGCACAATGGAACAGAACTTGAAACCACATGGTTGCAAAGTGAGCGTCTTGGCCACCCAACCATGCCTGCACATCTTGTAGTAGTTTCACTGCTGTTATTTATGTTTATGTTTAACCCTAAGACAGTACTGACCAAGGAAACTTATGGTTAAAGGCTCTTCTTTCCATGGCCATCCCATTTGTTTCTTATCTATGTTCAGTATTATTAAAGCCTCCAAAACAGTGGTTCTCTATCAGAGTCAATATGACCCTGAGGATCCATATAAGATCTTGGAAGGTCCACACAAAAAGATAGTAAATTTAAGATCCACAATAGTACTTTAAGGGTCCCTGAAAAAAATTTTGCTTCAGATGTATGTATTGGCATGTATTGTAAGAAACAGCTGGGTTTCTTTTTCCAACTTTCAATCTACACAAGTTAATGTGTAAAAAATAAAATAGAAATTTTTAAAGAAGTATCTATAAAACTAGTTTTTAAACATCAAATGGCTACGTAGGTTCACTAGAATAAAATAGTATTCAAAGGGGTCCATAGAGAAAAAATGGTTTGATTTGACAATCCACTCAAGAAGGGTTTTACAATACACTTTTCACCTCAAGGAGTTGTCAAGCTGTTTTGATCATCATCCCTCCTTGCCCTCACTCTATGTTATGTTCTTTGTGTGCTTCTAATACTTTCTCTAGTCACCATTCCAGAGAGAGGGAGAGAGAGAAAGATGAGTAAGACAGAGCTAATGAGTAAGACAGAGACAGAGATAAAGAGCGAGACAGACAGACAGACAGACAAAAGTGAGACAGACAAAGAGGGAGAGAGAGACAGACAGCAAAAGATAAAAGACAGAATGAAGAAGGGAGAAAAAAACAGTTTGACATCACATAAGAATAATTTTGACTTTTGTTTTCTAACATAACCATACTTTCAACACATTTTGCCCAATACTCCTCCATTTCAAATTTCTCTTTTTCTCCATCTCCCTTCTTCACAGACAGCAGGGTGTGGTTTGCGGGGGATCCAGCCATATTTCTCAAAATAAATGTTATGAACTTTCATGTGAGATGGTGAACAATAATATATATTGTTTTGTGGGTGTTCATTATGTAGAACTTGAATAGAAGGTAGACATAACTGATATATATATATATATATATACATATATACTATCTTACATGGGCAAGACTAAATATAGCACACTTAACAGACATGTTTGTGTAACTATTCTATATATGTATGTGCGGAGAAGAAAAATTGAGTATAATAAACTAAATTCACTATGTTAACTTGCAAATAGGTGAAAGATTTTGGCCGATATGAACAGAAAAGACAATATTTGTGTTGATATGGATATACTCTGTTGATATGGATATACAGACTTATGCCCAAAAGTATTCTAATGGTGACCATTCCCCATTTTATTTTAGTAAACCACATTATCCAGTATACCCTTTCTATTCCACGATTGTATGATGTGATATAAGGAATATTTAGTTCCTGCTTCTATTAGATCAAACGATCACAAAGTTTCTTTTGTCGCTGACTCACAGAAGGAGAAACATAATAGTAGTAGATTTGGGATTATCTAAGATCTAGTTTGAGTAATTATAAAAATGTTGGAAGCAATGTGGTTGGGGTCATGCACAAATGAAACATCTAAAAAGATACTGCATTGTGAACACACCTATAGAAGTAAAAGGATATAAATAGTAAAATGATGTTGATAGATATTGTGTGATGTAATTATACCGTTTATATCTTTTATTTGTAAAGGCGTATGACCTAATGGTTACACTATTGCACTCCTGATCATTAGATCATGGGTTTGATTCCCTGACTGGGCGGTGCATTGTGTTCTTGAGCAAAACACTTCATTTCATGTTGCTCCTGTCCCCCTTTCAATCAGTGGGGAATGTAGGCTTGATTGCCTAGCCAGGAGGGTGGCGTCATTTGAAGGCTAAAACAATGTAAAAATGCATTGTGACCGGCAATGTGTAACATCTGATAACCTGGTTGATCATGTGATATCTTTTATACTTGTTTCAGTCATTAGACTGCAGCCGTGCTGGGGCACCAAATTAAAGAACTCTAAGTCAAACGAATTGATCCCCATACATATTCTTTTTAAGCCTGGTACTTCTTCTATCATTTGCCGAGACACTACCCATGCCTGCATGGAAAGCAGACGTTAAACGATGATCAAAAACATCAACACCAGTTATCAAGAGGTGGTGAGGAACAAACACAAATACAAAGATACACACACACACACACGCCCGTTTCCCTCTACATAATCCACTCACAAGGCTTTGATCAGCCCCAAGGCTATAGTGGAAGATATTTGCCCAAGATGCCATGCAGTAGAAACCATGTGATTAGGAAACAAACTACTTACCACTCAACTATGCCTGCACCTAACATAGCCACACCTACACATAATTGACTATTTATCTTACATACAATATCAGTCTACAGTTACTACCTATCTGAGTCACACACCTTCCGAATTTTTCTTTTAAAAGTTATAAACAACATGAATCTGTCAATAATTCAGAGAGAAGAAACTGCACCCAGTGCAGTCAGTAAATTGAATGACAAGTGAATATAGTGTCAATGGAGAACTTAATCTTTCTGAGGAAATGCTGGTGCTATCCAGTACATTTTATAAAGTAGTTGGGATTTGAAGGGCATCAAGTTGATGTTCTGAACAGTAAATTTAGACTTACTGAGTATTATAACATAGAAATTAAGAGGTGAAATGTATTTGGATGAATAGAACAGCAACTACAAGAAGTGTGAGGTGTGAATGATTAAGTTAAGGGTTGATTATCTGGAGTTTCATAATATAAATAAGTGAGAAATAACATGATTTAACCATTTCGTGAGAAATAACATGATTTAACCCTTTCATAACCTGGCGGAAACTGGCTCTGAGTACAAATGTCTTGTTTTCGTAAGTTTTGAATTAAAATCTTCCACCGAACCTTAGTCACAATTAATGTTCCTAACACTAGCTGAATGATAAGTTATTTTACTAAATTCTTTGTTATATTTAAAGTAATTGAAAGAAATACGAAGCCTCTCAAAATAAATACAGTAATGAAAGGGTTAAGAAAGTCGGGGGATTGGCTGCCTTATCATGGCTACCGAATAATTGTCACATATTACATTTACAGATAAATTCCTCTATTTCCATAATATCAGAAAGTTGAGAAGAGAATCTGCATCAAATGTTGCCAAAAGCTTGGCAATACCTGCTCAGATGCCTATGCAAAGTGATGATAACTCAAGGATGGTGATTTGATGATTTCCCCTCACAATTGCACTCACATCTGTGATGTTTTTCTCAGTTCTGCTGGTTGCGGGACTCCCAGAACATTCATCAATACTGATATTTTTTCAACCATCTTGGAAACGTTTGAACCACTCATACACTTGTATGTGGCTCATACACTTTCTGCAACTTTGTGTAGGCTTCCGAGCAGGTATCGCCATGACAACTTTCTCTGTCATGATCAATGCGACAATCACATGCTACACACCTTCCTTCCAAGCACTGCTGTAAACAGCAGAAGTGAGCAAGAACGTTAAAACTTAGAGTGCATGCACAGCAAAGTTCAAGGTCAATCTTTGCCAAGCAGCTTCAATCTGTGTGCTTTAGCTTTGTTACTATGGCAATAATCTGGATACTTATTGATCAGATCTTATATACACATCCAATGGGCTTCTTTCAGTTTCCATCTACCAAATCCACTTAAGAAGTCTGTAGTCTGTCTTGAGCTATAGTAGAAGACACGTACCCAAGGTGGCATGAAGTGGAACTGAACACGAAACCATGTTGTTAGGAAGCAAACTGCTTACCACACACACCTACGCTTGTGCCAATATAGAAATACATAATCAAACAAACAGTGTTTCTTGATTATATATTTTTCTATATAATCAAATCCCATACACTAGATTCGCAGAAATATTCAAGTGGATGCTCACAATCCCACTTCAGTTTCACATCTACTAAGAATTGCTTGTATCCACTTAGATAGTAGCACAGAACTAAGACAGGGATTCAATTATATAATTACTAATACACACATATTACAAATTCTATGCCTATGTGCATTATGAGACACACACACACACACCAGCACTCTTTCTGTCGTCATCACCATCATGCCTTTTAACGTCCACTTTCCATGCTGGCAAGCCAGATGCCTGCACTAGGCTCCAATCATATATATATACATATATATATATCATTTTTCATCTAGTTTCAGCTCACGAGCTATGGCCATGCTGGGGCACCGCCATTCAATAGTGTTGCGTCCAACATATATATATATATATATATATATATGCATATTCTTTAATTCTTTCACTTGTTTTAGTCATTTGACTGCAGCCTTACCAGAGCACTGCCTTTAGTGAAACAAATCAATCTGAGGACTTATTCTTTGTAAGCCCAATACTTATTGTATTGGTCTCTTCTGCTGAATTGCTAAGTTACAGGGATATAAACACACCAGCATCGGTTGCCAAGCGATGGTAGGGGTACAAACACAGATACACACAAATATATATATATATACACACACACACATACAATGGGCTTCTTCCAGTTTCCAGCTACCAAATCCATGCCTGAGGCTATAGTAGAAGACATTTTCCCAAGGTGCCACACAGTGGGACTGAACCCGGAACCATGTGATTCTTATCACACAGCCATGCCTGTGTGTGTGTGTATATATATATACACACACACACACATATATATTTTCAAGATTTTAAAATTACAAAAGCACATCATACAGATATGAAACTTTATTTCATATTAAAAAAAATAAGCATTATCAACGTTATTAGGTTTTAATAAAATATTTAGCAGAATTCGGTATAATCAATACCTTCATATATATATATATATATATATATATATATATTCTGTAGCATTTTAAAGACATGTTTACAAAGAGCCAAACAGATTGAAACTAGAGAAATCTATGCTGAATTTCCTTTCTTCAACTCTTAACTTTTTCTAAAAAGATCATTTTTTAATAAAAGAATTTTCGCCCTTTTACTTATTACTTTTGCTTTGCACTACTGCTAAGAAATTCTTATGTTAAATTATATCTCATTACTATGGTTTCAGCAAAAAGCCAAAATATAGGTTGCAATATAAGTCTAGAATATAATTAGAATGAATTAGTCAACTAAGAAAACAGAAATGGTGTGTGTGTGTGTGTGTGTGTGTGAGTGAGAAAGAGAGAGAAAGAGATTGAGTGAGTGTGCGTATATACACACATACATGGGGTGGGAATGATCAAAAGTAAACAGCTATTTTGAAAAATAGTAATTTATAAAATAAAGCAAATGGGTATGTTTGTGTGAGTAGATAGATGGATAGAGAAAGTGGGGAGGATATAAGCATGACTGTAGGTTCTCAAATTAAATTTATTTTTTTTTTATTTTGCTTCTTAGTTTTATTAATTTCATGTTAAATGTATATTATCCTCTTTGTCGCTTTATTTCTTTAATTACCATTATTTTTCAAAAGATGTTAAATTTGAAAGACCCTGTAATATATTTGATAGAACGCCTTTGTCTGATAAAGGGTTTTCAAACAAATTGAGAGGTATTTGGAATAGTGTCGTGCGATTAAAATAGAGAAAACAGACGGTAGAAATTAAGTGGAAAAAAATACCACCAGTTTCTAATTAAGGGTTCATGAACATTCTAATTAAGACTCTATGCGTATTGAGAAAGAATAAATCTAAGTAGTTCTACACAGAAATGCATAGTATAAAAGGATTAGTACATTAAAATACAAACAGAAAATAAATCAGATCACAAAAAGGAATGTTTCTGTTATAAAAGTTAATCTGGTATAATCATCACTCAAGGATGTATGATATTTTAATGAAATGTCTCATTGCTATTTATTGTTAGTTAAAATAATTATGTTCCATACATACATAAGAGTAACTGAAGTTGCTCATTTATAATGAAACTCTGAGTGCTGTCAGTAAGGAAATGAATGACTATGATAATGTTGAAACAATCACGCGGTGCAGATTTTGCTTCAACTGAATTCTATGATAACTTCGCTGTCGGCTTTCAGAAACGATATTATTTGTGCCTTCTCTAATACATAATTATAGTCCTCTAAAAGTAGGAGGTTTCTTACCTGATTTATACTAATTATGTAAGAGTTTGCGGCAATTATTTTAAAATATAGAAATCGCAATAAAATTACAGAATAATCGCAGATATATAATGGAATGGAAAAAAAAACGATGGCATAGTGATGAGAAATGACAGCAGTTGATGTATACGTCTCGGTTTATATAGATTTTTGCAGCGAACAAACAACAGCAATAACAAAGATAGATCAAAGAAAGTGATGACGCGGACACGTCAAGAATGAATGAATGGTGATTGTAAAATAAAAAGGAGAAATAAAAATGAATTTGGTTTCGTTCTATTTCAGATCAGTGACATAAAATACAATATCGAATTTAAATATAAAATTAAAACAAAGATGAATAATGAATGTTAATTATTTCATTATCATTAAGATAACAGAAGAGAGATGCGGCACGTTAAATCAGTGTTTACATTTCTGATTCAGTTTACACTTGCACTCATCTCCGATTTAAAAAGAAAAGTCAGCCTAAAATAGACAAACATCGTTAAATGTATAATGGAAATTATGATAATAACAATTAATACTTACTCTGCAGCTGTTTAATATCACTGAGTGGAATCAAGAAAAAGTAATGTGAGAAGGTCAGCGGGTCAGTTAGACTTTAGTAATTTGTATAACCGAGAGAAAATCGTAATTAAAATGTTACTACTACTCGAGTGATAGTGATGCGAAAACGCAGGCAGCTAGGAACTCTGCTCAGATAGATATACGGAGGTCTGCGAGAATGTTAAATTATTTTGTGACAGTAAACTGCCCAAGCTAGCTATGAAGCATGAATGACAAGCAGACAGCTTGAGAAATAGTAGTAGGCTAAGTCGAGAAGGAAATAAGCACATGGAAGTCCAAGACGGGTGAGAGAAACTGACTCCTATACAGGCACAATGGTCTCGTGCCTATGATCAATTTTCAAGTGTGGATATGTTTGACTGTATATCGAGAAAGATCGAAGACTTCCGGTAAAAACACATGGCTATTCGTAATCTTAGTCATCTTACTATTAAATCATTAACCGGGTGAATTTAATATATTTATTGTCAAAATCTAAGCCTCGGAGATTTAACAACTTTGCTTTTTTTTTTCCTTATTATTATGTTAATATTTTATTTTTTTTTTAGCTGTGTGAAATTATAGCTCGTATGTATTTTTTAAGTCTACATACAGTTTTAATTTCGCTAACCCCCGCCCCAATAAAAAAAGTTCTTAAAGGGCACAACTACAAGTATCTTTACATCGATCAATTATCCATACTAACAAATGATATAACATGGGCAGTTCGATGACAAAAATTTTTATATATTGGGGAATGACTTTGCAACTTTATTCGTATATCAGGAAAATGCTGTCCATGAATCATTCATTAACAGGGAATGATAAAATAAAATAATAAAAAAGCAACGCATTTATTGACGATGTGATGGCTACCAGTGTGTGTGAGTGTGCGTGGTGTCCACTTTCACATATAGTTGCTATACAAAATAACAATGATCATTTCTAATAGATTCCGATAAAAGGGATGTAATATTGCCCCTTCAGAGCCTGCTTTCAGGGCCACTGTAATGATTTTGGATGAAAGTGTCCTTTCAAAATTCAAAGGGGCTGTGAACATTTTGGTTTTTTTTGGGGGTTTTTTTTTAATGTTTAGGGCAGGTACCTTTCAGATATTCCTGGCCCCATCTTTTGATCTCTGTGTCATAGACCAATGTACAGACAGAACCCCACTCATATAGCCCCTGAACATATTTTCATATATCTTTGTTGAGAAATAGTCACTTTTTCTATACATCATATAATAGTTATCTTTCCTATATATATATATATATATATATACATACATACATACATACATACATACATACACTCACATTTATATATATACATACATACACACACACACACACACACACATTTAATCCATTACTGTTAGTCCAACAAAATACATTTTGTTGGACTAATGATTATGGATTAAATGTTAATTCACTCTCAAACTTATCTTTGATTTCTTTATTTCAAGTGGCTGGATATAGCTTCTTTGAACTTCTCACTCCCTAGAGTACACACACACACACACACACAAACACGTGTGTGTGTGTGTGTGTGTGTGGCAAGGAAGAACATCATCAATTATATCAACTTCAGTATTCAACTGTGACTTATTTTATCAGTTCTGGAAGGATAAAAGGCAAGGTGGGCCAGACAGGATTTGAACTCAAAACATACACACAGAGGTAACTAAATATTGCCAAACATATTATTCAATGCTTCACTGATTCTGCTGCACTCTAATGATTATGCTTACCAAATGAAAGAACAGGTGCAATTTGAATCAATGACTTTATTTTATTCTAGCCATAAACCACATTGCTAATAGAATTATCTTCTGTGAATGGATATTTATTGATGGTGTGGTGGAATTATTAGAGCTTTGAATAAAATAACTTGTACTTATTCCAATTCTGAGTTCACTCATAACAACACTAGAGCTT
Organism: Octopus sinensis; assembly: GCF_006345805.1. Taxonomy (NCBI): domain Eukaryota; kingdom Metazoa; phylum Mollusca; class Cephalopoda; order Octopoda; family Octopodidae; genus Octopus; species Octopus sinensis. Next base: position 23,251,626 of record NC_043001.1, read on the forward strand.
AATATATATTGGGTCATCCCATATTACAGTTTTTTATACTTCTTTATTTTTCAAAATTAAGATAAAAAAAGTTATTTTTTAATCATAATACACTCTCTTTCATTTTCTACAATGCTCTTCCATCTAGACTTGCAAAGCCCCTCTTCCAAAATTCATTTGTCCATCATAAAAAATACTCCTCTAGTACTATTCTGACCTCGTCTACAGAATTCATATTTTTTCCATCCAAATGATTTTGAAGACTGCGGAATAAATGATAATCAGATGGGGCAATGTCTGGCAAATATAGTGGGTGGGGCATCATTTCCCGTTCAAACTGCTCCAACCTTTGGAATGTCATCCTCGATGTATGTGGCCAAGCATTATCCTGTTGAAAGAACACCTTTTGTCTTGAAACCAAAGATGGTCGTTTTTCTTCTAGTGCTGACTTAAGCCATTCAAGCTGCTCACAGTAGATCACCCTTGTTATTGTTTGGTTTGGGTTTAAATGTTCAAAGTGGACTAAACCTTTCATATCACACCAAACAGATAACAACACCTTACATGGATGAATACCTTCTTTAACCTGGAGTGCCGGTGTTTCTCCTTTCCCTACCCACTGTCTTCAGCTCTTCACATTTTCATAGAGAACCCATTTCTCATCACCAGTCACTATTCTGTCCAAAAAAGGTTGATTTGTGAGATGTGACAACAAAGAAGAGCAGACATTTACTCTCTCTGTGCAATTAGACTTAGAAAGTTTGAGAGGAACCCAATGATCCAATTTGCTGACTTTTCTGATGGCATGCAGGTGTCGATGAATGGTTGAATGACTGTTCCTGTTGGAGTAGTGGAATCAAACCAAGAACCAATCATAAGTGAGGGGAGCTTTACAATAAAGACTACTGAGCAACAACCAAGTTTATGCATTGCAAATACCCAATAACAACTGAAACTAATGCAAAAACTGGAGAACAAGAACCTGAAACCAAAAGATAAGTGGAAGGCCTTTATCAGCAAAGGCAGAGTAATGGTCAATGGGATTGTCAAGGTGACTGGTGCTGATATCACATAAAATGTTTTCATGCTGATGTCATGTAAAAAGTACTGGTGCACTAGTGCCATGTAAAAAGCACCCAGTACACTCTGTAAAGTGGTTGGTATTAGAAAAGGTATCCAGCTGTAAAAACCAAGCCAAAAACAGACTATGGAACCAGTCTGGAAAACAACATTAAATGATGATGATGATGGTGGTGGTGGTGGTGATGATGGTGATGATGATGACAAACTGAAACTAATACAAAAACAGGAGAACAGGAAACCAAAACAAAAGGATAAGAGGAAGGCCTTTATTCAGAAAAGGGGGAGCAATGGTTGATGGAGTTGATAAATACCAAGAGCATAATGCAGTATGCGTAAGAGCACAAATTAAGCTGGTATGTTTACACTGTGCTATGTTGGATAAAGAAGAGTAGTGTGTGCTACTGTAATTACCAGATGCTGATTAATGAAAACTTGAAATTAAGTCATTTGATCACTGATTAATCTGTAATTACTATACACATGTACATGTCTTTAAGGTTAACATGAATATATATTCATATAAACTTACATCCACATAAATACCTATACACACACACATAAATACCTATACACACACACATATACATTTATATATATATATATATATATATGTATGTCAAAATGCTAAGCTGCATTTGTTTGTCTTTGCATTCTGAGTTCAAATTCTGGTGAGGTTAACTTTGCCTTTCATCCCTTAGGTGTTGATTGAACAGGTACCAATTGAAAACTGGAGTCAATGTAATCAACTTATCCCCTTCCAAAAATTGCTGGCCCTGTGTCAAAATTTGAAACCAATATTTCATTAGTCCTAATATTCTGAGTTAAAAACTCCTTTTTAAAGTTTGAGAGAGAGAGAAACACATTGTGTCCATCAACCTTATATTGTGGGCCTCTATATTGATGGGGTTTATACATAAGTATGTATTGTATACATTTCTTGATTTTCCTCAAATCTGAGCAATTTGTGTGTGTGTGTGTGTGCGCGCGTGTGCATGGATGTGCATTTGTAGATGCATAAGGTAGATGAATGAATACTACCCTTTTAGTTGTCTATTATCTCTTCTTCCTTCTGGAAATTTTTACCCCCCATTTTACTAATGGGAACTTTACATTAAGAACAAACATTAAACCCACAACCATAAAACAAAGAAAAAAAATTAGGTTTAAATTTGAAACTACCATTCCCTAATTGTCTTACAGGACACTAGCATAATGAATACATGTGTTAATAAAGCATCGAGTGTAGCAATTTATCTGATGATAGTGAATTCAATATATATGCAAGTCAAACAATATATACACTAGTTCAATTAGACCGGGCAAGTGATATCACAAATACTGAAATAACTGCCAGGCGGATATTGCTGGTATGGACAATGAATGAGAACAATCTCTCACCACGGATTTAATAAAAGCTTCATTTAAAAATTCCAAGAATTTTACTGAATACAACAGGTACTTGAAGAAGGCCAAACAGCACAATAACCTGCTGATGGCTTGCAAACCGGTGCCAGTCCACGGACCACCGCTTTGTGTAGCACTGCTCTAGTGATAATAAATGCATAAAACATAAGATCATATATTTGTAAGAACTTGTTTCATTTCTATTTGTAACCTGGAGCAGCACCTGACCTTACCAGTTCTTGTCAAGCCATCCAACCCATATCAGCATGGAAAAGAGACATTAAATGAGGACGACAGCTTAAGAATCAGTGACTGAAACAAAGAGATTTGATTTGTAAAGTTGTGTTTATTTGTTTTTTTTTTCCTTCAGCTTCAAATAAATATTTATCTGTTTCACTGCTTTATTGTATTGATGTTTGTCTTATGTTTTTCTTTTTCTTTTTGTAGTTTCTTAACCACAGAGATATGCTTGCACCAATAATAGTATGACTTGATCTCTCACTGGGTAGTCAGCAGTCTAAAGTAGTTAACCCTTTCGTTACTGTATTTATTTTGAGATGCTCTGTGTTTCTTCCAATTATTTTAAATATAAGAAAGAATTTAGTAAAATAACATTGTTATCATTGAGCTAGTGTTAGGAACATAAATTGTGACTAAGATTTGGTGGAAATTTTGAATTCAAAACTTATGGAAACAAGACATTTATACTAAAGAGCCAGAGCCGGTTTCAGCCGGGTTGGTAACAAAAGGGTTAAATCATTTAAACAGATTTAACCAAATAAAGAGATCGTCTGTAAATGAAGTATTTTAATCCTTTAGCATTTAAACCGGCCATATCCAGCCAAAAGTATTCTGCTTGTTTTATGGTCGAACTGGCCAGATCTGGTCTCTCACACCAACCCTACAATATTGTTTTAAAAATTAACAGCTACCTCATCAAAATCTCATAGCTACAAGATAATGCATGATTAATTCAAAACAATTACTCTTTTTCTCTTTTACTCTTTTACTTGTTTCAGTCATTTGACTGCGGCCATGCTGGAGCACCGCCTTTAGTCGAGCAAATCGACCCTGGGACTTATTCTTTTGTAAGCCCAGTACTTATTCTATCGGTCTCTTTTGCCGAACCGCTAAGTGACGGGGATGTAAACATACCAGCATCGGTTGTCAAGCAATGCTAGAGGGACAAACACAGACACACAAACATATACACACACATACATACATATATATACTTATATACGACAGGCTTCTTTCAGTTTCCATCAACCAAATCCACTCACAAGGCTTTGGTCGGCCCGAGGCTATAGCAGAAGACACTTGCCCAAGATGCCACGCAGTGGGACTGAACCCGGAACCATGTGGTTGGTTAGCAAAAGGATTAATTTTGGCAGAATAATGCGAATACTAAAGGGTTAATATTCAAGCAAAAGTTATAGTTGTTTGAATCACAGCCAATGAAACTTATACTTATTTTACCAGTCCCAAGAGGATAAAGAGCAATGTCAATGCCTTAGAATTTTAATATGAATGGAAAGGGACAGAACTAAATATTGTTAGACATTTAGTCTATGCTCTATATTTATACCACTCAACTGCCCCTCATCAGTAAAAAATATAATAATGTCCTTAAAACATCGCAATGAGCATCATAGAAATATAGTAAAAAAAATTAAATAACAAGCATAAGAGTGAAAAAGAGGAAGCTGTTGAGAAATGTGGTACTTAGATTTCCTTTAAATATTAGAAAACTGAAGTGTTACGAAGCTCATAATGAGTTGTTGTTAATGTTGACTGAGAAGGGTATTCATTGATAACTTCCCTCTCCTCAAGCTAACATGGACAGAGTGGGAGGACGGCAGAAAGAAACAGTCTTGTCCAATGTTCACACACCATTATATATGATATTTTCTTTCAATTTTATTCTCACTTCATATAGAAACCAATTATGGTGAATAGTCAACTTGTACAAACACATTTACAGTGTTTATTCTATTTAGATGATACCAGAGAGTGTAAAGAACTAATTTAGCTGTTGGGAGTTGAATTAGTCAGACCAACTTCAAGAGATGTTAAATTTGTTTTTCTTTGATTTCTTTACTAACATAAAGTATCATTGGATTGATTTCATGCCCGAGCTTCAAATTTATAGGAGGAACATCATACGCTGGGATATTCATGTCTTTCTTAAACACATTAGTAAGTTAAGCTAAAAGTTCTCCAACTAAATTGAAACTTAATGTAATCATTTTAGCAATTAAATATAGGGATTTCTTTTTATCTCAGCATAACACTAATTTCTGAAAGGATGAGGGCATAATTTATTAGATTAATGAAAATATATATTTCAATTACTTTATCAAACCATCCATGAGAGGTGAAAAGCAAAATTAATCCTTGGTTCATTTGAATCCAGAATGTAAAAAGATAAAAGTAAATATGGTTAAGCTATTTCTACTATTTTGCCTAATTCCCAGCCCTAATTTTTTTTTTTTTTTACTCAGATACAAAACATATATTTATTGAATAAACACGATGTTATGATATTTATGCTTTTCCAGAAAGATTATTAGTAAAAGTAAAGTGAAATAGGAGAAAAAACTACTAGTTTTAAATCTCTGATTGAGATCTATATAGTAACAGTATTGAATAGTAAAGTTTATTTGCCAACATAACATGGCAGTCCTGAATAGGACTATGTTACTACTTTTGAACCCCAGGAAAATACCTTTTCAAGCCAGTTTATCGACACATGATCAGTGTCCAAGACATACTGTAAGTAAGGGGCCTACTACTCCCTTCTAGTCATTGGCAGTACCAGCAGACCAATGGTTTCTGGATAATTTCCCTTAATTGGAAAACTTTACCAAAATGAAATAACTTCAATCAAAATCAGAATTCACTTGCAGTCTAGCTTCCTTGCTATTTACTCCTAGTCTTATGGAACTCAAAGTATTGCTTGAATTCATTATTGAAACGGATAATTTTTTCAGGCATCAACAATCATGAATTTCCATACCGAGATCTGAACATTCACAACTTTCCTTTCGAAACAAATACCAGTGGGTTCCTGTTACCTTTTGTTAGTTTATTTACAATTAACACTGCTAGTTGCCTGCTCTCTTGAGCGTACCCCTCAAGCATAAGGCTATGTAATGATTAAGCAGAGGGATTGACCCACAAGACATGAACGTGTGTCCACACCCTAGTGGACCCAAACAACACATATCTAGGAGCCAGCTCCCTTCCAGGTCATATTTACCTAGCCAGAGGATTAGCTTCTGCTATTTGGTCCATTAACTGAAGCTCTTGGTAGGTACTATAACCTCAGCCCAGAGCAAACTTGGGAGAAGTGGTAATTGATTTATAACAATTCTTTTACTTGTTTCAGTCATTTGGCTGTGGCCATGCTGGAGCACCGCCTTTAGTCGAATCAAATCAACCCCCAGAACTTATTCTTTGTAAGCCTGTTACTTATTCTATCGGTTTCTTTTGCCAAACCGCTAAGTTACGGGGACCTAAACACACCAGCATTGGTTGTCAAGTGATGTTGGGGGAGACAAGCACAGATGCACAACATACACACACACACACACACACACACACATATATATATACGATGGGCTTCTTTCAGTTTCCATCTACAACATTGGAAAAAAAAACTGCCAGTACGCCACATCAGACAGTTTGAGAAGCACTAGTCCAGAGTATTAAGGACATGAAACTCAGAGTTGTGATTTGTAAAGTTTCAGTTTCAAATACATACCACATTCACACTCACACACACATAAATGTATGTATGCATATAGCTGAACTCCTGGTATGGAGCCTCACAACCAGATTCAGTTTGTCTTGCCCAGGACTATACTTAAACATCTGCTTTCAAAGTATGATTTAATCCAAAGAAGAAATTGATCTAAAGTGTAAAATAAAAAAAGCGAAAAAACTTCTCAAAATTCTTTTTCGTAACATAATCAAACTTATAAAGGACCATTAGCATTCTCTGCCCATGGTGCCCCACAGTATAATCAGATTGATGAAATAGATGTTCTCCCTACTTACTAGCTCCACAAACATGCTTGACTGAAGAGGTGTAATAAGACCAAAACAAGTTCAAAATTGACACCATACTTACCAAAGATCATATTCAATCCCCACTGCATATCTTTGCTAAATTTTTAGCCAATTTAAATTTCAATTCTCTCCTTTGTTCTTTTGCAATGAATTCTAATTAATGTTGAAGACTTTTCTCCTTCTTATGCATATAATTTCAAATGATTAAAATTTTCTTTTTGGCTCACTAAATTATATTAACCTGCACTTAACTATTTTAAACATTAATTAAGCTAGTGTTGACATATCTAATGCAAGAGCATCAAGTAGCTAATTAAAAATAAATACGTAGTGAGGAAAAACGAATATTAGTCATCGACTGATGTTCAAGGTTCCATTTCTGTTATCTTTCATTCCATTCAAATGCACAGACACTGTCAAAAATTATCTGTATACATGTGTGCCATTTACATTTAATGCATGCATGTGTGTGTGTGTGTGTGTGTGTGTGTAATTGAGGATTTAATGTTTTTTTTTTCTTTTTTATTATTGTAATTCTCTAAGTCTACAAACACTACTTGTTCACTGAGCAACGTAACTGACGTCACAGATAATATATGTGAGCCACATTAAGCCTATGTAAAATACATCGTTCTACCAATAAATTGCTTCCAATGTGAATTCTGATCATCTTCTTTCTCTTCCTTTTCCTTTTCTAAATGTAACCATTCTGTCACTAATTACAATGTACTGCTACAAAAAGTATATTTCCATATATACAATCCTTAAGCCTGTAACCTATTACATTGGAAGATCGTAAAAGTTATTTCATGTATGGCTTAAAGAAATCTCATTCTAATGGAAATATGACCCCCCTATCCCCACCCCCACCAATGTATTTACTTTCCCTCATCTCTCCCTGTCACTTTTACTGTGTTATTTCACTGACCTCAAAATTAGCTACTTGCACTGCCTTTCCTTTTCTTCCTTCCCAAGACTACAACGCCAAAGGAAATCACTTCCAGTCCAAGTGTTCTTTTTAGGTTTTGACAGGTAGCATTTAAGTTTAGCAATGATTTTTCTAAAATTGGCACAAGAGGACAATGGAATTGCAGAAGGTGATGAAACTGTATGACATTAGTAATATAAGCAATTAATCAATTTTTACCAGGGTATCATCATTTTAAGGCTGATAAAATATGTACTAATTGAACACTGGGGTTGATGTAATTGACTTAACTACTCCTGGGTAAGAGTATAAAATCAGCACCCTTCTGCCAAGCTATGTCTAGCCGGTGTGGCAGAGAAGGCTCATCAAACTAGTATGGTCTCAAGCTCAAATTCATGGCCACCACATTAGACTGTGGTTGGTGGAGAGAACATGCTGAGGTCCTCGTCTTGAAGTGGACTGAATATGAGCAATCAAATCCAATCCAAACCTAAGTCAAGTCTTGGACACTTATTTCTTTATTGCCCACAAGGGGCTAAACATAGAGGGGACAAACAAGGACAGACAAAGGGATTAAGTCAATTACATCAACCCCAGTGCATAACTGGTACTTAATCCCTGAAAGGATGAAAGGCAAAGTCAACCTTGGCGGAATTTGAACTCAAAACGTAATGGCAGACGAAATACCTATTTCTTTACTACCCACAAGGGGTTAAACACAGAGAGGACAAACAAGAACAGACAAAGGGATTAAGTCAATTACATCGACCCTAGTGCGTAACTGGTACTTATTTAATCGACCCCGAAAGGATGAAAGGCAAAGTCGATCTCGGCGGAATTTGAACTCAGAACGTAAAGGCAGATGAAATACCACTAAGCATTTTGCTGGCATGCTAATGTTTCTGCCAGCTCGCCGCCTTACTGCAAGTCTTGGACACTTGCAATAACATTTGCAATAATCTCCTTTAACTACCCTGAGCAGCAAACTACATTTTGAGTACTTATTCTCTTGAATGTAGATTTTTTACACTTTATTGCTAATGTTTATTTTTTTTTCACAATACACATAGTCTTTGGATTTTCATCAACAAAAAATTTTTTTATATTTTTCAAACGAGATAAAAGTCTTCAAAAAAAAAAAGGAATCTAAACTCAATACATTAAACATCATCATTAAATGTCTATCATTTCATGCTTGCATGAGTCAGATGGAATTTTGTTGAGGCAGATCTACAGCCGGATGCCTTTCCTGTCACCAACCTTCACCTGTTTCCAAGTAAGGTAATTTTTTCTGTGGCCAGACATGTTTTCCCATGGAAGACTGGAAACAAACAACATCGTATATACTGGGATCAATTTGGTCGACTAAGAATTCTTCAAACCAGTGCCCCAGCATGGCCACAGTCTAATGACCAAAACAAGTAAAAAATAAAAGAGTATAAAAGCATTTTTATTTGTGTGTGTGCATGTGCGTGTGTGTATGTGTGTGTGAGTGTGTGAAAGAGAGAGAGAAGAGTAGCTTGCGGCCTACCCATCGTTTTGGATAATTACTATTTCCAAGGTTCTGCTAGTTATGAAACATATGTAGCCTGGATTTTATCGACTCTATTCCCTAATTTTTGGATATATATATATATATATATATATATATATATATATATATATATATATATATATATATATAGAGAGAGAGAGAGAGAGAGAGAGTAGTTGTATACTGTCAACTTAATGTGACAGTCCCATGAAGGGAATCACACCACTGCTATTTAGCCCTAGGAAGCATCAACACTTCCTGTCGGCCTTGACACATTTAGGCTTAGCTGGGTGGGGGTGCTTGTCTCCCCCTTGTAAACATAAGGACACAGGAAATGTGTCAAGGCTGACAGGAAGCGTTGATGCTTCCTAGGGCTAAATAGCAGTGGTGTGATTCCCTTCATAGAACTGTCACATTAAGTTGACAGTATACAACTACTCTATCGTACCACTACTGCTTATATCTCTCTGAGATATTTAGAAATGTAATATTTATATATATATATATATATATATATAAGAGGAGGAGACCCCCTTTAGTCATGAATGACCATGGGATTGCACCTAGAAAGTTACCCAGCCAGGCACAAGTCTGGGCAAAGTTGTTTTTATAGAAGACCAGCAGTCGCCCATGCATACCAGCCTCCCTTCTCCACACCACTGATGTTATCCAAGGGAAAGGTAAAGGCCGATACAACTTGGCACTAGTGATGTCGCAACTCATTTCTACAGATGAGTTAACTGGAGCAACATGAAATAAAGTGTCTTGCTCAAGAACACAACACACAGCCTGGTCCAGGAATCAAACTCACAACTTCAGGATCGTAAGCTCAATGTGCCTCCACACACACACACATACATATATATATTATAAAGCAGTTGCAAATCTCCAAATCATAATCCAGTTTCTGATTAAGAAAAATAGTTTGTTTTTTTCTCCTTTTTGCAGATTCTGAATTTCTGAAAACTAAGCAAAAATTTAAAGAAATCTAAGTATTAAAAATAAAAGGAAGGAAAAAAAATCAGGAAAATTAATTGAGAGGTCGTGATTAAAAATTTTCACGCTTAACAAGTTAGGGGCAAATCTTCAAGGTTCCATTCGTTCAAACGTACCCGCACTGAAAAAATTTTGTGTGAACCACTGACGTTTATGGCTTGTGTGAGTGATTTGTTTAGAATTTAAGGAGGGGACCTGTATTCTGTAAGTCAACAAACACTTGTTCATTGCATAACATTGCTGACATCACAGCTAATATATGTGGCCCATACTATGTTTATGAAATATAGCATTGCTCTACCGATATATTGCTGCCAGTGTAAATTCTAATATTACATTTGTTTTCCTTTCATAATTCTTTTTTTTTCTTTCTCGTTTATACTTCTAAACATAACCATTCTGTCAATAGTTACTACAGAAGTATATGCCATATACACAGTCTTAAAATTTATGCCTCTCATTTCATTGGGAAGAGGCTCATAAAAGTGAATCCTTGTGTAGCTTGGTTTGAAGATATTCTTCTTTTATAGGATATAAAATTCCACTCTAATTGATGCACTTACTTTACCTCAGCTCTTCCTGTCATTTTTACTGTGTCATCTTCTTGACCTTGAAAGTAACAATTTGCACTGTCTTTCCTTTCCTTTCTTTTAACCACTACAACCTACAGGCACTTTCTGTTGAAGTGTTTTTCTCAGTTTTTTAAACACTGATTGCTTACATTAACAGGAAGCACCGTTAGTGTTATAAGCAGTGAATTTATTTCCATTAGGTGCAAGAATAGCTGTGTAGTTAAGAAGTTTGCTTCCTGCCCACATGGCTTCAGGTTCAGTTCCACTGCATGGCACTACTATAGCCCTGGGCCAACTAAAGCCTTGCAAGTGGATCTTGTACACATAAACTGAAAAAGGACCACTAAGAGAGAGAGAGAGAGAGAGAATGAATGTGTGTGTGTGATCATCATCATCATCATCATTTTAATGTCTACTTTTCCATGAATTGGACGGAGTTAAATACGACAGATTTTCTATGGTGAGATGCTGTTCCTGTCACCAACCCTCATCATTTTTCAAGCAAGGAAATATTACCTCATTGTCAGACATGCTTTTGCAGAATATTGGAAACTAGCTGAAAAGCCACCTGATAGGGCAGCTTTTAAGCTAGCTCCTGTGGAGGGCTCTTCATTGGGCCTTGGCCCAAAAATGACACTTCATGCACTGAGTACATATTAAAGGCGCAGGAGTGGCTGTGTGGTAAGTAGCTTGCTTACCAACCACATTATTCCAGGTTCAGTCCCACTACATGGCACCTTGGGCAAATGTCTTCTACTATAGCCTCGGGCTGACCAAAGCCTTGTGAATGGATTTGGTAGACAGAAACTGAAAGAAGCCCATCATATATATATATATATATATATATATATATGTATGTGTGTGTATATGTTTGTGTGTCTGTGTTTGTCCCCCCAACATTGCTTGACAACCGATGCTGGTGTGTTTACGCCCCCGTAACTTAGCGGTTTGGCAAAAGAGATCAAAAGAATAAGTACTAGGCTTACAAGAATAAGTCCTGGGGTTGATTTGCTTGACTAAAGGCATGGCCACAGTCAAATGACTGAAACAAGTAAAAGAGTAAAAGAGTTGACCAATATTTTTCAAGCAATGTACAATTTTCATCAAAACAGTGATATAATTTGTCAACTTGGAACTTATTGAAAAGCTGCATGATAAACAACATGGATCTTTTCAATCTCAATATTTTTTGTTTTCCCATTCAGGGGTCAGTACAATTTTATTTTTATCTAACCTTTCTCTCTCTCTCTCTCTCTCTCTCTCTCTCTCTCTCTCTCTCTCTCTCTCTCTCTCTCTCTCTCTCTCTCTCTGTTGATTGTTTTCAACTATCACCATCACCAGTACCACCACCATTGCCGCCACAACTGCCATACGCACACCAATCAGACTTCTGATGTCACCACCATCAATACTTTTGACTTTGCCGCCTTCCCCTCCACCACTATCACCACAGTCTTTCACATCGCTTACTATCACATCATCCCTGACCATCTCGGCTATCACCACCACCATCGCCTCTGCCTCTATCACAACTACAGCTCATACTATTACTATCACCCCATTACCATCACAACAGTCAATCTACTACTGCCCTCACCGTCTCTAAGCCTACTATTACTCTCACCCCAACATGAGAAATAGTAGAAGTGTCATTGACTAGTGAGAGGGTGGGAAAGTGTGACACACTGACACACAGAAATTCGTTTTGGCATTTATTATTATAGATGAATGACACAGCCTCTTTGACAGTAACACTCATCTACCATTTACAACTATTACACTAAGACAAGGAGACCCACACATGACAGACTTCTTTCAGTTTCCATTTACCAAATCTACTCACAAGGCTTTGTTTGGCCTGAAGCTTGAATAGAAGACACTTGCTCAAGATGCCATGCAGTGGGACTGAAGCCAGAACAAAACTTACCACACAGCCACACCTGCAGCTGTCATCATCACATTCGTCATCATTTAACGTCCACTTTCCATGCTGGCATGGTTTGGACGGTTTTAACTGAGGGCTGGCAAGCCATAAGGCTGCACCAGGCTCCAATCTGATCTGGAAAAGTTTCCTCAACTGGATGCCCTTCCTAATGCCAACCACCCTGAGAGTGTAGTGGTGCTTTATATGTGCCAGTCAGGCAGTACTGGCATCGGCCACGCTTGAATGGTGCATTTTATGTGCCACTGGCACGGGAGCCAGTCAGGTGGCACTGTCATCAGCCACAACAATGACTTCACTTGTATACATGGAAAAGTGGATGTTAAACTATGATGATGATGTATATGTGTGTCTGTTATGTATATGTGTGAGTGACATCTTATGATAATTGTGAATGAGTGTCACTGTAAAAGAAACAATATCATTCATTTCCAGTATTCTACAAAAACATATCTGGCCATGTGAAAATATTACCTTGCTTGGAAACAGGTGGGGGTTAGTGACAGGAAGGGCATTTGGCTGCAAGAAATCTCCCTCAAACTCTGTTCAAACCATGCAAGCATGGAGAAAATAGATGTTAAAATGATGAAGCTGGAGAATCAAAGTTGAGTTGTGATGCCCTTCATTGTTAATGCATTTTATAACTACTGCAACTTCTAAGCATAGATTTTTACCTGAGCACCATCTGAGCATGATCGTTGCCAGAGTAGCTAACAGGTTTCTGTGCCGGTGGCATGTAAAAAGCACCATTCGAGCGTGATCATTACCAGCGTCACCACACTGGCACGTGAAAAAAACATTTGAGCAAGGTCGTTGCCAGTGCCGCTGGACTGGCTCCTGTGCAGTGGTACGTAAAAAACACCACTTAAGCATGGCCATTGCCAGTACCGCCTGACTGGCCCTCGTGCCAGTGGCACGTAAAAGCAACCACTACACTCTCGGAGTGGTTGGCATTAGGAAGGGCATCCAGCTGTAGAAACTCTGCCAGATCAAGATTAGAGCTTGGTGCAGCCATCTAATTCACCAGTCCTCAGTCAAATCGTCCAACCCATGCTAGCATGGAAAGCAGACGTTAAACGATGATGATGATGATGATGATGATGATGATGATGACTGTTCTATAACTTTTATTATCAGCCTTTTTCGTTTCTAAGCAACAGAAATACAGATTCTGAGAAAAAAAAATTTATTTATTTCTTTTAAGCAATAAAAGAGCTATTAGTCTTTGAAGATGAAGAGGGTAGTCAAGAATATATTTTTTTGCAAATTCTGAAACTCTGATGTTCAAAAACAAAAAATTTGAAAATTATTTTCCTTGCAAAAAGTATAATAAAAAAGGCAGAAAGGAGACCACATTTTTTGGAGGATCAAGGTCATTTTTCCTGCTAATGAATGCAAAGATTAGTAAAGATATTAAAAAAAAATTTATTCTATTCACTGCTCTATATAGTTATTAGATTTAAAAAATATCCATTTGCATGTTGTTGTTACTATTATAATGAGGAAGGCGATGAGCTGGCAGAATCGTTAGCATGCTGAGCAAAATGTTTAGCAGTATTTCTCCTGTTGCTATGTTCTGAGTTCCATGGAGGTCAACTTTCCCTTTTACCCTTTCAAGGTTAATAAAATAAATACCAGTACTGGGGCCAATGTAATTATTCCCTCTCCTGAAATTGCTTGCATTGTACCAAAATTTGAAACAACAACAACAACAACAACAACAACAGCAGCAGCAGCAGCAGCAACCACCACCACCACCACCACAATGCTTAGTGGAATTTCTTACAGCTCTTTATGTTCTGGGTTCAAATTCTGCTGTAATCAATTTTGCTTTTTATGTTTTGGGGTGGGGGTCAATAAAATCAATAACAGTTGAGCACTGGGGTCCATGTTATTGACTAATCCCCTCCCGCCAAATTTCAGACCTGGTGGCTATAGAAGAAAGAATCATTTACTTCTCAGAGCACTTGGTATTGTTTGCTCTGGTTGATTCTGTGAGAGTAAACAACAGCCTGTTGTCAGAGGTCTCATAGGGTCTCTTTCTGCATATTATAAGCTTTGATAATTGATTGTTAATTACTGCAGAAGAGGACGACGATGTCGTCGTCGCCACCGCCACCACCACCACCTGCTTTCACTGCGCTACCAGGCACAGCTCTGTATGCCTTGGGTATGTGTTGTGGTTTGTTGTGATGTTCTTATTTTTACTGTATTGAAAGCATTTTACATAGGATGCGTGCATAGTGTTGTTGTTGTTGTTATTGTTGTATTATTATTTTTACTATTATTGTTATTGTTGCTGTTATTATTATTATTATTATTACTATTATTGTTATTATTATTATTACTATTATTTTTATTATTGTTATTATCATTATTATTTCTATTATTGTTATTATTATTATTATTACTATTATTGTTGTTATTATTATTATTATTATTATTGTTATTATTATTATTATTATTATTACTATTATTGTTATTGTTGTCATTATTATTATTAATATTATTATTATTGTTAGTGTTGCTGTTGTTATTATTATTATTATTATTATTATTATCATTATTATTATTATTATCATTATTATTATTATCATTATTATTATTACTATTATTGTTATTGTTGTTATTATTATTATTAGTATTATTGTTACTTGTCATCATTATTATTATTAAAGCAGCAAGCTGGCAGAATCATTAGCATGTTGGGCAAATTGCTTAGTGGCATTTCTTCTGGCTCTATACATTCTGAGTTCAAATGCTGCTGAGGTTGTTTTCTGCTTTTCATCCTCTTGGAGTCAATAAAATATGTATTGACGGAATCAATTTAATCCACTTCTTCTCTTCAAAATTGCTGGCCTTGAGCCAAAATGAGAAAAAATATTATCATTTTTTGTATGCATATTTTGGTTCATTTGTTTAATGAACATGAATATCAACTATTGGAAAGATTCCCATTTCTGGAATATAAGTTAATAAATTCATTTGATTTATTCATATTTTATTTGCATGTTCACATCTGTTTGCATTGTGAGGTGTGTGTATGAGTGCATGCGTACCTGTGTTAATCAATAAACCGCCTCATTCATCAGCGTCATTAGCTATTCACCAGTTAATATCAAACAATCAATGAGTTCAAATATTAAGTTAAATAAAACCAGTATTAGTGATAGTTCATTATTCTCATCATCATCACCATGAACAAATGGATGGAAAAAAAATGCATTTGATCACCGCTAAAAGCTCCATAATTATACTTCTAATAGTATATAAAAAAAAAATTTCTGATTTGATTTTCTGTTTTTTTTTTTTGTCACTGTTATCTCATCATCATGACTGCCACCACCACCATAACTATTTTACATTTGTTTTTCATACATTGATGTGTTGAATGAATCACCAAGATCCAAGTCAGTTTTATTCAGAGCTACTTCTCTCTTGGACAAGTCAAAGGACCATCTCTTGCTTGTACATCTCATTTTTAACGTAGTTTCTATGGATAGACACCCTTATTAACACCTTCCACTTTCCAAAGTGTACTGTTTGCATTATATCATGGCACTAGCACTAGAGAGTTTCTCAAATTTTGTGAGTAGAGTAGAAAGAAATTGCTGAAAATACCCTTATTTTTTTGTTTTTTTTTATACGGTCCAGACATTTGTTTCATGCAGCAATCTAGAATTTGCTAAAAACTTATTACAAAAACCATTTTTCTAGTCTTTCTTTTCTTTTATTTAGCAAAATAGGCGTAGGAGTGGCTGTGTGGTAAGTAGCTTGCTTACGAACCACATGGTTCCGGGTTGTCCCACTGCGTGGCACCTTGGGCAAGTGTCTTCTACTATAGCCTCGAGCCAACCAAAGCCTTGTGAGTGGATTTGGTAGACGGAAACTGAAAGAAGCCTGTCGTATATATGTGTGTGTGCATATGTTTGTGTGTCTGTATTTGTCCCCCCAACATCTCTGGTGTGTTTACGTCCCCATAACTTAGCGGTTCAGCAAAAGAGACCAATAGAAATAAGTGCTAGGCTTACAAAGAATAAGTCCTGGGGTTGATTTGCTCGACTAAAGGAGGTGCTCCAGTATGGTCACAGTCAAATAACTGAAACAAGTAAAAGAGTAAAACGTTTTTCAAAAACACATAGTTTATTGTCTCAGTTGTGTTACCTGGTCAAATTGTCTAACCCATGCCAGCATGGATAACGGACATTAAATGATGATGATGATTAAAATTGACTACAATATGAATGGAAATATTGGACAATTTAGCACCTAATGCTGTTCAGCTCTTACAAGCAAACTACATTATTGTGAATGACAAATTGCATGTCTGGGGTAATAAACTTGTCATTGCAACAGTCCCAAAGGTATAATTGGTGATGTTATGTGGAGATGCTCAAAATGTAAAAAAGACAAATTTAGTGTGAAGCAACACATTTCTTGAAAAATCTATATTGACGACGTCTGTCATATTTCAAATAGTATTAGACTTTGTATGTGAAGTCCCAGTGACTAGCTTTATGCTACTTCCTGAATGGTATTAGGATTAAAGCAGTAATTCAATGGTACCAATACTATTGTGATATTTGTTAACAGAGCAGGAAAAAAAAACTATAAAACAGGATGTAACACAGTGGGCCCAGCCTTGAAACTGATGAAAGCTTAATGTTCAAATGCAAAAATCATGTTAGAGTTATCAAACAATTTGGAGTCATTGAATTTCATAACACACACGCACGCACACACACACACACACACACATGCACACACACACACATTCTGCAAAGGTGTATGCATGGCTTTATGGTAAAGGAGCCTCGCTTCCCAATCACATAGTTTTAGGTTCAGTCCCACTGTATGGTACCTTAAGCAAGTGTCTTCTACTGTAGCCTCAGGCCAACTGAAGCCTTGTTAGGGATTCTGGTTGAAGGAAACTGAAAGAAGCCCGATATGTATATGTATATATTTATATACATATCAATGTGTTTGTGTCTATGATTGTTTCCCATCACCACTTAACAATTGGCATTGGTTTTTTTTACGCCCCTGTAACCTAGCAGTTCAGCAAAAGACATTAACGGAATAAGTTCCAGATTTAAAAAAGAAAGTACCGAGGGCAATTCGTTTGACTACAGCCTTTCAAGGAGGTGTTATAGCATGGCCGCAGTCCAATGACTGAAACAAATAAAAGATATACTTAGTTGCGCTACAGTGACCTCAGTAGCAATGAACAAGCGCAGGAGTGGCTGTGGGGTAAGTAGCTTGCTTACCAACCACATGGTTCCGGGTTCAGTCCCACTGCGTGGCACCATGGACAAGTGTCTTCTACTTTTGCTTCGGGCCGACCAAAGCCTTCTGAGAGGATTTGGTAGACGGAAACTGAAAAAAGCCCGTTTATATATATATGTTTATATATATATATAATATATATATATATATATATATATATATATATATATATATATATATGTTTATATATATATATATATATATATATATATATATATATATATATGTTTATATATATATATAATATATATATATATATGTATATATATGTGTGTGTATGTGTGAGTGTGTGTGTTCATCCCCAACATCGCTTGAAACCGATGCTGGTGTGTTTGTGTCCCCGTAACTTAGCGGTTCGGCAAAAGAGACCGATAGAATAAGTACTAGGATTACAAAGAATAAGTCTTGGGGTCGATTTGCTCGACTAAAGGCGGTGCTCCAGCATGGCCGCAGTCAAATGACTGAAACAAGTAAAAGAGAGTATCAGCCCATCTTTACTGACACGTAATGAAGCTATAATCATCAGGACATTTTTGGTTATGGCCAAAAAACTATATAAATTATAAGTAAAATTAATCGCCAATCAAAGTGGCTGTTCCATGGTATTACTAGTTTAACTCCAGGCAGATCTTCCGCCAGCTGGTTATCGGTGCAGTCCTGCACATTGTACATATATGTTACTAGCAGGGGAGCGAACCCCAACCATCCTGCAACAAACAACATGATCGCGGAACTGACTCAGTCTATGCTAACTTGGGTAGTGTATACACCAATAAAGTCCGTGTATACACTACCCAAGCGTCCCCCCCCCCACTAACTTTGTTTCCTTGTAACTTTCAGATAATATGGATATTTTTTAATGATATTTTCAACAAGTACCTCCAAGAACGTGTAAATTATGAGTATAACAATTTAACGTGAAAAACAAAAGCAAAACGAAAGTGGTGGGCGCAAGTTTTTTTTAAGTTCAAGTTTCATTTTGCTGATCTGTGTGTGTGTGTGTGGGGGGCGCTCTCGCCAATTTTGGCCCTTCACAATAAATTCCAATATAATCTTAATCTACACCATCTGAAGCGTATTTGTAAAAAAATTCCATTAAAAAATATCCATTTTTCTGAAAGTTATGAGGAAACAAAATATCGGTGTGGTACACGTGTAGGTGTGTCCAAACTTGAATCTCAAATAGATGGATCAAGTATAAATCAGGATCAACTGGTGATATGAACTGGGTACCTGTGGACGGGCTGGCAGAAACATTAGCACGCCGGGGCGAAATGCTTTGTGGTATTTCGTCCGCCGGTGCGTTCTGAGTTCAAATTCCGCCGAGGTCGACTTTGCCTTTCATCCTTTCGGGGTCGATTAAATAAGTACCAGTTACATACTGAGATCGATATCATCGACTTAATCCGTTTGTCTGTCCTTGTTTGTCCCCTCTGTGTTTAGCCCCTTGTGGGTAGTAAAGAAATAGGTACCTGTGGACGAGGCGTACAGAGAAGCTTACAACACGACAAGCGATAAAGCTATAGCTAATTATAATATTGTCTAAGACCACATTATTGATCTCCGTCCTTGGTATTTTTGTAGTTCTTGTACAGTATAGGTATGTTCTGGATTTATTTATATATTATTTTTCCGATCAGAACATTAATAGCAGAATCGTCAGAGCGCCTCTGACAGTATTTATAAAACGTTCCGAGTTCAAATCATGCTTTCATCCTTTCCGGGTTGGTCTCAATTGATACCTTCCCCTCAAAATTCTTGTCCTTGAAAAAAAAAAACTACTACTACTACTGTTGTTGTTGTTGTTCTTCTTCTTCTTCTTGAAAGCGACGAATTGGCAGAAACGTTAGCACGCGGGCGTAATGCTTAGCAGTATTTCGTCTGCCGCTGCGTTCTGAGTTCAAATTCCGCCAAGGTTGACTTTTGCCTTTCATCCTTTCGGGGTCAATTAAATAAGTACCAGTTACGCACTGAAGCCGATTAATCGACTTAATCCATTTGTCTGTCATTGTTTGTCCCCTCTGTGTCTAGCCCTTTGTGGGCAGTAAAGAAATAAGAATCGTTAGCACGCCGGGCAAAATTCTGCCGAGGTCAACTTTGCCTTTCATCCTTTCGGGGTCGATAAATTAAGTAACAATGAAACACAGGGATCGATGTAATCGACTAGTCCCCTACTCCCAAATTTCAGGCCTTGTGCCTATAATAGAAAAGCTTATTATTATGGTGGCGAGTTGGCAGAATTGCTAGCGTGTCAGATAAAATGCTTAGCGGCATTTTTACGTCCTGAGTTCAAATTCAGCTGAAGTCGACTTTGCTTTCCAGAATTCTTTCGGGATCGATAAATTAAGTACCAGTGAAGCACTGGGATCGATGTAAGTGACTGGTCCCTCCCGAAAAATGTACCAAAATCAAAATTATTTCATTAGGAAGACGTCTTTTTGTAAACA
>NC_043001.1:23276870-23294370 GCF_006345805.1 Octopus sinensis
TAGAAAGAGGCAAACCGCACTTCAATAGCAGCAGGAAGTGCTTCGCTGAGAAGAGGGCAATTTTAAAAGATACACAACGCCCGGATGTTTACCTGAATGGCAGGAGTGAGGTGTTTAATCCTTTCCCGCATGAAAGGAAGTACATTCTATTCCTTTTTTCTCCCCTTCACCATTTTCTATCTGTCTCTCTCTCTCCTCCTCTTTCTCCTTTACTCTCTCTCGTTGCTCACACGTGACTATCGTTCACCTTTCTTTTCCTCACATGATCATCTTTCTTTTCTTTCAGGGCTGTCCTAGAGGCTGGACGTATCCTATTTATCTCTCTCTTCCATCTTTTCTCTTGTCAAAAAAAATATTTCTCCAGCGTTCACTATTTTACCCCCGTTCTGGTCTAACGACCCTCCACGTTTGTTTTCGTTCGGTTTCCTTGTATGTCTTCACTGTCCTGTTTTTGTTCCCAACTTAGACTGTCCATAAATCCCAAATTTTATTTTGGTACATATGGGAGCAACTGTCTTCGAAGACTCATATTGTCGTTCAATGCTCGAAATGAGGAGTAGATAGGCAGCCGACAACTGATGAAGGGCCGTTCTTTATGTTACTTGTCCTGTTTTCAATCTGTTTCTTTCGTTGTTTGCGTATTGCACTCATTTGTTTTCGTATCTCATGCTGTTTACTGCTTGTGATGTCCTGTACCCATATGTGCATGTGTGTGTATGCGTGTGTGCGTGCGCGTGTGTGTGCGTGTGTATGTGTATACATACATATATATAAAATTTGTGTTATGCGTGAAGCTGGGCACGCTACCAGAATTTCGTTGATATAACTTTCTTTATACTTTATAAGTTTCAACTGAGGAAGATTGTTGCCTAAGAGATGAAATTCCCTTTTTTATCTACTGCGCAATTATCTGAAACGTACGTATCAAACGCACTCAAAATATAACATGGTTTTTACTTCATTTTATATATATGTAGGATGTGATTTGCCTCGATAAATTGTATAGAGATGAAGTGCAGTCGATTTGTCAGGCAAATTTCTGCTATTTATTTTCTTTGAACCTAGAAGAGAAAAAGCAAAGGAGTCATTGATGGGGTTTGAACCTGAAGTTATTTAACCCGAAATTACAGCGTTTCTTCCAATCTACTATTTCTACGATTAATGATTTCCGATCTAGGCACAAGACCAACAGCTCTGAGGAGAGAAGATAGTCGATATCAGTTAATTCTGTAGTTAACGGATGAAAGTTAAAGTTGAGCCCGGCGGGATTTGAACTCGTAACGTAAAGAGCCAGAAGAAATTGTGCAAGGCAAATTTTTTCCGACGCTGTATCGATTCTGCTAGTTCGCTGCCTCACTGCTCCTTTAATGATAAAAAGTATCGAACATGATATAGAAGTACACACATACACACATTTTTCTATTGTAATGTATGGTCGATTAAATCGACTTCAATACTCGATTCGTTTCTATATGGACGAAAGGTATAGTCGACTTCCATGCTGTCTGAACGCAGAACGTACAGACGAGATTAAATACAGCAAAGAATTTAGTCACTCTACCGTTATTTCCATTTTGGAGAGCAGTTTCAAAACAGGTACATAATTTTAAGAGACATTGAAAGGGTAAGTGTGTGGTTAAGAAACAACAGAATGAAACGTTGCTTGGATACAAATGCAATAACAAGGCTGTGAAGAACTAATCATCTATTATATAAAATCCGTTCTGTCTGTCTGTGAGTGTGTCTTCTAGGATCTCGGGCATCCTCCATTCGATTGCGCTCAAATTTTATATGTAGATACCGACGCTATCAGGGCGTGTATAAGTCTTGAAAAAATTACAAAAATCGATTCCAGGATTCGAGAATGCGATCGATAAAGCCGTGGGAGCGTGCATTTGTAAAATCGTATTTCTTGGAATAGAAAAAAAGTCTATTTTTATTTCTTCTTTTGCTGGTGTCTCAAATTTGGGTTACATCAGTGTTTCTCAAAGGAGAGGTCTATGGGACGGTCGGGCAAGTTGTTTTGAGAAAATTTAGTTTAAATGTTTGACAACTCAACACCATCCATTGGACGGGGGGCGTTTTGCTCGTATATATATATATATATATATATATATACACACAGAGCTGGGCGTAAATCTATTAATCTGTTAATCGTTAATTAACGAAGTTAACATTTTCGTTAACGATTTAACTTTTAAGTTAACTTTGAAAATCATTATCGGACTAATTCACTTCCGTTACATTTAGCTTCTGTTAACTCAAGTCCGTTAGCCCCACCATTTCGTAAAAACCGGTAAACGTTTAAAAGTTTCTATTGTTTTCAGATTGTTTTAGCATATTTAATATTGTACGCGTCATTCTTTCAACCTCGATATAACTTGTAGGACTTTGTTTGGCCCTGCCTGGATTTGAAACCAAATCCACCCACTTGTTGCTTGCAAAAACAGGAGGAAATTTATTTGTCCTGTCAAGAAGGAACAATCCCCACCATTCCTCCCACCTTTCTTTTCCCGAAAAAAAAAAAGTGGCTTGCGGTGGGTTTGGAGATCAGATATGTTGAATGCATCAGAAAAAAAAAAATTATTCCACACCGAAGTACGAAATATTTACTGAAGTATTTACCAAAACTAAGGACCTCATCCGGATCTTTCCCTTTTGACCTACAGATTAAAAAAATAATTTTTTTGTAACTAAACACTTTCAAACTTCGGACACTGGTAGAATGTGTCACATAAAACATCTTTTACTCTTAGCATTTTTGAGAAAAATTTATATCTATGAAGTTATTTCACGTTAAAGTAGTCGTATTTCGGTAATTTCAACCAATCGATGACGTGTATTCAGCCGAATAAAATTACTACTGTTGTTTGTCAACAAGAACTTCCAGCGGTGTATATTTCGTTTGTCACTGTTATTTATGACAACCCTAACCATAAAACCTTGACCCTAACCCTAAAACCCTAACCCCAACCCTAACCATATAGCCTTAAAACCAGTACAAACGCACGAACGATGTCATAAATAATAGTGAAATACACTGCCGATAGTTGTTGTTGACAAACAACGGCAGTAGTTTTATTCAGCAGAATACACGTCATTGATTGGTTGAAGTTACCGAAATACGACTACTTTAACGTGAAATAACTTTGTAAATATAAGTTTTTCCCCAAAATGCTAATAGTAAAAGATGTTTTATATGACACATTCTACCAGAGTCCGAAGTTTGAAAGTGTTTAGTTACAAAAAATTATTTTTTTTAATCTGTAGGTCAAAAGGTAAAGATCCCCTCATCCGAAGAATGCGGTGGAAAGTCTTCTTTCATGACAATCGTAACAACTGGAGCGATAATAACATCAACACATACAATCTTCGATCTTATAAACATCCTCCACACAATCCCCAACTTGACAAATTCGAAGCAGATATACTTCATATAATTAAGAACATTAAATTCTCTAAATATAAATCCTACTTCCAAAAACAGCTTTCCCAAACTATAAAACGGATCACTTCATCACCTAAATTGCACGTCTTCTCAGACAAAACGGGAAATATGTATCCTATTACTATCGAAAAATACACCAAATTCATCAAGAAGGAACTATGCAAGTCTTATAAGCTGGCACCGACATCTGCCCTTGACAATATTAACACCAACCAATGCAAGCTTATGAACAAATTATACGTGGATGATCGCACAGAACACTACAGCCCTACATCTCCACACTTCAACCTTAACGATCATGAGAAGGACTTCATAACTAAACCATCTATACGCCTCATATGCCCTACCAAATTCGACTTGGAAAGAATAAGCAAAACTATTCTGGATAAAATAATACCAATTGTCAAGGAGAAATTGGACGTCAACTTATGGTCCTGTACAGGTGAAGTCATAACATGGCTCCATCTCTTAAACAACAAAAACTTTTCGTCTTTCCTACAATTCGATATAAATAATTACTATTTTTCTATTTCTCACAAACTTCTTAATCAAACTCTCCTTCTAGTTAGGAATCTAACTATCCTAACCCCACTAGAAATTAACGTAATTCTTAAACTGCCACAACCGGGGAAAACATTGATTGTGTTCACCACATGCTGATGGATGATAGGCAATTGACTATAAATCAAATAGCCAACGCTATTTGTATATCCCGTGAGAGAGTTGAGAATATTCTACACAATGAACTTGGCATGACGAACGTTTCTCTTCGATGGACGTCATGTCTTCTGACACCCGATCAAAAGTGCACCAGGCTGATCACATCACGAGAAAGTCTGACATTTTCTGAGACAGATGCAGCTGGTTTCCTTGAATGTTTTCTAAGCCAGGATGAGTGCTAGTTTCATCACTTCGAGCCAGAGACAAAAAGACAATGCATGCTGGGGAAACACTCCTCTCCGTCTGCTCCATAGAAGGCCAAGGTCATTTCATCTGCAGGGAAGGGGATGACCTTAGTTTTTAGGGATACAAAAGGCATTGTGTTCATTGATTATCTTCAAGAGGGCCACACCATCAATGGAGAGTACTATGCCAACTTGCTGAGGCAGTTATGAAAAGCTATCAAGACCAAACGTCCAGGAAAACTGATTGATGAAAGGGGTCTTGTTTCATTGGATGATAAAGCTTCAGCACACAAGTCCTTCATTTCAATAGTTGTTGTGCGTGACTGTGGCTTTGAATTGCTTGATCACTCTCCTTATTCTCCTGGTTTGGCCTCAGCTGACTATCATCTATTCCCCAACATGAAAACACACTTGGCTGGGAAACAGTATCGCAGTGACGATGACGTCATATCTGCAGTTGATGACTTTTTTGACCAACAGGAAAAAAGCTTCTTCACCAAAGGGATCCAAGCACTACAACACCGATGGAGAGAAGTGTATGGACTGCAAGGAAGTGGCGCGGGGGGGGGGAACTATGTTGAAAAATAAACCTCATTTGGTCACATTCCATGAAAGCATTTTGGTCAGCCTATGAGCTTTTCAGCCGTCCATCGTATTTCTATTACACGTAGAAAAGTTGTACCACACTTTCGCCGCAATCCAATAACTGAAACTATTAAAAAAATATCATATACATTTAAACCTGTTATCGCATGGACTTCATTCCTGACAAAGTTACCTACTGTAACATATGTTCGTTTGCCACTCACATCCCAAGTACTTGAAAATTAGAAGTGATTTTCTAGTTTGCATTATGATATACTAATTGTATTACGTTTACTTACTACCTAACTTTAGAGTTTTGTGGGTAGGTGGTTTAGATAAAGTTTACACAGAAAACATCAAATTGAATAAACAGAATAAGTTATCTAAATTACAAAACCACTTAATTACTAAACTGTTATTGCTATTGAATAAAGTTACGACCTAAAAGATATTAAGGTGAAAAGAATGTAAAATATGCTAACTGACTATACCCATGTTGTATTTTTCAATGGGTTTAAATGCAAGGGCTGCATATTGGAGCTTCCCCGAATCTCTTGCTTCTCGTTAGTCCCGTTTCAAAATAGCCCTACAGACACTTCCAAGCACCTTTTAAGCCTTTTCTCATGTGGAAAGTTAAATAAATAGCGAGCAACTAATACTGGATTTGTTTACCCTGCTTCTATGTTCTTTTCGGTGCAACACCTCCAACCATTAATGAAAGATTTCCATATACATTATCGTTAAACCTGGAGGGTGAGTTGACGTCCACAGCTTGACATACGAATTTCAGGACCATCTGTTGTTTCAAATGAACTGAAAGACAGTATTGCACAACGGATAGTCAGCAGTAATCGACGCCTCAAGCAATTCAAGAACTGTACTTGGTATTTCAGGTAACTCAGAAACTTCAGGTATTGCAAGAATGACAGGAACCTCAGCTGCTGCAGAAGTAGGTGCATAAGGTACCAATATTTAAGCTGGTTGGCTTGGAAGCTTCAGAAGTTTTAACGTTCTAACGCGTTTCCAACCATTCCTTCTTCAAAATTTACGGCCGCCAATTGTCGAGTTATAGTGCCTTCCATCCAGCGTTAAACAGCTCTAAAATGTTGTACAAGAATACGGTCATCCTTTCTAAATTTACCCAGCAGATATAATATCTTTGTCCTATGCTCCATATTATATTGAACTCAAGAAGTATCTGGTTTCAGTCGGTGAAAAGCTATCCCTAAAGTTTGAGCCACAATTCAGCAGTAGCTTTAGTTGTTGAGTGCGGAGCAATTCTGAAAGAGAATAAGACCCCGTGGAGCTTAGTTTCGAGTGTCCCTTTCCCGTCCACTTTCATCTTCATTATTACCTCTTTGAATGTGCGCACCGTGCGATCAGCTTGGCCGTTACAGAAGTGATATGGAGCGGTGACACCTTATTTCGTTAAACTTCATTGACAATTTAAACTCTTTACAAACAAAACATGGACCATTGTCACTTACTAATATCACAGGTAGACCATCAGTGGCGAAGATTCTTCTCAATATCTCCACTGTGGTTCCACTACCGAAGTCCATTCCAAGTACGCGTCAACAACAATTAAGAACACATCCCGTGAATGGACTGGTAATGGATATTCTCAAGGATGAGTTGGAGCATGTTTTGGACTGCTTTGACCTTGAATGCATACTTCACAAGCTTTAATGTTATTTTAATTTCAGTATCCAAGTTTGGTCACTACACATAACATCATAGCCTAACGAGAATAATCGACTTCTTTTAATATTTAATATCTTGTCTGTCCAGTCGGTCCAGTTCCTTCTCTATTCAATCCTTTATTGAATAGTGCGCAGGACGAGCTCTACAGAATCGTGTTGCTGTCTTATCAACAAGTAACTTTACCTTAAAATCTTTAAAGCAGTCTAAGTATTCTCCGTATGTCATCTCCATAACCCCCTTTCCTTAACACTAATCCCTCCAACACCTTCCTATCTTGAGCATTGCTAGGCTGCTGTAATCACTTGAAAGCAGAATCGGTACATATTACGTCTCATTCCGTTCTATAGAGTACTAGTTATCTACCCTACCACCTGGAGCCACTTCCATCCTTTCACTCTACATTATTTTCACCGGTCATCTTTCTGTCCCTTCACATATCTCTCCCTCTCCCCTGTCATACTTTATCCAAACATCTTTCATATCTGTTATCATTCTCAACGTCCTCTCATATCCACCGCCATGCCCCACTCACTATACATATCCTTATGCACCTCTATATTTCTCTTCCCACCACTCTCACACCTTTCACATCATCCCATTACTTCATGATCTTTCCTCCTTCCTGAACCACTTCTATGTCTCTCGACTTTAACCCCTCTCCATTCTGGTATTTCCCATCAACCGCACCTATACCCACTAGCATAGGGGAGGGGGAGCGGTAGGGGCGGTCCGCCCCGGATGGCACTTTTGGGTCTGCTGTAGGCAAAATGTGTTTTTTGTGGGGTACGGGGGCGGCAAATTTAAGGGCCACCTCGGGTGGCACACACTCTAGCTACGCTTCCACCTTTGTTTATCACTCTCTACATTCATCCCTAACCATCGCTACTCCCATATCTAAGACACTTATGAAACTACTCCCCTCTTCCTACTGATCCACTGTCTCTATTTTTTCTTATGCCCACCTTCTTGTACATTGAGCCTTTGCTTTGGCATCACATCACCACCATCTTCATCTTCTTCCCAACTACTCCCCACTCTAAGCCCACAAGCATGCTGTCTCTTCTCTCTTAGCATCTGTCCCTCAGAACTGGTTAGTCTCGAACTGCCATCATTCAGACAACTCAACCTATTTGTCTCCCCACCTTTCATCACCCTTGTTGTGCAACCTCTTCCCTCAAGGCCTGCACTAACCCTTATGCCTAATCTTCCTCTTCAAAACATCAGGTCCTTGGAATCCCTGCTCGTTTCTTTCCTATAATTGTTGGCCTACAACAATTCAAACAGAACATTAATAGACCGAAGCTCACCAGTCTCGAAGGAGCCTGCCAAAAACCCTTAAATTTTCCACCCCTACCCTATACAGGCTTATACAGGAGAAACAAAAGTTCCACCCCTTAAAAGCGAAGCCTGTGGCAGATCCCACCCCACCTCGCCCAATCTCAGCCGTGCTACTGTTGCAAAGGTCAAGGGCAACCCTCCTTTTTCCAGACTGAACGAGTTTTAAAATAGTATGATAGTTTAAAAAGAAAAAATTCGGTCAGCAGAATTGCCGTATATCACTTTGACCAGTTGCATTTCTACTAGGGAGTGGTATCGTTGAAAATTTGCATATCAAAGTATTTTTATATTTTTCTCTACTCATTCCTTATTTAAATAGTCAGAAACAAGCCAACAACATAAATGTGCTTCTTTAACGTTTAGGTCAGTTAATGGCGAGTGGATTAATGACGTGTTTTTTTGTTGTTGTTTTTTTCTCTATCTGGCATTCCCGGTTGACAAATTATTCAGTAATCTTACCAGTTGTATCATTATTGAGGTCGATTTTGCCTTTCGTCCTTTCGGGGTCGATAAAATAAGTATCAGTCAAGCTCTAGAGTCGATGAAATCGACTAGCCCCACCCGTAAAATATCACACAAATAAACTCATCACTTTTTTTAAAATCTGCAGCAAAAACATATCTAACGATTAACAAGGAAAAATAAAATCAACGGCAAAAGAATTCCATCCTACAAATTGAAGTCCTTAGAAAGTTTGAAAAAAAAAAAATAAAAGGAACAATCGAGAAATGAAGTAATAATCGAATACTTTAGCCAAAAAAAAAAAAAATTCGAATAAAGTGCAAAGAGAATTCAAAGCATTACCAATGAACATTGGTTTCAATTTTTGGCACAAGGCCAGCAATTTCAGGGAGGGATAAGTCAATTACAACGATTCCAGTGCTTGACTAGTTCTTATTTTATACCCAGGAAGGATAATAGGCAATGTCGACCTTGGCAGCATTTGAATTATTATTAAGATTGTGAAGTAGTTGATTAGTTGATTACTGTAGAGATATTGCTCGTAATTTGAGTTTAGAATTTTACTTCCTTCTTCTAATTTAAAATAGTGTTAACTTTATCGTGTGTGTGTGTGATTCAGTTTTTAAATGTAACTTTAATTTTTTTTTCATATATTGAGTAAATTTAATATTTCTTAATTGATCATTAAAAATAACATTATTGCCTTTCATTCTCTCTAATGACTATTATCGTCATTATTTCCTCATTAGATCGAATTAACATATAATGAATTAAAACTACATTGTAATATTTCTATATTAAACCAGTTTTAGTAATATAAATTTATTCACTTCACTATTTCGCACATAAAAGTGAAAGTTTTTAGAAATAGAGGGGCATAATATGATTATTCACATGTTTTTTTATTGATACCAACCCGGCTGAAACCGTCTCTGGCTTTGTTGTACAAATGTCTTGTTTTCATAAGTTCTGAAATAAAATCTTCCACCAAACCTTAGTCACAATTTATGTTCCTAAAACTAGCTGAATGATAACCAAGTTATTTTACTAAATTCTTTGTTATATTTAAAATTAACTGAAAGAAACACGGAGCATCTCAACAGAAATATGGTAACGAAAGGGTTAAATTTTTACAGGTATAGAATTTTTCTTGTGTAGTATAGGACACCAACGAGACATCAACTGTCTTGGTCTTTGGCAATGGACTGAGTAATCCCCAAGTGTAGCCGCCTACAAATTCTTCAGTTTTTGTGGGTCTTCTAACATATTTTGATATGTAAAGGGAAACATGCTTCTGTCTCCCTCGTGTCCTTTTGAAGGATTGTCTTGTAATATTGGCAAAGAGTTCCCGTGCGGAAAACCTGTTGGCTTGATTTTTTTCTACTTCTATTCTATGCCAGTCTCTTAAGTTCCATAGCAAGAAAACTTAAAGGACATGTGGAGTATAGAAATAGAAAGTTCAAATCACCACATTTTATCTGGCAGTCTACAAATTAAGATAAGCTCAGCTTTAAATAGCTCTTCGATATGTTTAAGCGAAGAACGAACCAAGGAAAACATTTTTCGTTGTTAATGAAACGCGAAGTATTTATTTCCAATACGAATATAAACTTTAATGATTAGAGATAAATTTACTCTAGATAAAAAGCACAATACTGAATTTACTGACGATGTATTGGTTTGCGATATGATTAACTCCTTACGAAATTACTACGTGATGAATTAGAGGTGATGTACTTTAACCACCCACGATGAATTCGTCTGACATTGCACTGTGGTAAGCTATTGAAATTTCTCAGCTGCCAAAATATTAATCACTTGTCCCAAAAAGAAAACAAAAAAATATCAAATTCGACTATTGGCAAACCTTCAAAATGTAGGTGGTGTTGACTAATAGTGTACCAAATTAATTAAGAAATACTTTTATTACCGACTATTTTCATTCTTTAAATACTTTCTTTACTGAACACATTTACGTTTTTTTTTTCAATTTATATTGATATATCGATTCTCATTGTCTACTTTATAGCGATGAATATATTTGAAATTAAATTGTAAAATAATTATTAAGGAGAATAGCAAATCGATGGATATTAAAACAAATTAGTTCTCTGTTGTATAAAGAGATAAAGATTATAGTTCTAATTTAAAGAACAGCAAATCAATTATGTAAATAATGAACGTATTGTTCACTTATAGAATATTTTTAAACGTTCGATCACCAAGTTCGTAAGTGTCATTACGTCGTCTCCAAATTCTGTCAAACTATCGAATATTTCTTATGTATCTGCTTTAATTTTTATTGGTATGAAACTAAAAGGACAAATATATTCATCGCTATAAAGCAGACATGTTTAAATATTGTGGGTGAATAGATGAGCAAGAAGACAAATAAAAAGAATATCTAAAAGAACCACACATAAAATACAGTTGTAATTGCAGAGTAAAGCAACATTGATCAGATGCAAAATGATAGATCAGATGAGAGCAAATATGCACTCGTCCAGCTACATATTATCATCTATATAAACATATACATTCATATACATACAGTTAAATATAAACATTCATGTATATTTCTTCACACTTTTACATCAAAACATTAAAGGACCAACTGAATCACCAGTGCAGGCAAGATCTTCCAGTTTGATTCATTATTTACTCGTATAACAATGTACCTTCTTTGTCAAATTAGCAAAAAACTGACATCAGTAATGAAATCTGAAGAATTGAAACCACTTTTGGTTAATTCACGTTATTATTGTCTTTTTTGTTTATTTTTCTAGTTTAACAAATGAGTTATTCCTACCAAGCAGATTACAAACTAAACTAAAAGTGCATACAAGGAACCTTTGGTGCGTTCTTTAAATATTATGACAAACACACTTCATAGTAAAAATTTTTATAGCAAAATTGTTTACAGGGATAATACAACAGAAATTATAAAGGTATAAGTTATAGAAAAAAAATACTGGGAAAATAATTATAACAAATTTTCATCATCATCATCGTTTAACGTCCATTTTCCATGCTGGCATTGGTTGGATGGTCCGACTGCAGTCTGGGAAGCCAGGAGGCTGTACTAGGCTCCAATCTGATCTGGCATAGTTTCTACAGCTGGATGCCCTTCCTAACGCCAACCACTCTGAGAGTGTAGTGGGTGCTTTTATGTGCCACCAGCATGGGGATCACAACTACAATTTCCATTTGATTTTGATGTACTTGACTCAATTGGTCTCCTCAAGCACTGGATGTCGCCCTAGCACAGTATGTCGCCCTATGATCCAAGGTACTTTGGAGTGGGCTGGGGCTGGTTGTATGACACTGGTGTAGATTACAGCTGTGAACTCACTTTATTTGCTGGGTCTTTGCAGTCATCATATCTCGGTCTTTCGTCATTGCCTCTGTGAGGCCCAATGTTTGATGGTCATACTTCACCACCTCATCCCATGTCTTCCTGGTTCTCCCTCTAGCCTGGATTCCTTCAACTGTTTAAGAGTGGCTCTTCTTCACACATCTCTCCTCATCTATCCGTAGTACATGACCATACCAGCACAAACGTCTCTCTTGCATGTCACATCCGATGCTTCTTATGTCCGACATTTCTCTCAAGGCACTTACGCTCTGTCAAGTGTGCACACTGATGTTACACATCCAGCGGATCATGCTAGCTTCATTTCTTTCGAGCCTACGCATGTCCTCAGCAGTCACAGCCCATGTTTCACTGATATGAAGCATGGCAGTTTGCACATATGAATCATACAATCTAACTTTCACTCTGAGCGAGAAGCCCTTTGTCACCAATAGGGGTAGAAGCTTTCTGAACTTTTCCCAGGCTATTCTTATTCTAGTGATAACATTCTCTGAGCATCCACCCCCACTACTAACTTGGTCACCTAGGTAGCAGAAGCTATCAACTACTTCTAGTTTCTCCCCCTGGCATAAAAACATTTATATCTAAAAATACCTGCCATAAAAGCTAATAACCAGTTCTCTTTTTTAAAAATGATGTAACAACTGGTTTGCACAAACCAGTGTAAACTGGCTTTAATATAATGGAGAATTACTAGGATGGAAATTACTTTATTGTGAGTAAGAAGTATGGTTCAATGGTATTATTATCATGCTAAAGGTAAACATACAAGATAATACTCATAGGCCTAGGAACTAAGATATGATGATTGAAGGGTATAAAGAATAGAACAGCACCTCGCCACTAATACTGATGTGTTATATTTTGGTAAGGACACAATCAAACTGAAGGTCAGGGTTCATGTCCCACTTCTATTACTTTAATACTTTATTTCTTCATTACCTCCTATCAAATTACTTAAGCACTTCACTCTCTAAGAAGAATAGGCTTTTTACACTTTCTCCTTAAAGGGAAAAATTCCATTTTACCCATAAAATTAAAATATCATCATCATCATTTAATGTCTGTTTTCCATGCTGGCATGGCTTGAACAGTTTAGCAGATACCGGAAAGCTGCACCAAACTCTTAATTTCTGTTTTGGCATGATTCCTACAGCTGGATCCTCTTCCTAATATTAACCACTTTACAGAGTGTACTGAGTGCTTTTTACATGGCACCAGCATGAAAATGGCATCCTGCAAATGAGTCCTATTATTTACTGCTACTTAAGCTCTTCACTTCCTATAGAATATTGGCCATTGATGATGTTTCTCCTCTGTTCTTGACATTGGGCTGTCTTTACTGCTGCTTCTAAGTCTTGTTGGTTTTGAATTATCAATGCTTCTGTAACTCTACTTTTCTCTGGGTAGAGGTGTTGATCTATGCAACCCCATTTTCACTTCTGGGATGAGGTGGTCCAAATTAGTCTGGCCTCTGTCCTTTGACCTGTCCAGCATGAGAAGCCCTACCAGGAGCTTACACTCAGCTACAATAGCTCTCAGTGTCATGAAAACACAAAAGTTACCATACCACGACAAGGACTGGACCTTGTGAATTCTGATGTTACTTATGGTAAATTTTGTATTTGAATATCTAACATAATTATATGGGGATACTTGCTAAGTAAAACGATTAATAAAATACAAATAGCAACTTCGCTCTTTTCTCTCCCCAACTTACAGAAGTACAGTTGTCATGATGCAGATACACAACCACGCTCAGTCTGACCACGTATTACCTTATTTCCTCTTTCGCATTGGCCACTCCCACCTGTCAAGTATCCAATCAGAATACTTAACCACTCCTACTGTATAAATTAATCTATATTATGTTTTATTATGAGAACTGAATACAATATGCATGCATAATTATAATAAAAAAGTTTTTATTGCTAGAAACCTGACAAAGAGTAACTCATAAATGTCTCTATTAATAGGACATTGAAAACACATACACACATAAATCTTAGAAACCAAGAAATAGATATATGCTGTTCCTCAATCATTTCTATCATAGCACCAAATTGCCAATACAGTTTCAGAAATTAGATGATGTTTTCTGTACAAATTGGCTGATATTATCATGATTGATATTTATCATAATCAATATCAAATTGGAAGGCATGATTAAATCCAGCAAATGGAGCATGGAAAGTTGGACAGAACTTCACCGTTATCAGTCTAGAATAAAAACCAAAAGTATTTGATAATAAAAGTCTTGTATATTTTTTAATTTTTTGACATGTGATTCTTTATGCCTTGCCAAGCTATCCAATTCATTGAGACAAACAACATTGATTCTTCTGGATGGCTAGTAGCTCTCTAGTTAGGTTGAATTTACCAGCCTTTTTATAGCTGTTAACCATCCTTCTAGAATCTTCAACCAAATAGTTTGGTGGGAAAACTAGCATACTTCCTTTGCAGTTTGCCTCCTCAGCCATAAGTCAACCAGTGCTGACTGGTTGGGCCATATTCGCATGGGTATTAATAACTTTTATGGAAATATATTATTTCATGGTTCTAGACTGGGGAAAATCTGTGAGCTATGGTTCAAATCTCAGCCATGGTGTTGCTACAAATGGAATAAAGCCCATGTTGATATATACTCTTTTCTCTTTTACTCTTTTACTTGTTTCAGTCATTTGACTGCGGCCATGCTGAAGCACCACCTTTAGTTGAGCAACTCGACCCCGGGACTTATTCTTTTTGTAAGCCCAGTACTTATTCTATCGATCTCTTTTTGACGAACCGCTAAGTGATGGGGACGTAAACACACAGACGCACAAACACACACCCATACATATATATATACACACACACATATATACGACGGGCTTCTTTCAGTTTCCGTCTACCAAATCCACTCACAAGGCATTGGTCGGCCCGGGGCTATAGTAGAAGACACTTGCCCAAGATGCCACGCAGTGGGACTGAACCCGGAACCATGTGGTTGGTTAGCAAGCTACTTACCACACAGCCACTCCATTCTTTTTCCAGTATTTCATTAAACTGGTGACACCTTATATGAAGAGGTGCTGAAAAGTTCCTGACTTTAAGAGTATCATGAAAACCTGGTTGGAAGCCTAACCTTCCAAGTTCTTTTAACGGGCTTAAAGAAATTGAAGGACTACTCCAATAAGTGTGTACATCTGAGAGGTAAAATAAAAAGGTAAAGTTACCTTTTTGAGTCATGCTGATTCACAAAGGCCAATTTCATGACACATATATTCCCCACTTGGACTGGACGCCAGTCTATTACAGGATTACTCATTTTTGCCAACTCAGTGGACTGGAGCAACATGGAATGAAGTGTTTTACTCAAGAACACAACATGCCACCTGGTCCAGGAATTCAAACCACAATCTTACAATCATGAGTCTAATACCCGACCCACTAAGCCATGCACCTTCCGCAATCGGAGAGGGGAATGTGTTGAATAAAATCATAATTAACTGATCCTTCTGTATTTTCTGTCACCCAAAGCCAGGAACTTTTCACCATCCCCTCATATATGTGTGTGTATACAACTTTATATAATGTGTCTTTTTTTTAAGAGAGAGTAGGTTATGATCTGAGAGATTTGGTTGCAAATTATGACAGGTCAGATGATCATATAGAAGCTTCTTCAATTGTCTCAACATTACAAACATTGAACATTGCTGCAACATACAAAATCACTTATAGATACTGCATGGTACAACAATTGTTATGGTATTAATATTATCCTAGCTCCATCTTTTAATTTAGAGACTACAACACCTTCATCATCATCATCATCATCATTTTAGTGTCCACTTTTCTAAGCTTATGTGGGTTGGACAGAATTTGTTGAGGCAAATTTTCTATGTCTAGATGCCCTTCCTGTTGCCAACCTTCACCTGTTTCCAAGTTATGGTAATATTTCCCCGTTGCCAGATTTGTTTTCACTGAAGACTGGAAATGAGAAACAGTTGCATGACAGTAACATTTGTTTGCAACAATCATGCAAAGTCAAGACACACATACATATACACTCATAGATATACATACACACATATATACATAGAGAGAGAAGCATAATGATGCAGATAAATAAACACACTTGGGCTTGATATACACCCATATATATATATATAAATATATATTTATAAAATGAGATAGGGGTTGTAAATTCAACCCTTCATGGAATAACATATATCCAATATACTGCTAGAGAAGTACCCAACAAAGCTAATACATAAATGTTAAAAATTGCAATGCAATTAATTCATCTACTGTATTATGTGGGCAAAGGTAAAATTATTACCGTAAATTAATAATACAAAATGAGAAAATGGAGAAATATATCTAAATCAATCATCAACCATCAGATAATACCCAATCAATACTTTATTAAACCATTACACAATAGCAATGATATTATACATTAATATAGTACAAATATAACAAGACATAGAAATAGAAATAGAAATACATTTACATTGTAGCTGACAGCTGTTTCGGCCGTGAAGACAGGTATGTCCCATTTAACCTATTAGCCATATAAAGCAGGTATAAATGAGACATTAACAAGAATGTCTCACGGCCTCTTCAGAGAATTTAATGCAACTATGAAAAAAATTTACATATAAATATAAATATGTGTGCATACACACTCATATTCTTACATATATATATATACACAATAATACAATATAAACAATATAGATCAATATACATTAACAAACACAATAATGTTCCATATTGAACTCCACAGTTCTATAACCAACATCAAGGACCCACAACATGTACACTCACATTTAAAGCAGGCATATATATTGAACAGTCCAATCTATTAAAGTGTGTCATTACACAAAAAGTCAATAAAATTAATATTAATATTAATAATAATAATAACAACCATGACTGTACCATCCAATGCAAGCGGACATCCACATATATACTCAATCAGTCGAATTCCTCTGCCCGCATGGTATTGATTTTCATAGATGGATTCGATTGGCTTATAGTTTTAAATTTAAATCCAGCCACCCCGGACAAAACCATGGCCGTGGTATTAACTAAGTATTTACAAATAGATCTACTCACATATGTCCATAAATCAGTAAATGCAAACATACATATAATTATATCCAGATAGAGAGTGTAATTTGTCATAAGGTACATAAGCTGGATGTCTGCATGCATGTATGTGCAATCGGTTGAGTTCCTCTGTTTTGCATGTGTATAGTTGCGATACTACCTCTTATTTATTTATTTATTTATTTATTTATGATTTGGTTGTGTATGTGGGTATGTCTGTGTGTATGTGTGTGTATACATATAACTATGTATGTATGTGCGCACGATTTGTGGATGTGCGTGCGCGTGTGTATGTTTCCTGTGCGTGTGTGTATGTTTCCTGTGCGCGTGTGTATGTTTCCTAGCTAACTAACCGTAAAATTTCCATTGAAATTTAAATTTAAAACTATAAGCCAATCGAATCCATCTATGAAAATCAATACCATGCGGGCAGAGGAATTCGACTGATTGAGTATATATGTGGATGTCCGCTTGCATTGGATGGTACAGTCGTGGTTGTTATTGTTATTATTAATATTAATATTAATTTTATTGACTTTTGTGTAATGACACATTTTAATAGATTGGACTGTTCAATATATATGC
>NC_043001.1:23299370-23379370 GCF_006345805.1 Octopus sinensis
TTGAACAGATAAACGTTGCAGTTTATTTTTAAAACATTCAATAGAATATAAGTGACAACACACATGGAAACTATTCATCAGATATTAATTTTGAAAAGATGTTGGATGTTTACTATTCTTCCTTTGAAAAAGTACAAGTTTACTAATCCACGGGGGAGGTTCAGATCAGCCAGTGCCATTAACATCTTACCAAACCGGGAAGCTGGGTCACGGTCCTTGCATTGGGTACTGATATACTGAGACAAGGAAATGTACAACTGCTCTAAGTAAGCTTCTGCTCGACACTCCTCCAGTAAATTTAATTCTTTCACTGAAAGAACAACGAAACCGTGTGATTACCCCATAAATATTGCATTTGTGTGAAAGTGAGAAAAAATGAAATATTGGGTTGTCCGGAAAGTTCATGCCGATTTATAGTAGCTTACCTTTCGACTTATTTTAGAACATGGTTGAGTCCATAAAATAGGATTTGACTACACCTCTATTTAGAGCACAGTTTAAGCTATCTTTTTGTGGAAGAAGGCTTATGCTCCTATAACCTGTGTTAATTCTGTAACCCTTTAAAATGGAAGATAAGAAAGTTCATTTTCGGTACTTGATGCTTTGGGAACCAGACAAAAATTGCTGCAGCTCGGCTGGGATGTGTTACCCCACCCTCCATATTCACCACGTATTGCTCCTTTGGATTTCCACTTATTCAGGTCTCTGCAGAATAGTCTTAACGGTAAAAATTTCAATTCCTTGGATGACGTAAAAAGATACCGTGATGAATTCTTTGCCATGAAACCACCTCAATTCTGGGAAGAGGGTATTTTCAAGTTAAAGGAAAGATGGAGACGCATTGTGCAACAAAATGGTTTATATTTGGTTGATTAAAAATGTAATGGCAAGTATTTATTGACCTTTTTCTTTCCTTTAAAAATTGGCACGAACTTTCCGGACAACCCAATAGAATGTCCAAGAGAGGGAAAACAAAGCAATAGATTTTCTTACTCATTCTCTTTCACTTGAAATGTTTAGTACAGCACTGTGAGTTTAAACCACATGACGAACATTGCAAAGGTACAAAACCTAATTTAGTTATGTCCTTAGTTCTATGGTGCAAATTTTCTGTTTTAACATGATCTATACTAAAACCTATCAAAATTTCATATTACTTTATGTCCTAAACATAACCTTATGATGAAAGTTATTTTACTAAATTCTTCATTATTTTCAAAATTATTTGAATCAAAGTTAGTATATTTTAATGGAAATATAATAACAAGGCAGTCAAGAAAAAATTATCCATAATAGACACAAAGAAAATTATCTAAATTCTTTGATTAATCTAGGTACAGTTTCATACTTTCTCTTTTACAGCCAAATCTTGTTCACCTTATCAACTTGAAACTTCAATTCATTATATTAACCCTTTCGTTACTGTATTTATTTTGAGATACTCTGTGTTTCTTTCAATTACTTTAAATATAACAAAGAACTTAGTAAAATAACTTAGTTATCATTCAGCTAGTGTTAGGAACATTAATTGTGACTAAGGTTTGGTTGTAGATTTTAATTCCAAACTTATGAAAACAAGACATTTGTACTCAGAGCCAGAGCTGGTTTCAGCTGGGTTGGTAATGAAAGGTTTAAGTTCAGAAAAACCGTCAAACCAAAAGGTCAGACTTTATCTCCAGAAGTGTAGGAGAGAAGAGTTTAAAGCTAAGTGACATTATTAATTAAATAATGGTTTTTAATAGAGGCACAAGGCCAAGTTTTCAGTGGAGAGGTCACGCTCATTATATCATCAGAGGTTGATATTACCAAATTGAAATTCTACATTAACACCTGGAGGGTTGAAATGCAAAGTTCATTTCAGTAGGATTTGAACTCAGAATGCAAAGAGCTGAAAGAAATATGCAAAGTACTTTTCTCAACATTCCAATGATTCTGCCAACCCACCACTCTTTGTACTAATTAAATAACACTAATTGCTTAAACTCTTCAGCAAAATTACCTTTAAGTATAACTCTTTTACTTGTTTCAGTCATATGACTGGCGCCATGCTGGAGCACCGCCTTTAGTCCAGCAAATCAACCCCAGCACTTATTCTTTGTAAGCCTAGTGCTTATTCTATCGGTGTTTTTTGCCGAACTGCTAAGTTACAGGGAATATAAACACACCAGCATCGGTTGTCAAGCAATGTTGGGTGGACAAACAGACAGACAAACATATACACACACACACACATACATATATATATGTACATATTTATGATGGGCTTCTTTCAGTTTCTATCTTCCAAATTCACTCACAAGGCTTTGGTCAGCCTGAGGCTATAGTAGAACACACTTGCCCAAGGTGCCACGCAGTGGGACTGAACCTGGAACCCTGTGGCTGGTAAGCAAGCTTCATACCACACAGCCACTCCTACGCCTATAAGCTATATAAGCTGAAATTCTTAACAAAAGTGAAAATCCTTTCAGCAGGTTCAAATCTTAATTCAGCCCTTCTGTAGGTGGACTAGGGGTATAAGCTGTGTGGAATTTACAAGAATGTTGTGGAAGAGCAATTTTGTATTCCAAGTAGATTGTTGGTGGAAAGATCAAGGAAGGTGATGGTGGTGGTGGTGGGGGAGAATCTAACAGGATTGGAATAATTAATGAATACAAGTTGTAAACGAATATTGTTATTTCTTTGTTTCAATGAAATGTAATAGTTGTAAGTACTGTCAATGCATTTGCACATTGTTTTGCTTTCTATGATATGTCATTTATGTTCTTTTGTTCTTTTACAGATTTCAGTCAGGCTGAGACACCTCATTCAGAGGTTTTTCACCCTTTTGTTACCAAATTTCAGTTGGGATACACTGCCTTGGTTTCGGTTTTGAAAACAATCAGGAATTGGTTAAACTCATAATGTCTCTATTCATTTTCAATAAATTCTAGTAAATTCAAATGTGAATATACTTTTTTACTCTTTTACTCTTTTACTTGTTTCAGTTATTTGACTGTGGCCATGCTGGAGCATCACCTTTAGTCGATCAAATCGACCGCAGGACTTATTTTTTGTTAGCCTAATACTTATTCAATCAGTCTCTTTTGCTGAACCACTAAGTTACATAAACACACCAGCATCGGTTGTCAAGCGATGTTGGGGGGACAAACACAGACACACATACATATATATATATATATACGACGGGCTTCTTTCAGTTTCCGTCTACCAAATCCACTCACAAGGCTTTGGTTGGCCCAAGGCTATAGAAGAAGACACTTGCCCAAGGTGCCATGCAGAGGGACTGAACCCGGAACCATGTGGTTCGTAAGCAAGCTACTTACCACATAGCCACTCCTATGCCTTTTTACTGTTTACTTTTGCTTTTTGTCATTGAAGAACACTTCTTTCCTTTAGATGATGTATACTCATAACACACAATTTATTGTTGTAAGGGGATTGGGGGACATCATGGTGTTTCAACCTTATTGTGTGTCACTTCAGCCAAAGCTGCCTCCAGCTCAAAGAATCTAACAAAAAGTACTGGCTCTTGTTTATAGAAATCAACAAATAAATTATTTGCTGTTTGGCATACAACAGTGAGAATCCAAGCAATAATGAGAGCCCACGGGCATATGGCATAGTGGTTAAGAGTGTGGGCTACTAACCCAAGATTCCGAGTTCGATTCCAAGCAGTGATCTGAACAATAACAATAATAATAATAATAATAACATTGAAAAATACCTTAGGAATGAGAACCCAGGTTCGAAATTTCCCCAAGACACCTGAAGAAGGCTGGAGGGTGTATCAGCCAAAATGTGTTAACAACAAACAAGATGAGAACAAATATCCGTCGAATGTAAATAACGTAAATAATGTAAATAATATTCAAACAATAATGTTGCAATTCATTCTCAATACATTCTGGTACATTTGATTGTGAATATGCTAATTACTTTTTTCTTTTTTTTTTTTTGTTGTCAAAGAACATCTTTCTTCAGATGATGTGTATTCAAAGCAAAAGCCACTCATTGATGTAAGGGATCTTTGAAGCACTGTGGTGTTTTGACCATCAGTTTGCAGACGTCATCATGCATCAGCAAATAATTTGTTGGCTGATTTCCATTAACAAGAATCAGTACTCTAGTTAGATTCATTGATCCAATGGTAGCTTCGAGGAAACACATTACAAAGACGAAGCATTGCAGAATCTCAAAATCCCTTTATATCAATGAATCACATGCATTACAAACACACATTGTCTAAAGCAGTGGTTTTCAACTAGGGTTCCGCCAATACAGTCCAGGGGTTCCGCAAGAAGTTACAAAACTGCTAAAATCGGCAGTAATTTTTAATTCTCCTGTGCAGATATGTATGCATAAGACTATTAAATTATTGCACAGGGGTTCCTCGAGTCAGTGGAATGTTTCCTTGGGGTTCCGCTCCAGCAAAAATGTTGAAAAGCACTGGTCTAAAGACAGACATTTTCCAATAATGAAAAATAACAGTATATTCATGTTTGAATCTGCCAGAATGTACAAAGAATGAATAGATACATTATCGTTCAAGTTCTTGTTCTACTTGAATTATTGGTAAAATAACTTTGTTATCACTTCTCCCCTCTGCTGTACACCATTATAAACATCTCTCTTATGTGCTATGATTCTCAATCCCCTCTCATATCAACCATCCGACCCACTTACTATAGCCCCTTATGCATCTCTGCATTTCCCTCTCCCCTGCTCCTATACCTTGTACATCATTCTACTAATTTCTGCTCAATGCTTCTTACTGAGTCACTTCCTATCTTCCAACTTACCCCTCTACATACTAGTATTTCCCATCATCAGCATTCCCATCCGTGTTCATCACTCACTACATTAACCTCTAACCTCTCTTTCCACCTGTTTATCCCACCCCAACACACTCCTATGAAAGCATCCACACACTCTTTCATTCCCTCCCTTGACCTACTGTCTGTATCCTCTCTTATTCTCACCTTCTTGTTCCTTGAGAGTTTGCTCTTGCACCCCATCACTATCTTCCTGTTATCTCCTTCAGCAATGTATCTTCTCTATAGCAAGACACCTGTGTTTGTCTCTCTATCATATTCTAGCCTTTCAACTCCTGGAATAACGGTACCCATCTCCACCTTCCATTTCCCAAATACTTCCGCTTAGTTGTGGGCGTTTTTTGCCTTTTCTTTTCCTCTATTCTATGTCATGCAAGTTTCATGGCAACTTCACTAGTGCCAGTGACAGTAAGAACCATC
Source organism: Octopus sinensis (assembly GCF_006345805.1). Classification (NCBI taxonomy): domain Eukaryota; kingdom Metazoa; phylum Mollusca; class Cephalopoda; order Octopoda; family Octopodidae; genus Octopus; species Octopus sinensis. The sequence goes on from NC_043001.1 coordinate 23,304,623, forward strand.
CAGTACACACTGTGAAGTGGTTGGTATAAGAAAAGGCATTGAGCCATAGAATCATGCTAAAGATGGCATTGGAGCCTAGCACAGCCCTGCAGCTTGGCAGCTCCATGTCAAACAATCCAACCCACCCAGCATGGAAAGCAGATGTTAAAAGATGATGATAACTTTGTTCTCATTAAGCTGCTGTTTGGAACAAATTAGCAAAACCTTTTGGTTTTAATTTAGATCACTTTAAGAAAGGAACTTTGTATCATAGAATCTAGGGTGGTTTCAGGTGCATTTGTATCATCATCATTTAATGTCCGTTTTCCATGCTAACATGGGTTGAATGGTTTGACTGGAGCTGCCCAGCCAGAGAGCTGCACCAGGCTTAGCATGGTTTCTATAGCTGGATGCCCTTCCTAACACCAACCACTTTACATTGTACTGGGTGTTTTTTTACAAGGCACTAGCACCAGTACTTTATATGTGTCTCTGGCTTAAGATGCTTAAGGGTCAATAAATCGTAGTGGTCCCAGTACTTATTTCTATCTGATATTTATTTTATTGATCTGCGTTTTAGTCTTTTATTATTTTTATGACCTCTGTGTCAATAAAATCAGTTTCCTTCTAAACTACACAGTTTCAAGTTCAATCCCTCTGTATGACACCTTGAACTGTAGGCTGATCAAAGCTTTGTGAGTGGATTTGGTTGATAAAAACTGAAAGAAGCCTGCCATATTAGTGCAAATGTACACACACGTGCATGTGTGTGTGTGTGTGTGTGTGTTGTTTGTTTGTTTACATCTGTGATCTCCTGTACAAAAGTACAATGGGTACAGTTGTTGATCATTTCTCCAGACAATAAATCATCCAGTTATTTCCTATCTTAGCAGCAGGAAAGGTTTTCAACTGTAAAACAATATCTCGATATATTTGTCCCAACTCATGCAATTATGGGGGAAAAGTATATAAAACGAAGAAGAAATATTTTATTGATTTGCTAAATGACTGTATTGACACAACATTAGATTATTTTTCTTTTTTTGTTGTAATTGCTGGTGTTGTTGTCAAACACATAAACACAAACATGAATGCACACATGCACTTGCACTTGCACACACACACACACACACACTTATATTTGAACATATATATATATATATATAAATGGTTGTTTTTATGATATAATAAAAACAATTTTAAATTAAATTGAAAGATTAGTCCAATGATGGCTTTACTGGCTGAAACTTCAAAGCCATTGTCAATACTATTCCTGTTAAAGAATAGTATATATATATATATATATATATATATATATATTATAATAAGATTAGCTCGTATACGAGTGGGTATATATTTGTAAAAAATGAAGTTTGAAAATGCTGCTATATTAGACAAATTTTAATTTTTATATATACATTATTTATTTAACATGTTTCGGTTCTTGAAATGACGAACCTTATCAAAAAAAATTTATATATAAAAAAGATAGTTCATGCTATCAAATATAAAAAATTCATATATAATATTCAATAGAGTCAAACATAAAAAATTCATATATAGTAAAGCGAGTCCATGCTATATGTTTAAAGAGTATGATGTAGTAGTTCATAGTGGTGATATGCATTCAATAGAGTCAAATATAAAAAATTCATGTTCTTGAAAAAGCGAGGAATTCATTTTAGATTTTACCTTGTGTTGTAATGATTTTTGGTTGGTGTCTGGTGAATTTTGTGAATTGTTTGGGTTTATATCAGCTCAGCTTAGCTGTCTCACTTGCATTTTTCACTGACGTCATATAGTTCCCAACCAATCAAAACTCAGTCTCAACGAATATATCCTGTTAGGAAACCAACCTAGCAGAACGACAGTTTGGCCATGGAAGAAATACGTCATCCTTGTTTATGACGGATTGAAATTAGATCTGATCCATGACTGTATCCTGTTAGGTGGCTAGTCCAGCGGAACGAGACGTCATCAATGTTTTGACCAATCATCTCGTTAGGTGGCTAGTCCAGCAGAACGGGACGTCATCAATGTTTTGACCAATCATCCCGTTAGGTAGCTAGTCCAGTAGAACGAGACGTCATCAAAGTTTTGACCAATCAGAATCGGGTCTGACCTATAGCTGTATTAGATCTGACCCATGACTGTATCCTGTTAGGTGGCTAGTCCAGCGGAACGAGACGTCATCAATGTTTTGACCAATCAGAATCGGGTCTGACCCTTAGCTGTATCGTATGTGGAAACCGACCAAGCAGGGTGACAATAGCTTGCCCACTGAGGTAATACGTCATCAGTTTCTTGACGAATCAGGATTAGATCTGCTTGTAGAGATCTTTTTATAAATTTTTTTCCTTTCCCTAAGACATATCTCTGTCAGTGTGAGTGACTGTTTCAGGCAGCGGCCGTGGTAGAATTTCACTTCTCCTTTTCGGAGGACCAATGTTTTGTTTTAATATTCCTGTCCCAGGGTGTTCAAACTTGGTCTAAATTTTTTGATGAAATACAGTTCTTTATTTTGGCGTTGCGTGAAGGTTACGCAGTCACTGAATTTATAAAGCGGGTAAGTTATCAATTTCGGATTTACATTTCTAGCACATCTATCTATGTGTCCGCTGACCGGTATTTTCCGGTATTCAGGGTTTCTAATTTGTGATTTATGCACCGCCATCCTGTTACGTAAGCTATTTTTTGTATGGCCTATATACTGCCTATTGCAGCCTGTGCATGTTAAGACGTAAATTAAGTTTTCTGATGCGCAGGTGAAGTTTGCTCTAATGGTGAACTGATGGCCTTGTTCTAGTATAAATTTTGAACCTTCTATCAAGATGACACAGATTCCGCAGTTGGGCCTTCCACATTTTCTAACTGCTGGTTTTGTGGTTGATGTTGAGTGCAGTTTAGCTTGGGTTAAAATCCTTTTCAAGGATTTTGGTTGCTGTTTACTTTTAATGATGGTGTGTGTTTCGAGGATCCGGTTCATCTTTGGGTCTCCCTTTAGTAGGGCTGTGCTTTGTAGTATGGTGCTGAAGGCCTCATTATTGAGTGGGTTGTGTGTAGAGATGTAGGGAAGGGTTTTTAATTGTTCTTTCTTTTTTGGTTTTGTTTGTCTCGGGTCTTCTATACTTAATTTGAGTGCCCTTTGGATTGCACTGTCTATTAGGGGCTGTGGATAGTTTCTATTTGTGAGTGTGCTTCTAAGTTCCTGGAGACGTGTGTGTCGGGTGTTTGTGTCTGATAGATGATGATGATGATGGCTGCCCCCTCATTATTGAGTATGGCCATTGCACGAAGCTTAACTGTTATTGGTGCTGTGATTGAATGTGACTTTTTAGCCCAGCTAAAGATCTACAAAGTTTTGTACAGAATTGACAACTAAAAACTTTACCGGTAATAGCCGGCTGTAGTTGCAACTGGGCTTCATGTACCTTTGCATGTCGTTTAAGTCCTCCTGCCGAATTACACTCTCTTCCACATTCCCAACAGATATGATTAGTATGGTGTGTTACACCACCACCAGTGGCCAGGTTGTCACTCATCTGTCTCGCTTTATGACTATGAAGATGACTCTTGAATCCAGCTTTACTGAAGCAGGGTCTTGCACAGACACTGCATGTCAGATGGAGTGGTCATCTGGTCAGGATGAAGGATGTATATATATATACATACACATATACACACAAACACACAGAGACAATATGTGTGCATATACACATATATGTATATATACATACACATGCAATCAGCTTTTCCAGAGTTTCAACTGACCAAATTCTATTCAAACATTATTAATTAACCTGAAGCAAAAGAATTTGCACAAGGTTTACTTGCTGGTTTAGTTGCCAACAAGCCAACTATACAACAGGTTGTACTGGATTCCATGTTACCAGTAGCACTCATGAGAGGCCCCACAACTGACTTGACATTCATACACACACACACACACATACATAGATACATATATATGTGTCTGTGTCTGTGTATATGCATGCACACACGCACACGCGTGCATGCATCATACAATATGCTTCTTTTAGTTTCTGACTTGTATCTACATCCACTGTATAGCCATGTTTCCAGGTTTCCTCCATTTATTAACTTGGTTAGTGAAATTATGTTATATATTTCTATATATATATATATATATATATATATATATATATATATATATAGATTATATTGTTATTTTTTGTTTTAATTATAGTATTTATGGGAGGGTTATATAATATGGGATTGAACTTAGAACTACATAGTTGCAAAGTGATTCTCTTAACCACACAGCCACGCCTGTATCTACATCCACTGTAAATGTTTGCAGTGCTTTATACAATTCTCAGTATTTTTGTCATTTGCATCTATGGTTATGTTTATGTTACTGTATGTGTGTGTGTGTGTGTGTGTGTGTGTGTGTGTGATATTTGGTTATGTCTCTGCTGTTGCTGGTAAGGAAGTAGACAGTGGATTTGGTAGGTGCTAATTTACATTTGTTGTTATGGAGCCAGGTTTCCAGGTGACTGGTATAATGCTGGAGTGTCAGAGTTGTTGAGCAGATATATCTGGAGAATGAAGGTGGCGGTGGTAGTGGTGGGAGATTTTGTGTGATGTCATCTGCATATAAATTATGTGTGCTTTGTAGTATTTCTTAAGGAGGTGTTAAGTATTTTGTGTATAAGCAGATCATAAAGATGATGTTGAAAGCTTCACTAATATTGATAGTAGTTTAGACTGATACATTGAAGATATTTTTCCTTGTTGTTGAAACTATCATGATCAGCCTCATTGTTTTAATGTCTATCTTTCAATGTTTGCATGGATCAGATGGAATTTGTTGAGGCAAATTTTGTATCGCTCCATGCCCATCCTGTTGCTAAACTTCACTTGTTTCCAAGCAAAGAAATATTTTCCAGGAAAGACTAGAAATACACTACTTCCATTTGTCTGATAATGACATTTTATTTATAACTAACTTGTCATATAAAAACAAGGAGAGAAAGAGAGAGAGAGACACACACACAAATGATGGCTGTTGATTCATGACCAAGAAAGACCATCACTGACTATTACCCCTGCAGAATGTCAGCAATGCCCATGCATGAGGTTATAGCGTTCTGCGGTCAATTTCACATGGGTTTGTGTCTGTGATTTCCATGCTCCTACTTGACTCAACATCAGAAAATCACTTTGCACAACCCAAAATTTTAGGCCCAATAAGGCTTGCACAACACCTTACACACTGTCTCCACTCTATGGACATGATCTGGAGAGAAATCAAGGTAAGATATCCAGTGCCAATATGGGTTGCAGGCTCAGAGTGTGGGAGTGCCCTTATCTAAAGTACAAGATCCCTAAAATGTTCAATGCTATTCCTTGCATATCTGGTTTTATATCAGAGTGACCTCCTAGAAACATGCTTTAATAAAAAAACTGAAAGATACTCACTCTCTGTGGTCTTCCAGCATACTAGACACCAATCTAGAAATTCTGGGTGACTGTGCTAGACAGTGGTTGAACCTACACTAGGTTCATCTGTCCTTTTGACAGGTTTTGTTTTTAGTCCTTCTAGCAACCCTCCTCACCATGCAAGCCGAGTGAAGATGCTGGTTTAGTTGCCAACAAGTCAACTATACAACAGGTTGTACTGGATTCCATGTTACCAGTAGCACTCACGAGAGGCCCCACAACTGACCTGACATTCATACACACACACATACATAGATACATATATATGTGTCTGTGTATATGCATGCACACACACACACACACACACACACGTGCACGCATCATACAACATGCTTCTTTTAGTTTCCGACTTGTAAATCCATCCACAATGCTTTAGTCGGTATGAACTATAGTAGAAGACACTTGTCCAATGTGCCATTCAGTGGGCTGGAACCCAAAACCATATGATTGGAAAGCATGTTTCTTAACCACAGAGCCACACCTGCACCATCTATTCTATTTCATAATGGGGGCTTTGTGTTGTAATATGAAATCATTTAGTAATTTGGGGAGAAGAAACTATTGGTTAGGTGTATCAAGAATGAAGGTGAAAGATTTGTGTGATGCTACTTCACTTGGATTCTTGGATTTTTGCTGGGCTGACTTTTACCTAGATTCTAGATTTTGAGAAAATAGCAGTGTTAGAGGCTAGATCTGGATAAAGATCACAACACCATTCCAGCAACTCCAGACGGAGTTGAGCCCAAGGCAAGACAAAGACATGTAAAACTTTATAATAGTAATTGTACGACAGTGCTTCTTATTGGAATAAACATTTTAAATGAAAATATTACTTACTTCGCCGAAGAAGAAGAATAGTTTCCAGAGATGTCACTTCTATAAAGTCAACACTTAGAAGCTGACCTGATGTGAGAAAATTTTGAAGTCTTTCAATATCCTCTTTGTCAAACATCTGAAACTTAAAACATACAATAACTGCTATACTCATGCTGTCCATTACATAAAATACAATTTTTATAAAAATATTACTTAAAACCTAATATAATAATGGTTTCAAATTTTGGCTCAAGGCCAGAAATATCAGGGTAGAGAGAGTCTATTTGATTACATCAACCCCAGTGCTTAAAAAACAAATATAATTTCTGTTACGTTGAAGATCCAAACAAGGAAAATGTAAATGGTGATAAGCTGATAATTATCACCATTTACATTGCTAAAATATTGATTTGTTGTTCAGTTATAGCTAGCTTTACTATTTGGTTGGGTATCAAACCATTTTGAAGACATCAATCACCAACAGCAATGAATATACTATCAATGGCGCCTACTTAAATAGGCCACTGCGGGGTGAGTGTCTTGGCCACAAGCGTAGTCTGTACACCATCATCAGTACACAACACAATGCTTGTCAGGATATGAACTTTTCCTCTGTCTCAACTGTTATTATAATGGCATTCTGAAAGGAAGAAGAGTAGTGTCCCTAATCTGTGCAGGCCCTTCCAAGAGTGGTGAGATTAATGCTGTTGATGGTTATCTTGAACATCTGTAGGGAAAACAGAGATGGTGGAACTCCCAGAAAGTTACAGTTCTGAATAAGAAGAATTGATGAAGAACCAATCCTTACTAGTACAGGGTCTGAAAGGTGAGATACAGTAAGGGCAATAAAGGGGAAAACAAGTGGACCTAAGTAAAGAGGGCATACAGAGAGCTAGTTTGAAGGAGCATGAATCAGTGTAGTAATGATTAAAGAAACAGTGCAACACCCAAACCACATCTTCATGTGTGTGTTTGTGAATTATTGAAAGAAATAATGACAAAAACTTGTAAACTTACATTTTCTCTTTGATTATTCTCAATGTATATATCTAATTTATTAGAATCTGTTTGCCACTGTGTTAAACTTAGTAAGAATAGACAACTCCAGCTGTGTTCCAATAGCATCATTTGATTGACTGGTTTTAACAAAAAGAGAATTTGGTTTGATAAAACTCGATGCAATGTCAGTGAGAGTACATTAGTACTGAGTTCAAACAAAGAATCCCACAAGTCTAGAAGATAAGAAAAAGATAAAGAAAATCATTGTCTTTCTTCTTTGTTTTGTTACAGATTCTTAAAGGAAAGAAATGGTAATTTCAATCAACAAGGTTTTATACGATGATGATTTTTCACATCAGTACAAATTATAGATTTGTTGAGGAAGGAAAAAAAAAGACTTTTGCTTATTTTATTGAACCAAGAGAAAGGGAAAGCAAAGTTGAACTTTGTAAAATTTGAAGATGAAGTACCATAAGGAATTTGTTTTGTATTGTACCTTTTTCTGCCAACCTACCATACTCAACATTAATTGTTTCAAATTTTAGCACAAGGCCAGCAATTTTTTTTTGACGAGGGAGATTATTTGATTATTTGACTGGTACTTTATTTGACCTCAGCAGGATTTGAGTACAGAACGTAAAGAGTTGTAAGAACTACCACTAAGCATTTTATTCAATGCTCTAATGATTCTGCCAGCTCATCAAACACTGACAAGGCCACAAGTTTAGGGAATTCTTTTATTCTTTTACTTGTTTCTGTCATTTGACAGTTGAAATGCTGGAGCACCACCTCAAAGGATTTCAGTCAAAGGAATCGACCCCAGGAAATATTCTTTGTAAGCTTAGTACTTATTCTATCGGTCTCTTTTGCCAAACCACTAAGTTATGGGGACATAAACATACCAATATCGGTTGTCAAACAATGGTGGCGGGAGAACAAACACAGACACACAGACACACACACATATATATATATATATACTCTCTTTTTTACTCTTTTACTTGTTTCAGTTATTTGACTGCAGCCATGCTGGAGCACCGCCTTTAGTCAAGCAAATCGACCCCAGGACTTATTCTTTGTAAGCCTAGTACTTATTCTATCGGTCTCTTTTACCGAACTGCTAAGTTACGGGGACATAAACACACCAGCATCAGTTGTCAAGCTATGTTGGGGGGGGGGCAAACACAGACATGCAAACATATACACACACACACATATATACATATATATGACAGGCTTCTTTCAGTTTCTGTCTACCAAATCCACTCACAAGGCTTTGGTCGGCCTGAGATTATAGTAGAAGACACTTGCCCAAGGTGCCACACAGTGGGACTGAACCCGGAACCATGTGGTTCATAAGGAAGCTACTTACCACACAGCCATTCCTAGGTTTTGGTTGGCCCAAAGCTATAGAAGAAGATACTTGCCCAAAGTGCCATGCAACTGAGACTGAACCCAGAACTATGTGGTCATGAAAACAAACTTCTTACCACACAGCTATCGCTTCACCTACATACATTATTGAAAATCAAAATCTTTTGCCAAACATCCCTACGACCTAGTCACCAATACCCTACTTTACTGCATCTATTAGAAATCAATTGTTGGCCAGCTTTTAGAAATTGTATGGATGTGTATTTCTTTTCTTCCATTTTTCTTATAAACACTAATTCTTTCTGATTTTGTTTGCACACTTTCTTTCATCCTCAACCTCTCTTCCACAATTATTATTCATTAGTAATGGTCAACTTTGATCATGCAGACAACTTTACTCAAAGTTATTGTTCTGACCAGCTATAGTATTGATATGGTATTGATTACAATATTTTACTTCTACTAAATCTGATACATCTAAAACTATATCACTAACTTTCTGGCTTTAGCTTTCATAACTGATATACACAATATAGAGTTAAAGTAAATCATATAAAAGAAAATGGATGTGGCTGTTTGGTAAGAAGTTTGCTTCACAACCACATAGTTCAGGGTTCAATCCCACTGCATGGCACCTTGGGAAAGTGTCTTCTACTAAAGCCTTAGGCTAACCAAAAAATAGCCCTACTAGGAACAGCCCACATCCTATACAAGACACTATCAATTCAATAATACAACTCAAACAAATGCAAGACGCTCTATATAGCAAATATCCAATGAAATAAACAACCACCAACAAAAGACAAATGCAATTCATGTTGCACACACAACACATAATACAGGCACTAATACAACAAAAGACTGCAACCAGACTATATATCAAAACAAACTGACACAATACAATACTGGGAAGAGATTACTGTCCCCTAACAACAAAAAAGCACACACTCCAGCAACACAGAAGTGGAGCAGGTGATGCAGTAGAAATTTGCCTGAAACTACCAAATGTTTAATAATAATAATAATAATAACAATAATCCTTTCTACTATAGGTACAAGGCCTGAAATTTGAGTGAGGGGGATAGTCGACTACATCGCTCCCAGTATGCAAATGGTACTTAATTTATTGACTCTGAAGGAATGACAGGCAAAGTTGATCTTGGTGGGATTTGAACTCAGAATGTAAAGACAGATGAAATGCTGTCAAGTGCTAACGATTCTGGCAGCTCACCACCTTCATAATAATAATAATAATAATAATAATAATAATAATAATAATAATCATAATATAATTATAATTATAATGTTTTGAATTTTTGGCATAAGACCAGTAAGTTTAATGGGAGGGAATTAGACAACAACAACAACAATAATAATTCTTTCTACTATAGGTTCATGGCCTCAATTTTGTGAGTGGGGTGCTAGTTGATTAAATTCACTCCGGTGCTCTACTCTGAGAGGATGGAAGCAAATTTGAGCATAGTGGCATTCAAACTCAGAATGTAAAAACAGATGAAATGCCACTAAGCATTTTTTCTGGTGTGTTCATGTTTCTGCCAGATCGCTGCCTAGCTTATAATAACAACCACATTATATCAACCCCAGTGCTCAACGGGTACTTATTTTATTGATCTCAAGAGGATGAAAAGCAAAAATGACCTTGGCAGAATTTGAACTCAGAATGTAAAGATGGGCAAAAATGCTTAGGAGCATTTTTGTCCAGTATGCTAACAATTCTGCCAGCTCACTGCCTTAACAACAACAACATTCGTCGAACGTTCCAGCCAAGGCCAATTCAAAACCCCCGTCTGAAGGAAGTCTTCATGAAGAAGCTGGATGAAAGAACCAAAGCAGCCCCGCGAAGGCAGATTTCACAGACATGATACACTTCTGTAGTGGTCATCATCCGGCACTCAGGCAGTGGCAAAAGATGGCAGGACGCAGCAACACAGATCAATGCAGACTCTGTAATGAGGAAGTGGAATCTGCAGAGCATCTGTGGCTGAGATGTCCGGTCCTGATGGTGGAACGCTATATCCGCCAAATAGGGGCTACAATGGATGAGATGATTCGTCTCCCTTCCACGGCTCTAGCGCTTCTGAGAGCTATCCTCAGCGTGGAATAAGCTGCTGGACGAGATAGTGAAGATGCCAACGACTGCTCGGTTCAAAGTCTCCCTTGACCACAAATGGCCTGAACTCTTTGCATGAACACCACCCTGTACATAACTCCATGTCCCCCTACATGGCCTTGCTTTTTGCTTTTTGAGCCAAAAAATTAACTTAACTTAACTTAACCTAACCTGAGGTGACCAAAAAAAAAACAAGAACAACAATAATAAAGCAACAAAAGTGAACATAACATGAATTTAACCATGTTAGCCAGGAAAAAAAAAAACTGAAGAACTAGACAGTGTAGTGTAGTTTAAGTGGTTGATATGATTCTATCATAAAGCAATTGTTTTATTCTCAACATTCAATCTCATACAAAATCACTCGCCAAACAAGTACAAGCCGGAAATATTATTTTTTAAACACTGACACCAAGCAACAATACAACTACAGCAGCAATAATGATTTGTAACTGATATTGGCCTATACACTTTTGAGGAAGAATGTTATTGATTTAATCAACCCTACTGTTTGACGGCTACATTTTTTTTCTGGCTTCAGAAGGATAAAAAAAACTTATTTTGAAAACAAAACTTAAAGGAACATAAAGCGCAATGTTCTATCAATTCTGCCATTAACCATTACCCATTAAAAAAAAAAAGAAAAAAAGGGAGCAATTATTTTTACCATTTTTTCCTGAAATTTGAACTGGCACCACAGCTTGTTGAAAAGGAAAATTTAAACTCTGGTTGAAAAAGGAACACGAGAAATGTTGTAATGGTTGAGATCTTGGAGCAACTGGTCGGAAAGCACTAATGTACTGGAATGAATCCTTGTATTCCTTTGGTGAGGATGCTGTTACTTCTTTGTTCTTGTGGAAGAAAGAAATGGCAGCTTCTTGTTGAGTATTTCTTTTACTGCTACTAAAAGTTTTGCATGATTCACTGGTTTGGTTCATTTCAGTAGATTTGGCACAAGTTTTATTCTTTCGCGGCCCTCTTTCTTCTTGAACAGCTACAATAATAAATTTTACATACATCCATTAATAATTTCTTGTTTGTAGAAATGCATTAAGAAAAAAAAAAGATTTATATTAAAACAGAGAATTACTTTCTTTGTTTTAAAACAAAAACAATACTGTTGTATTTAGGAATGGTCATTTTGCCAGTTTAGCCAATAAAAACACAGGCACTATATATTTGGTGTTAATTTGCTTCATTAATCTTAATCATATTTCGGCCAGAGTTCTTTCGTCACACTTCTGTGACCTCATCAGTGGTCCTTTGCTTTCTTCTTTCTTATTTGTGTGTCTCTCCTTACTAACGGTCAGCCATTTTGTATTTTGTACTTCTATTGTATGTGTCTTCATTTGCGCATGCATATACCTCTATGTGTATCTATGTTTAGTTAGTGTGTGTTGAAACATATTCTGTTGTGTCTGGGGAGAGTCATTTTCTTTTTGTGCCTTATAATTTAACACACTCACCGGTAAAATTTCCACTTATTTCTTATTGAAGACTATTGAAAAGGTTGCAAAACGCAATGAAAATTTTAGGAAAATAAAAATAAGAAATAAGTGGAAATTTTACCTGTGAGTGTGTTAAATTATAAGGCACAGAAAGAAAATTACTCTCCCCAGACACAACAGAATATGCTTCAACACACGAACTCACATAAAGAATCTTGCAAACCAAATGCAAAAAAACAAAAACAATACTTATTTCAAATTTATCTATCAACAAAGTTTACTTTGCAACCTCATGGTTTCAGGTTCAGCCCTACTATATGGTACCTTGGTTGAGTGTCTTCTATTATAGCCCCAGGCTAAACAATGTCTTATGAGTGAATCTGGAAGATGGATGCGTAGAAGCCTGTCATATATATGCATGTATGTATGTCTCAGTGTTTATATTTATCTTTTCCCATAACTTAGCAGATTTGTAAAAAGAGACCAATAGAAAAGAACCAGAGTTAAATAAGAACTGGGTTCAATTTATTTTACTGAATCTGTCAAGGCAGTGCTCTAGCATGGCCACAGTCCAACGAGCAAAGCAAAAGAAGATGACAAATAAAAGTAAGTTTTACCAATACTTAATAAAATGGAAAGCTGGCAGAATTGTTTGCATATGAAGCAAAATGCTTAGTGGTATTTCATCTGTCTTTACAATCTAAGTTCAAATTCTGCCAAGGTTGACTTAGCCATTCATCTTTTTGGTGTCAATGAAATAAGTACCAGTTGAGCACTGGGGTTGATGTAATTGACTTAGCCTTTCCCCAAAATTTGCTGGCCTTGTGCCAATGTTTGAAACTAATATTTATTGTTCATTTACCCATTACTCTTTTAGCAAAAATAAATAATTAAATAAATAAATGAAAACATGTAGATAACTACTATGAAGCAATATCAAAAATGTATTATAAAAATTAAATAATCACCATCTTTATTCATTTTAGCTTTGAAACATTTCTGAAGACGGCAATATGGACACCAGTTCCGTCTAGTTTTGTCAACTTGGCATTTACCTTTTGCTAGTTGAGAGAAAAAGGGAAGAAAGAGATTATGTTTTGAGTATACATCTACTTAAATGACTTCATGAAATTTGCAAGAATTATAAATGTATGTACTACTAACCCTTTCGTTACAGTATTTATTTTGAAATGCTCTGTGTTTCTTTCAATTACTTTAAATATAACAAAGAATTTAGTAAAATAACTTAGTTATCATTCAGCTAGTGTTAGGAACATAAATTGTGACTACGGTTTGGTGGAAGATTTTAATTCCAAACTTATGAAAACAAGACATTTGTACTCAGATCCTGAGCCGGTTTCAGCTGGGTTGGTAACAAAAGGGTTAATTCCATTTCAAAACTATAAGCTTGCTTTCAAACTTTTCAGAAGCAAACATTTGATATAGTAATATAGATGGATGTTGTATAACACTTTTAATTAACAATTTCATTAAGTATAAAAGTCTTGAATCATCATCATCATCATCATCATCATTGTTTAATGTCCTTTTTCCATGCTAGCATGGGTTGGACGGTTCGACCAGGATCTGGGAAGCCAGAATGCTGCACCAGGCTCCAGTCTGATATGGCAGTGTTCCTACAGCTGGATGCCCTTCCTAACACCAACCACTCCGTGAGTGTAGTGGGTGCTTTTTACGTTCCACCTGCACAGGCGCTAGGTGAGGCTGGCAATGGCCATGATCGGTTGGTGCTTTTTACATGCCATCAGAACAGGGATCTCAACTACAATTTCCATTGATGTACTTGACTCTATAGGTCTCCTCAAGCACAGGGTCAAAACGGTGTTTCTTTACTTACCACCTGCACAGGAGTCAGTCCAGCGGAACTGGCCACTACTAGGTGCTCGTGATAGGATTGGTTGGAAAGAAAAACCCGCAACAAGACAGGAAACCACTACAAGGCATGCAAAAGTGTGACATTTTATCTGCTTTACTCTCTTATTAATGCATCCTCTGTTATTCACATAAAACAATAATATATGATAGGTGCAAGTGTGGCTGAGATAGACACAGGATTGGATGCGTGATTAAGAAGCATGTTTCTGAACCACATGGTTCTGGTTTCAGTCCCTTTGTATGCCACCTAGGGCAAATGTCTTCTACTATAGCTCTAGGCTGATCAAAGCATTGTGAGTAGATTTGGTAGACAGAAATGTGTGTGTGTGTGTGTGTATATGTATGTACTTTTTTTTATGTGGGACCAGTATGAGTGTGCTGGTGCCACATAATAAGCACTCATGCTAGTTCCACAAAGAGGTGCTTGTGCCATGTTAAAATCCCCCAGCACACACTGTAAAGTGGTTGGTGTTAGGAAGGACATTCAGCTGTTAAAACCGAGCCAAATCAAACTGGAAACTGGTGCAGCTTGCCAGCTCTGGTCAAACCATCTAACCCATGCCAACATAGAAAATGAATGTTAAAGGATGATGATGATGTATGTATGTATATATGTAGGAATGAATGTATGTATGTATGTATGTATGTATGTATGTATGTATGTATGTATGTATGTATGCATGCATGTATGTATGTATGTATGTATGTGTGTGTGTGTGTATGTATGTATGTATGTATGTGTGTGTGTGTGTGTGTGTGTGTGTGTATCACACAATGGTTATAAATGAGCATCATCATCATATAAGCAAGGTTGTTCATTTCTATTCTTCTATGAAAAACATGTTTAGCTTCAGGAAAATATTACTATACTTGGAAACAGGTGAGGGTTGGCAACAGGAAGGGCATCCAGCTGTAGAAAATCTGCCTCGACAACTTCCACCTGACCCATACAAGCATGGAAAAATGAATATTGAAATGATGATGATGACGAAAATCAAACAATGGTTCGAATGTCATTCTGACTGATTGTTATTTTATCACTTTAAAGTGATGGTGTGCATATTATGTATCCAGCTACTGGTACTGTATTGTATCGGTAACCTTAGTCCAATTGTATTTTATCTGCAGGCTTGGTCTCTTAGGCAACCAAGCCCACCCAACCGTAAATAGTTATCACATTATTGTAAACAACTTGTTGTCGTAAGCAGTGACAAAGTGACAGCAGTGTAAATTTTATGAGTGTTTTGTTAGTCTTTCTGTGACTGGTGAGACTGACATGATTGATGTTTCAGTTTCAACATCAATTAGAAAACCAGATCGATGTCTGCATGAAAAAAATGTAGACAGAGAAAGAATTGCAAATAGTTTTGAGATAAGAAATATGAAGTAAAGTTTTTAATGCAGGATCTAGAAGGTAACACACATGTGTGTAAATGCACACACACACACACGTGTGTGTATCTCTCTTTTACTTTACTTGTTTCAGTCATTTGACTGCGGCCATGTTGGAGCACCGCCTTTAATCGAGCAACTCGACCCCGGGACTTATTCTTTTGTAAGCCCAGTACTTATTCTATCGGTTCCTTTTGCCGAACCGCTAAGTAACGGGGACATAAACACACCAGCATCGGTTGTCAAGCAATGCTAGGGGGACAAACACAGACACACAAACACACACACACACGTGTCTGTCTTTTTGTTTGTCTCCCATCACCACTGCCACCACTCGACAAATAATATTGGGTTGTTTATGTCCCCGTAACTTAGCCTTGTGACAAGAGAGACCAATAGAAAAAGTACTAGACTACTAGACTTTAAAAAAACATAAGTACTAGAATTGATTTGTTGAACTAAACCCTTCAAAGTGGTGTCCCAGTATGGTCACAGTCCAATGACTGAAACAAGTAAAAGATAGAAGATAGTTAATTAAGCTGAAGAATACAGTTCAAACCTAAATGGTCATCTAAAAGCAATTGCTATTTATGCACCTTGAAACTTCAATTTTCTTATAACTGTCTCATATGGCACTTAGTAAGTATTGACCAGAGTTTCTAACATTTTTGTAAGGGTTTTAATATTATATGTCCAGTCAAAAAAAAAAAAATTGTAAGGAACTACCCCTTGTTTCCTGTTTTAAAGTGGTCTAAATTAAAATCTATCAAAATTTTGTTAATACTCCTAGGCATAGGAGTGGCTGTGTGGTAAGTAGCTTGCTCATGAACCACATGGTTCCAGGTTCAGTCTCACTGCGTGGCACCTTGGCCAAGTGTCTTCTACTATAGCCTTGGGCCGACCAAAGCCCTGAGTGGATTTGGTAGACGGAAACTGAAAGAAGCCCATCGTATATATGTATATATATATGTGCGTGTGTGTATATATTTGTGTGTCTGTGATTGTTCCCCCCACATCGCTTGACAACCGATGCTGGTATGTTTACATCCCCGTAACTTAGCGGTTCAGCAAAAGAGACTGATAGAATAAGTACTAGGCTTACAAAGAATAAGTCCTAGGGTTGATTTGCTCGACTAAAGGCGGTGATCCAGCATGGCCACAGTCAAATGACTGAAACAAGTAAAAGAGTAAAAGAGTATGTGTCTTAAACACCAGCTTAATAACAGCAATCATTTTACTAATTTCTCCAGTATTTTAAAAAATTAATTGAAACAAAGATAATGTTTTTCAACAGAAATATGGTAACAAAAGGGGTTAATCATTATTCAAAATGCTGCCCAATTTACCAATGCAATAATAGACCATCTTTCGGCGAATGCTCCGTTTAAAAAAGCAGCTACAGCCATCGCAACAATAAACTCCATAATGTTTCCCGTAGCTTTTGTCTCCACATACTTTACATGACACTGGAACCGGAAGTGTTCTTCCTGTGAAAAGAAAGTGTACGCACATAAGAGCAGCTTTGAATAATTTTCTATTCATTATCAACAATTAAAAAACTGTAACAACTCTTATTGTTATTTCTACTTAACAAGGCGCCATACAATATGGTTAACTTAAAAGGGAACAAAGAAAAAATTCTATGCTATGAATTGTGTTTAAAATATTGAGCAACTTATGAAGCATTTAGGCGTATGTAAGAAGTGTGTGGTAAGGAGTTTGCTTCCTAACCGCATGATTCTGGGTTCAGTCCCACTGCGTGTCACCTTGGGCATCTATCTTTTACTATAGCCCCAGTGTGACCAAAGTCTTGTGAGAGACTTGGTAGATGGAAACTGAAAGAAGCTTGTCATGTATATCTTTTATCTTTTACTTGTTTCAATCATTAGACTGTGGCCATGCTGAGGCACTGCCTTGAATTTTTAGCCAAATGAATGTACTAACCCCAGTACTTGTATTTTAAACTTTGTACTTATTCTGTCAGTCTCTCTTTGCCAAATTGCTAAGTTACAGGAACATAAATATACCAATACCAGTTGTCAAGTGGTGGTGGGGAGACAAACACAGACACAAAGACTCACACACACACACACACACACACACACACATATATATATATATATATATATATATATATTATATATATATATATATATATATATATATAATATATATATATATATATATATATATATATAATATATATATATATATATACATATATACATGAGAGGCTTCTTACCAAATCCACTCACAAGGTTTTGGTTGGCTCGAGGCTATAGTACAAGACACTTGCCCAAGGTGCCACACAGTCACACAGCCTTGCCTATGCTTATATATATATACATATACATATATACATATATATATATATATATATATATATATATATATATATATATGCATGTGTGTGTGTATGTGTGTTTGTCCCCTGCTGCCGCTTCACAACCAGTGCTAGTGTATTTATGTCCTTATAACTTAGCAGTTCAGCAAAGGAGATTGATAGAATTAGTACTGAGCTTAAAAGAATAAGTACTGGGGTTGATTCATTTTGACTAAAAAGTTCTCCAAGGTGTTGCCCTTGCATGGACGCAGTCTAATGACTGAAACAAATAAAAGATAAAAGATGTGCATGTGTGTGTGTGTATATATATTGCGAAGATGATCTGGTTCTTGACTGATGACTGAGGGCTTCGAATGTCCCGTCCTGTGGTTCTTGTGTCGTCTCTTTGGTGTTTCATGTTCTTGTCCATGTCTGTATTTATTTTTTACTGTTTACATATATATATATATATGTGTGTGTGTGTGTGTGTATTATGTATGTATGTATATATGTGTGTGTGTATTATGTATGTATGTATATATATGTGTGTGTGTGCGTGCATGTGTGTTAAATAAAATGAGACAACAAAGTCAAGGCTGTGTCAAATTTTCAGGACATTTATAAAAAGAAAGTTAATCTTACAGCTGTTTCTGGGATATTAGGGATATCCCTTCATCAGAGACAATGTGAGATAGTTAAATAGAGTTCAATATGAGGAGTTATTTTGGAAAAGGAAGCAAATCAGGAGTATATAGGGAAATAGGAGAATGAATGTAGAGATTAAAATAAAAATGTATAAAAATGCTATAGTTGCAGTTCAATTATCCAAGGAAAGTGGTGCGTAGAAGTGGTAGAAATGCATCCTGTCCATGGTATGTAAATTCTAATTGGAGTTCATATTTCGTCATCACAAATGGAAAGTGTGGAGACGTAGATTCCATATGCTGTTCATTCAAAGGGGTCTTGTGGTGTGAATGAAAATCTGAGAATGCAGTGGTAGTATTAAGTGGATAGAGAGGGGAGAAGAGATGTGTATGTTAAAATGAGGAGAAAGATCAAAGAAAAGGTGAGAAAAGAAGAAGGAAAGAAAGAGGAAATGAAAACAAGAAGAGAAAATTAAAAAGTGTAAAGAAGTGAAAAAAACACAATAACAATAACTAGAACAAATTATTTGACATTACTATGGGATCATCCGACTCCGCCCAAGTCACCGACTTCGTCGGCCTTTGCATACTACAACAGCTCCAAATACATTTCCCAAACATCAAGGGAGGCCTATACAGAGATGACACCTTGCCAGTCACCAGCAGCTTAAATAAATCTTCTTTAGAACGAATTAGTAAAGATCTACACACATTTTTCTTTAGCCTCAATGTCTCTATTAATTTTGAAAATTCCTACAAACCATTAATTTTCTAGACATAACTTTAAATATAGAAACCTCCCAATACTCCCTATATAACAAACCTAACCAATACTTCAAGTACTTAAGCATTAATTCCAGTCACCACAAATCCACCTTTGATAATATAATTAAGGGTATCTCAATTCGTATATCGGACCTTTCATCCACTGAGGAAATATTCGACAACCACGCCCCATATTACAACCAAGCGCTCGCTGCCAGCGGCTTCTCCCAACAATTAATACTAGGCTCAAATCATATCACAACGACATGCCAACCACCAGAATCACCACACATACACTATACTAGAACCCAGGAAGAACCTAGATTAGGACAACATAGACCCCCACACGCACGCACACACATATAACACTAGGTCAAAAGCTAAAACAGCTAACAATAACGGGCCATATTACCCACCTCTAATTTCTAAAAATATAGATAACACTATCCTTAAGCAACAAAAAAGGGGGTGGACGCTCTATTCTATGGTATACATCCCCTTCTCACTAAGCGTTAAGAACTTAGCTAAATCTTTTTTTAATATACTGGACTTCCCTCGTCAACATAAATATTACTCTATTTTTAATAGATCTACCTTAAAACTATCCTACTCCTCCCCGCCCAACTTTGAGTCTATCAAAACAGCCTCTAATAAACGAAAACTTTCTATTATCAAAACCTACATTACAACAACTCTGAATACACGAGCGCCCAACGTATACATAGCTCCAATATCGAACCCTATACTTTAGTCCACAACAGAAACCCTACAAATACCACTAATACTAACCAGAATACTACTACCACAACTTCTACCACTATTACAGATAGGGTAAATAACAGCAACGATAGAAATAGTAATGATAGTAGTAAAAATAGTGTTAATATCATAGACCAATCTACCCCATCTCCAACCTCCTCTGACAGTATTACCCCATCCATACCTGAGAATATTCCCCACAATGCACTACCATGTAACTGCTGTCCTGGGACCATCTGCTCTCTACAAACCCATTGCAATTTATAAATGCACCGTTCTCAACATTTTACACAATTCTACAGCCATATATATATATATATATATATATATATATATATATAATATATATATATATATATATATTATATATATATATATATAGGAGCAACTGTAAATTTTAAACAACGATACGTTGCACATCTCAATTCTTTTAGATACGAGAAACACAGTAAATGCACAACACTCGCCAGTCACATACATAATCTCAAAAATAGAAATATTCCTTACATCTTGTCATGGTCCATAATAGATTCAGAGCTTCCATATCAAGGTCAACTCTAAGCCTGTAAGTTATGCCTAAAAGAGGCATTCCACATATTAAAACACAACTCTTCAATATTACTAAATAGATATAACGAGGCCCTAGGTACATGCAAGCATCGCTTTTTCCATACCTTCAAATTTTACCACAAATCCAAATGGAACCTGAATAACCACACAGCACATATCCCGAACACCACCTTGGTAATCTCCAACAACCCTATTTGACTTTCCATTAATTTTTTAACTCTCCAATCTTATCTTAATTGTTTAATACTACACATATGGGCATGCATATGTGTACGTATGCGGATGTATGCGCCTATGTATATGTATATATGTGGGGAGGCGTGTGCGTGTATGTATGCGTACGTGTGCATGCATGTGTGTATATGTGCGCACATGTATGCATATATGTATGTATTTATGGGTATGCGTTTGCGCGCGCGCACACACACACACATATATATATAATTCTTAAGTTTTTAAGTTTACAGCTTATGTCTCTTTACAATTCAACATTTTTTTTAAAATTACCGATTGCTCAAGGATGTCCCCTGGGTGGCGACCACCGCGGACTGTTGGTCGGCCCACAACAGATCCTACCTAGGGATGACGGCACACTGGATCACAGGAACTCACACCTTTGATGTTCTCACCCGGGCCATGGTGGACACCCAATACAAGTTCTATCTGCAAGACAAGGTGACCAAGCGCCTATTCTCGATAAGCAAAGATATTTTGAGAGCCACCCTGTCAGATGGTAACTTTGAGAGACTGATACTTATGAAGGGCAACCAGCATCACGTCGATGCGAGGGAGAAGGCCCAACCAGAATAGTACACCTTGATCATCATAAGATCTTGGCATGATACCTATCTTATACATTATCTTTTTGATTCATTTAATACTTTCTGTACTGTAAATAAAGTGTGTTCACTGAAAAACTAATGCTTAATTTCATTTGTTCATTTAATTATTTGCGTACACCTTGATCACCATCTGATCTTGGCATGCTATACCTTTTTGAAAAGCTCTATGTCTAAGCTACAACATGAACATTTCAGCTCTCTAGGTCTGTTTTTTGCGGTGGGGGTTTTGAGCCAAAAAATCAAACCGAAACTAAATTCATATGATAAAAGCTAGCGGTTATCAGTTAGCGTTAGCTTCATCTATTTTTTTTTTACCTGACTAGCAGTATCGCCCGGCGTTGCTCGGGTTTGTAAGGGAAATAACTATATAAGCATTTTTAGAGAGTTACTTCCCTTATATAAAACCGAGTAAAAAATGCATTAAAAAACGAAAAAATGATGGTAATTTTTTTTTAAATTGTAGACTCATCGTAGACGCTCGCTAATACCCAGAAGGGCTCGATATGAATCACGACTATAAGATACCCGCTTTTGGTTAAACTGCACCGCAAAATGTGGGAGTAGTTAGGAATCTAAATCGGAGTAGACAGACTCTCACACACACAACTTCAGTTTTATATATAAAGATTAGCCGTTTAACGTTTGCGAAGCTGACTCCTTTTTTTAGTTAACGGTTTAGCGGTTAGCGAAGCTAACTTTTTGGTTAGATGTGCCCACCACTGACTGTATGGAAGTAGATAAACAGATTTACACAACTAGCTCTAAATAATAATATGTTGACATAGTTATTCACTCATAAATCAATAAAACATTTCTTTAAAAATCTCTCTAGGCCCCTTTTAGGGAATAGATCTAAATTTGTCTCATTGAAGAAATTATTTAGATAACAAAAAAATTATATACATTAAATATTAAAAAAAAAATTCCTCATGGAATTCTTCCAAACACTTTGCCTTTTCTGCAGCACTGCATTCTGCAATACTGAACAAAGGAAGGACATTTTCATAAAACCAGTTTGCGTATTGTGAAAACGGTTTGGACATGTAATAATGTCCCAACTGAATGGATATGTTCTGTTGTGTCAGGGGAGAGTCATTTTCTTTTTGTGCTTTGTAATTTAACTCACTCACCGGTGAGTGTGTTAAATTACAAGGCACAAAAAGAAAATGACTCTCCTCAGACACAACAGAATATGCTTCAACACACGAACTCATATAAAGAATCTTGCAAACCAAATACCAAAAAAAAAACGAAATGAATTGATATGTCTTTGATGTTAAATTGCCCAACTCCGACATTTGGAAATATTTCACAAATGAAGTTATATCATAAAAATGAACAGGAATAAATACAAAAGCATTTAGGCATTTAGTAAACTTATCAACTATTTCATAACTTTCCTTCCCTACCCTTCGAAGCCGAACTTAGGAACGCCGGTCATTGACATCAATATCTTTCGTCAACTAAGACGGTGAGTTTTCATAAAAATCTCTATAGTGAAAAGTTAACAAAAGCAAGAAAAGCACACGATAAAGATCAGTGTCATCGCCTGTTACCCCCTCCATACACACACACACAGTGATGACTACCTACTACAAACAACTACAACTGTCACCGCCTTAACAAATGTCGTCACCACCACTCTAAACAATAAAGAAAGGTCACCACCAAGAATTCACTGTCGTTATCACTAGGAACTCAAGCCCCCAAAATGCGTCCACTGTCGCCAACTAACGCCAATTTATAAGTAGCATTACTTCCTACCCCCACCCTTCAAGAATGGGATTGGAAACGAATCCACAACACTGGCTCCCCAGACCTGTGCGTTCCTCAGGTAACTACCCAGAACACCCATGACTCTAGACGGTACAATCACGATCACCACTACCAACAATAAATAAACGTAAAAGTAATAGTTACGTTTTAAATGTTAAAAAAAAATGAAAGATTGCCCGGGTTTAGTTTTCGCATAAAAGAAATCAGAAAATGATTGAATATAGGCGCAGGAGTGGCTGTGTGGTAAGTAGCTTGTTTACCAACCACATGGTTCCGGGTTCAGTCCCACTACGTGGCACCTTGGGCAAGTATCCTCTACCATAGCCTCGGGCCAACCAAAGCGTTGTGAGTGGATTTGGTAGACGGAAACTGAAAGAAGCCCATCGTATATGTGTGTGTGTGTTTGTGTGTCTGTGTTTGTCACCCCACCATCGCTTGACAACCGATGTTGGTGTGTTCACGTCCCTGTAACGTAGCGGTTCGGCAAAACAGACCGATAAAATAACTACTAGTCTTACAAAGAATAAGTACTGGAGTCGATTTGTTCGACTAAAAGGTGGTGTTCCAGCATGGCCGTAGTCAAATGACTGAAACAAATAAAAGAATAAAAGAAGAGAGGAGAATTTGGGTATCGATCCCCGGTACCTCTCGCACACAAAGCTAATTCCACACGGGGAATGGGGGAATCATCAACATTTTTTAAAGATATAAATTTTTGTCCAATAAAAAAAATTATTATTTGCTGTCGTTTACTACCACCACCACCACTATAATCAAAGCCACCATAAAAATATGAATTGTTTTGTTTTTTGTTACTTGTTTCAGCCTTTAGACTGTGGCCACGCTGGAGCACTGCCTTGAAGAATTTAGTCAAACGAATTGATTCAAGTACTTATTTTTTTTTAATGCCTGGTACTTATTCTATCGGTGTCTTACGCTGAACTGCTAAACTACGGGAACGTAAACACACCAAAATCGGTTGTCAAGCGGTGGTGGACACACAGACACACACACACACACACACACACACATCTATCGGTGCTACTTTGGTATGCGGTCTACGTAACCAACGTGATCTACAAGAGTCAAATTCTAGTTTAGTATGCGATCTACATGTTTCATTTATTTATTTATTATGGCTTAAATAAAACACTCTTATATTTTTATACATTTATTTTTTAAAAAATTAGAATGAAACAAATTTGAAACAAGCTTACTAATTTTATCGGTGAATCGAACGAACATCAGCTAGAAAAGCTGTTCTTCGCAAGTATAACTTTTTTTTGTTTTTGGTTGTAGATCACAATATAAAGTGTAAATCGCATACTTAAGCAGTTTCATGATACGTAGATCGCATATCAAAGTAGCACCCATCTATCTATCGATTGATCGATCGATAGATAGATAGCTGTGTGTTTGAGTATGTGTTGTTATATT
The DNA here is from genome assembly GCF_006345805.1 of Octopus sinensis. Taxonomy (NCBI): domain Eukaryota; kingdom Metazoa; phylum Mollusca; class Cephalopoda; order Octopoda; family Octopodidae; genus Octopus; species Octopus sinensis. The sequence goes on from NC_043001.1 coordinate 23,329,237, forward strand.
TCGGGGTAACCTTTTTTTTTTTTTTATTTGCCAAAAAACCATTTGTAATAAATATGTACACGACGTGCTTCTTTCAGTTTCCGTCTAACAAAACTCACTAAGAAGGTTTTGGTCGTCCCGAGGTTATGGCTGAAAAAAAAAAAACTTACCCAAGGTGTCACGCAGTGAGACTGAACTCAGAACGATTGGTTTTGGAAGCAAACTTCTTCCCACACAGTCACGCCTGCGCTTATTACTCATGATCACGAAATCTCTGTAAACTCTACGGGTTACATGTATTATATTAACATACAGCCTACGCATTCTTTTTGAAAATTCGAATGTCAGCAAAAGTTTTCAAGTTATTTTGACAATGTACAACATAAATATAATCTGTAAGTCATTTAACTAGTTTTCGTAGTTGGTTTGAAAGATTCGTTGGGGGCTAATGCAGAGTCGCACCTCTCCTTGAAAAGTGCATTTTTTTGAAAAAAAATTTCGGATACCTACGTTTTAGATGTCGGAGATTACGAATATACAAAAAAAAACCCTTTTCAAATTTCACCCCACCTCTCCATCCCCCCAATTTAAAATTTTGAACTTTTATCGAAATTCTTTTTTTAAAACCACCTTTTGCCAAGTGAAATTTGAAAAGGTGTTTTTCTTTTTTGCATATTCGTAATCTCTGACATCTAAAACGTAGGAATTCGAAAAATGTTTTTCAATAAAAATGCATTTTTCAGGGAGAGGTGCAATTCTGCGTTAGCCCCCCGATTCGTGATGTGAAATCATGAATTGAAACAAATTTTGTTGTATCTCGGGAGGGTTATACTGCTAGTAAAAAAAAAAAACAATAAACATGCATTTTTATTAAAGAGAACGTAAAAAGCCAAACGAAAGGCCGCTAAATTCTTTGACGTGCTTGCGATTTTGTCCGCCTAAGCATTAGTATTGTACTGCTAGAAGCTTGCTTCACAACCACATGGTTCCGGGTTCAGTCCCACTGCTTGACACATTGGGCAAGTGTCTTCTGCTATAGCCTCGGGCCGACCAAAGCCTCGTGAGTGGATTTGGTAGGCGGAAACTGAAAGAAACCCGTCGTATATCTCTCTCTATATAAACGGCAGTTTGTCTGTGCGTGTTTCTGTGTGTCTGTTTGCTTGTACCCTCACCCTGACCACGGCTTTCAACCGATTCTGATGAAACTTGACACACACATAGCCTAATGTCATAATTCAAAACTAACGCAGCGAAAATTTTGAAAAGTTCCCCCAGTTCTGAAAAAAATCGATAAATTCGACATGGGGTCGAGAATCAGGAACACAAACCACAAACTGTGTAGGGGACGCAACTCCACCTTTTTTAACTATCAAAAAAAAATTTACCATATTTTTTTCCATTATTTTGCTATTTTTTGGCTATAACTCTCTAAAAATACTTTATAGTTATTTCCCTTACAAACCTGAGCAACGCCGGGCGATACTGCTAGTATGTATATATCTATATGACTTTATCTCTGTGTTTGTCCCACAATCACCGCTTGACAACCGGTGTTGGTGTGCTTACATCCCTGTAACACAGCGATTCAGCAAAAAAGACTGATATAATAACTACTAGGCTGAAACAAAAGAATATGTATGTATGTATGTATGTATGTATGTATGTATGTATGTATGTATGTATGTATGTATGTGCGTGTGTGTGTACTTTTATGTTATAACAACCTTGAATTAAACTGAAGAATTTTGATCGAGTACAAATTTATTATTCTTTAACAGAATAGTATTAATAGTGACTTTGTAGATTCGGCCAGCTAAGCCATCATCTGACTGCACATACACATACAAATGCATGTATACACACACTCTTGTAGGCCGAGATGGGGAATTCTAAACAAATAAAATAAAAGCTGTTGAAAAGCAGAAAACCCTTACTGAAGTAAAAGCTTTGGATCTTTTCGGTTTGACTGGCAGTTTTTAAAAATAATTTCCACGTAACTAAACACTTTTAAACTTCGTATACTGGTAGAATGTGTTTATAAAACATCTTTTTCTCTTGGCTTTATTGAGAAAATTCTATAGCTTGTAAGATATTTGTTGTTGTTTTTTCTTCAATTTCTGCAATTTCAACCAATCAATGACGTCTATTGAGATGAAAACATTCTGTGCCGTATGAATATGTCCCTCGTTTAAGAAACAGATTGGGTTTATTTACATTTCTGAAGAAAAAAAGATACCCTTCCCCCACCCTTAACCCTAACCCTAACTAACCATAACCCTAAAACAGATTGAAATGCAATAGATCGATACTAGGGTCATAAATATGAGTGACAATTTCATTTGACACCGCTAAAAAAACTGCCGTTCAAACCGAAAAGATCCAAAGCTTTTAGAAAATTGAAAAAAAATATACTATTTTACTTTCATCTAGATAGGTGCTAAATTCAGGATACCCGCTACCTTGTATTTATATAACTGGTCATAAATTTGAGGAAAAGGATGTTTTTATACACAGACTTTTCCTTCTTACACCGCCGATAATTCGGTATAACTGCAGATGTGTGCCCCTGCGATCGTTCCCGACTTTTTCTTCATAATCTTTTGAAAACTGGAATATATTTTTTAATGAAGTTTTACGGTGATACTTTTTGATGGTATAGATTAGGGTTATATCGGAATTTGCTGTGAAAGTTTTTTCAGGGTTGAAGAGAGGAGTTTCGGATAATTTGCACACCTCAGTTTATTTCCTCACAACTTTCTGGAAAATGAAAATTTTTTAATATAATTTACTACAAAGTTTAAGAGGGTGTAGATTACGATTATGTCAGAATAATACGCTTTGATGTCATTTATGCACATCAAATTCCGATCTATTTTTAATCTGTACCACCTGAAACATAATTGTTGAACATTTTATTAAAAAATATTCAGGCGTAGGAGTGGCTGTGTGGTAAGTAGCTTGCTCACGAACCACATGGTTCCGAGTTCAGTCCCACTGCGTGGCACCTTGGGCAAGTGTCTTCTACTATAGCCTCGGGCCGACCAAAGTCTTGTGAGTGGATTTGGTAGACGGAAACTGAAAAAAGCCCGTCGTGTATTATATATATATATATATATATATATATATATATATATAAAGCAATAAAGATTAAAGTTAATTTAAATGAATTTACTTGAATATGGTACCTAACTTAGATGCACCAAAACAAACTATACGGTTTTAACAATACAGTAATGTGGGGTGATTATAAGCGAGAAAGAAGCAACAAGAATGGATAGGTTTTTAGTACAATCGTTTCATACAAGGACAGGCTTTATTAAAAGTTGCAAAAATTGCAGCATATAAACGTGTCCCGTACTCATCAGCTAAAATACATGTGAGTTCTCTAGACATCCTAGTGGTTGAGGCTATACTCATGAAGTAATGTAGATAATTAAGTAACATAAACAGATTCCAAAGTTCATTAAAGTTCTTTAAAGATGATGTACAGTCTTATCACAGAATTTTAAAAAGTTTTAATAGCATCACAGAGAAGGTGACTTAATCCATGGTGTACATATGAATTTCCAGAGATATGAGGAGGGATTACATACTCACAGACGACAAATTATCCATTGCTAATCACAACGAGGTGGGTTTCAATTCCTGCTTATTAGCATTACCGAGAGGGTGAATTAATCCTTTGTATAGGATTAATTCACCCTCTCGGTAATGCTAATAAGCAGGAATTGAAACCCACCTCGTTGTGATTAGCAATGGATAAATTTGTCGTCTGTGAGTATGTAATCCCTCCTCATATCTCTGGAAATTCATATGTACACCATGGATTAAGTCACCTTCTCTGTGATGCTATTAAAACTTTTTTAAAATTCTGTGATAAGACTGTACATCATCTTTAATGAACTTTGGAAATCTGTTTATGTTACTTAATTATCTACATTACTTCATGAGTATAGCCTCAACCACTAGGATGTCTAGAGAACTCACATGTATTTTAGCTGATGAGTACGGGACACGTTTATATGCTGCAATTTTTGCAACTTTTAATAAAGCCTGTCCTTGTATGAAACGATTGTACTAAAAACCTATCCATTCTTGTTGCTTCTTTCTCGCGTATATATATATAATATATATATATATATATGTGTGTGTGTGTGTGTGTGTGTGTGTGTGTGTTTGTGTATCTGTGTTTGTGTATCTGTGTTTGTCCCCCAACAGCGCTTGACAACCGATGCTGGTATGTTTACGTCCCCGTAACTTAGCGGTTCGGCAAAAGAGACCGATAGAATAATTACTAGGCTTACAAAGAATAAGTCCTGGCGTCGATTTGCTCGACTAAAGGCGGTGCTCCAGCATGGCCACAGTCAAATGACTGAAACCAGTAAAAGAGCATTTTCTTTTTTTTTTCTTCTTTTCATAGAGTTATAAGGAAACGAAGTCGGAGTGGGGTAACGCATCTTCAATTATGCCGACAAATCAATTTCTTTAAGTCTCTTGGATACTTAGAGAAAACGGCAACAAAATGCATAGATTCTTGGCACAGTTCACAATTTCTTGGGTTCTCTAATAGATGGTATCGATTTCAAGAATAATTTGTTTAAAATTCATTTCCAAATCGTGCCAAACTCAGAAACGATAATGGTGAAATATTTTCAAAAAAGACTGAAGTAGGATTGCATAATGTTTTGAAACGGTATACATTAAAACTAAATTGTAATACTAAAGCTTTCAATAGAGCCAGTTTAGCTTTCATTTTACTGTATATAATATTAAATAACATTGCATTGATTCACTCATTTTATGACCACATGCACAGTGGCATAACTAGAGCGTGTACCGCCCAGAGCAATCCTTGAATTTGCCTTCCGCCCCTATGGAAACTTCAGACTTATCCAGTAGATCCAAAATCAAAAGCGCTGCCCTCATAAAAGTGAGTATTGGTGAACTGGGAGCTGGATTATCTGGTCTGGCGGCTTGCTACTCCCAAATAGAACCAACCACAATATTTAGATTTTAATAAGTTTATTTACAGATTGATATTACAATACCTAACAGAAAACTGTTATGGCTGAATACCAGTAGTTTGTGTGAGAATGTATCTTCGCGAGAAGGAATCTTTTTTACACGAGATCGAGTGGCATAGCTACCAGCTGACCTAGTAATCCTCTATGAGTTCTCATGTTCCTTTGCGTTGTATTTCCCCTCGCATCTCAATTTATAACCTATTTCTTTATTACCCACAAGGGGCTAAACACAGAGGGAACAAACAAGGACAGACATAGGTATTAAGTCGATTACATCGACCGCAGTGCGTAACTGGTACTTAATTTATCGACCCCGAAAGGATGAAAGGCAAAGTCGACCACGGCGGAATTTGAACTCACAACGTAACGCAGACGAAATACCGCTAAGCATTTCGCCCGGCGTGGTAACGTTTCTGCCAGCTCGCCGCCTTAATTTATAACCATGATTTGACGTGAATTTGCATGAAATTTTCCATTATTCTTACCACACAAATGCGCTAGAACAACGATTGGTTGAAATATGGACCAAAATCACTTGATAAGGACCGTCGTTACTAAATATGGAAACTGATATGCCGTGATATTTCCTCGTTAATGAATTGACTTGGTTTCAAATACTACCTTCGAGTACTGCTACAAGTGTTGACCGGACGGCCGGCCGGCCGGCTCCACTTGCTCCGCTACTGCACATGCATCACATATTGGTTTCAAATTCTTTGGCATTAGGCCAGCATTTCCGGAGAAGGCGGTAAGTCAATTACATCGATCCCAGTCCTCGATTGATACTTATTTTAACGACCCTGAAAGGATGAAAGACAAAGTTGACCTCGACAATATTTGAACTCCGGACGTAAAGACGGACGAAATACCGCTAATCATTTTGCCCGGCGTGCTAACAATTTTAACCAGTTCGCCGCCTTACACACATCACATATTCGAAAACAATCATTCGATTTCCTTCAAAATTTTATTGTATGGTCATAATTTCCAAATAAATTCTCCGTAAATCATAGCTTGAAATGACAGTCTATACATTCCGTCATGCCATTAGGGCGAAAGAGAAATGAGAGGCTATGCGGGTAAAATCTTTATATATAAAAGTGAAGTTGTGTGTCTGTCTCCTACGATTTAGATTCCTAACTACTCCCACATTTTGCGATGCAGTTTAACCAAAACCGGGTATCTTATAGTCGTGATTCATATCGAGCCCTTCTGGGTATTAGCGCGCGTCTACGATGAGTCTACGATTTAAAAAAAACATTGACCATAAATTTTTTCCATTTTAATGCATTTTCGCTATTATATAAGGGAAGTAACTCTCTAAAAATGTCTACGATGAGTCAACGATTAAAAAAAAATTACCATCATTTTTTTCCCATTTTTAATGCATTTTTTTGCTATTTTTTGGCTATAACTCTCTAAAAATGCTTATATAGTTATTTCCCTTACAAATCCGAGCAAAGCCGGGCGATACTGCTAGTTACAACTAATACACGTTTGATAAGGAATGTAAATCACTAATCGCTAGAACTTGCTTATTTCCACCAACACCTTCATCGTTATCTACACCAGCAGTATTGTCTACTTGAACAGTCGGCCGCGACACGCTCACGAGCATGTGAGGGTGCTACATCGTGTTTGAGATCTTTTAAGCAGAAAACGTGAAAATAATAAATAAAGTATTATATTTTTTTGTTTTTTGGGGGTTTTTTTTCTGAAAAACATATAGACTTTTTATTTTCATATACAGTAACCCCTCGACTATCGCGTGTGTTGCATTCCACCCCACCCCCACCTCCTCGATAGGTGAAAATCCGCGAAGTAGAAACAGTACTGTACTGTATATTTTATTATTATTTTTATAATTTGTATTCTTTATTTTATTATAAATTCAAATCAACACCACGGAGGAATCGACGTAAGCTTGAATAATAAACCGCGATAGGTGAACCGCGATATGGCGAGGGATTACTGCATAACATATAAACACTAGCGTAGCTAGAGGTGAGTAGGAGCGGTCCACCCCGGGCGGCACTTTTCATTATGTTGTAGGCTATTGTTGTGCTTTTTGTGGGGTCTGGGGGCAGCAAACGAAAGGGCCGCCCCGGTGCTACACACTCTAGCTATGCTAGTACATATAAACATGTATAGCTTTTAGTTAGAACATTGTCAGTTTATAAGATTTTGCTGATTATTATATATATAGATTATAATATAATAATAATAATAATAATATAATAATAATAATAAGGATTATTACGAAGTAGCATAGAATTGCCTTTAATTCTTTTATATGTATAGGTTTACATAGCTCTACACATGTTTCAGGCACAGGCGTGGATGTGATAAGAAGCTTGCTTTCCATTCACACGGTTCCGGGTTCATTCTCACTGCATGGCACCTTGGGTAAGTGTCTTCTACTATAGCCTCACGCCGACCAATGCCTTGAGAGTATTTTGCTAGATAGAAACTGAATGAAGCCCGTCGTACACACACACACACACACACATACACACACATATATATATATATATATATGTCGATCGGAGGCGCAATGGCCCAGTGGTTAGGGCAGCGGACTCACGGTTGTAGGATAAGGCGTCGAGCTGGCAGAAACGTTAGCACGCCGGGCGAAATGCGTAGCCGTATTTCGTCTGTCGTTACGTTATGAGATCAAATTCCGCCGAGGTCGACTTTGCCTTTCATCCTTTCGGGGTCGATAAATTAACAGTTACGCACTGGGATCGATGTAATCGACTTAATCCCTTTGTCTGTCCTTGTTTTATCCCCTCTGTGTTTAGCCGCTTGTGGGTAATAAAGAAATAGGTTGTAGGATCACGGTTTCGATTCCCAGACCGGGCGTTGTGCGTGTTTATTGAACGAAAACACCTAAAGCTCAACGAGGCTGCGGCAGGAGATGGTGACGATCCCTGTCACAACTTTCTCTCACTCATTTTTCTGTTGGCCTGCTCGCTTAGCCAGCGGGGTGGCGTCATTAGAAGGCTAAAACAATACGAAGCGCATTGTGACCAGCGATGTGTAGCAACATCTGATAGCCTGGTCAGTCACGGTGATCGGGATGATATATATACACCTTTTATCTTTTACTTGTTACACACGCACACAGACGCGCTCGCGCGTGAAACAGGAATTGATTACTTGTCGCAGAATTGTAAAAAAATGTGTTTGTAATAGGTTGTAATTGTTATACAATAAAAATGTTCGCAGCTTACATGACCGTAAATATTCATACAATTACGTTGTACATTAGTTGTAGAAAAAAAGATATTATAAGTGTGTGTGTGTATGTGTGTGTATGTACATACATACATACATACATACATACATACATACATACATACATACATACACACACACACACAGACACACACACACACACACACACACAGATATTATACGGACATTCTTTTGGTTAGTGATCACATACTGAAAGTTAATAGATTGACACTATTTGGCAATGCCCAGGTGGACATGTTCAACGGGTACCCCAATTTTTCTTTGTTCCGTTTGTTTCTTTGTTTGTTTGTTTTTTTCGAATTAGCAAATATTTCTTCGGATCCCTATGTTTTCATCGACGTAGACTACAACTTGGCAGGGAAAAAAAATCCTAAAAATAAATCAACATTTCAAGTTTTTAATTAACTTTACCTACCTATCTTTTTGTTGTTTTTAAAAACTTTTTCGATTGCGTGTGTGGAGGGGATTCTGCATTTAAAAATACGGGGAAAAGTCCTTTTTGTAATCTATCAAAACCAACTGCATACGATCATTTTCCACTTTCAATCTGAGATCGGAAACCGAAAAAATGTCTTATACACGTATATGTCATGTACACCCCCCCCACACACACACCACCCCGCTCGCCCATATATATGCATATATATATATGTGTGTGTGTGTGTGTGTATGCATATATATATATATATATATATATATATATATATATATATATATATATATAGTTAATCCAAACAAGAAAACAAAAAAACACAACAACGCGAGGACGTGGAACAAATAAAGTATTATTGGACGCTATGTGTATGTATATATATATGAGACGTCTTAGAGTCCATAAGTCAGGGAAAAGATGCACTGATACTGCACATTTTGGATAGTATATATATGTATATGTGTGTGTGTGAGTCTGTGAGTGTGTGTGTATAATGAGGTATTTTTTGTGAAGCATTGTAAGGTATAACTTTAATGAATGTAGTTGTGTAAAGCGGGAACAATGCCAGAAGTTACAAAGTTAACAATAAAATGTAAAAAAAAAACAGAACAAACTTGCAATTTTTACCTTGTATTTCTATATTTCGGGGTGACGACCTCTTCTTCAGGACATTCGGAAAGCGGTGGATGGAAAGTTTCCTGCTCATCTGGGCAACAAACTTTTTCCAAAACTGCAACTTTATCGTTTGCTTTTCATTTTGTAGTTTACTCTGTTTCCTTCTCGCATTGTTCCGGCTTTACACAACTACATTATTATTATTATTATTATTATATATATATATATATATATATATATATATATATAATATATATATATATATATAAAATAAACTTTAATGTGAAAAAGAATTATCTTCTAATTTCCGTGTTATTTGAAACTAAATGCTAACTTTTCAAAGATGATTTTTAAATGAGGAATTTTAATAATTAGTTAAAATTTTTGCCTCATGGGCAGCTTGGAGGAGGTGGGGATGAGTCGATTACATTGACCCCAGTGTCCAATTGGCACTTATTTTATCGACCTCGAAAGGATGAAAGGCAAAGTCTACTTCGGCGGAATTTGAACTCAGAACGTAGGGACGAGCGAAATACCGCTAAGCATTTCGTCCAGCGCACTGATGATTCTTATTTCCTTACTGCCAACAAGGAGCTACACACAGAGGGGACAAACAAGGACAGACAAACGGATTAAGTCGACAATATAGACCCCAGTGTGTAATTGGTACTTATTTAATCGACCCCGAAAGGATAAAAGGCAAAGTCGACCTCGGCGGAATTTGAACTCAGAACATAGCAGCATTTCGCCCGGCATGCTAACGTTTCTGCCAGCTCGCCACCTTGAGGAATTTTAATAATGACTACTGTGTCGTCTAAGAAAAATGAGAGAGAAAAGTGTAAGAGTACGTGTGTGTTTTATAGAGAAAAGAGTTGAGAACTTAATGCTTCCGTTACAACTATCGGTCTTTTACCATGTCTTTTCTTGAATCATTCATATTTCACCCCTGGGAGACTTACGACCCAAAATCTTTTTTCTTTATACATTATTCTGGGATGATTATGGTTTCGTATACGGAATTTGGTAAATATTCGTTGAGAAACTGTGACGTTGTTTCAAGACAAACAGAGAAACATCGACACTTATGGATATAGATATTTGTACCCTTGATAAGGCGGCGAGTCGGCCGAATCGTTTGCACGCCGGGCAAAATGCTTAGCGGCACTTCGTCCGTCTTCACGCTCTGAGTTCAAATGCCGCCGAGATCGACTTTGTCTTTCATTCCTTTCAGGGTTGACTCAGCCCCTCCCCCAAACCAATATTTGTACATTTGAGTAAATTATGCATGTATGTATGTATGTATGTATGTATGTATGTATGTATGCATGCATGCATGTACGTACGTACGTATGGAGGCGCAATGGCCCAGTGGTTAGGGCAGCGGACTCGCGGTTTCGATTCCCAGACCGGGCGTTGTGAGTGTTTACTGAGCGAAAACACCTAAAGTTCCACGGGTCTCCTGCGGGGGATGGTGGCGATCCCTGCTGTACTCTTTCGCACGACTTTCTCTCACTCTTTACTTCTGTTGGCCTGCTCGCTTAGCCAGCGGGGTGGTGTCATTTGAAGGCTAAAACAATGCGAAGCCCATTGTGACCAGCGATGTGTAGCAACATCTGATGGTCTGGTCAGTCACGGTGTCCACGGTGATGTATGTATGTATGTATGTATGTATGTATGTATGTATGTATGTTTTTGCGTGATTGTGAAAATTATCCCTATATGATAATAGTTGATATAACTTTGGTTGATGCCTCCAGTCACACTTTATATCGTACAGAAAGAGGAGGTAAAAGATGCAAGGAGAGAGTTAACATAAGAAGTGCAGGATAACTGCATATACTCGGCTTGGTGGAGGCAATGAGTACAAAAGTACTGCACAAAGACAGGGAATAAGAATCATAGAGACAGAAGAGAGGAGTAAATGACATAGTAGTTCTAAGAACAGTTATACAAATAAAAAATTATCTTATTCAATTTTAAGGTAACAAATACTTTTTATCATTTTGTATTAGCATCAAAATATTTGATAAAAGTTGAATTATAATCATTGTATGTATGCCATAGTATACTTCCAAAGTTATCAGCCTTATAACAGGTAATATTAGCATATATAATGGCCATACGGCGGCGAACTGACCGAATTGTTACCGCGTTGGACAAAATGCTTAGCGGTATCTCTTCCGGTTCTTTACGTTCTGTTCTCAAATTTCGTTGATGTCAGTTTTACTTTTCATCCTTTCCGGTGCTTATAAAATAAAGTACTAATCCCCCAACCCACTCAATGCTGTTGTCTTGCCAAAATTAGAAGGACTGCATATAAAAGAAGTATTTGTATGTATAAGTATATGCATGTATGTATGCGTGTTAAGTCGTGTATGGTGGTTATTGCCATGGAACGCACTATCATACTCGTCTACTATTCTAACATAAGTATAAACCTGTAATTGGGTAAACTGCAGCCCGCGAGACTTTCTGATTGTTATACCTGGAGAAAAATTACCTTGATTTTTTTAGTAGTGCGGTCCGCTTGACAATGAGTTATATCTCATTGCGACCCGCTTCTGGAAAAAAAAAACGGTTACCCGTGCCTTTGGACTTCAACCACACTATAAGTAAAAAAATTCGTCTGCGTATGATTAGAATTGAAAACAACTAACTACTAGGTTATGTAATGAACGGAGTTTCGGAGAAGCTATCGATAATTCGTTGGGGAAGGGAAAAGACATAGAAAGAATTGAGGAGTTTTTTTCTCTTCTTTTTTCTTCTTGGCATTCCCGTCATTCGTACAACAGAAATTAAGATTTTGAAAGAATATTTTTTTCCTTGAATTTCAGTTTTTTTTTTCTTTTCTATTTTGAACCCCAATTCCTTGTACTTTTCCTTCCCCGTGAGGTATTCCGAAGCACCGTCATATAAAGATACATCAAAAACGAAAATACAAAAGTAATATTGACAATCTCCGGGGGTGAGGGTCTGCGGTACTCACCAAGTACACCTAAAATATACGCCTTGTGTATGTGTGTGTGTCTCTCTGAAAATACACGCATGGTAAACAAGAAAATGCATCTACTACACGATTCAACAAAACTTCCTATCAACTATTCTTTTTGCAAAAGTCTATTGAAAAGGTTGCAAGACGCAACGAAAATTTTAGGAAAATAAAAATAAGAAAAACGTGAAAATTTTACCAGTGAGTGTGTTACATAAGACACAAAAAGAAAATGACTCTCCTCAGACACAATAGAATATGCTTCAACACACGAACTCATATAAAGAATCATGCAAACCAAATCCAAAAACGAAATAGTTTCGACATAATATCTCACATTTTAACTAACTGAAAACGAAAAATTGTTTAAGAAAGTTCTTACATACCCATTGAAACTGCAGGAAGGCACAACTTTCTTTCTCGCTTGATCAATGCAGCAAAACACATCGAAGGAAAGCTATTTATATTAAATACCACCAGAATAAACATCGTTTTTTTTTCTCTCTCTCTTTACAGCCCTTAAAAATAAAAATAAAATAATTATCTTTATTATATTCATTCAGATTTAACCTGACAAGCGATCTGTCAAATGTCGCCGCAGTCACAAACAAACGGCGAGAATGCTACACAGCAATGTTAGTTCAGACGACATCTTGAGTCACAAGAGCGAAGCCAACGGCCAACAAGCATAAAGATTAGTCATTGATCTCGATTGCTTGCTTTAAGATAGTGTTTGCAGGCTTGCAGGTGAACTTGTATCTAAGTTGATTCTGAACAATTTTGTCCCTGCTCTGTGTTGATTCAGTTGTGTTTCCTGCTTCCTATTGACAGCAATAACCATATATTAGTGATCTGATGTCTGTTGACCTGCAGCGCAACCGAACCACTCCCCAACCTCTCCCCCAACACCCAACCCAATGATTTGTGCAACCCACATTAAGAAAGGGCCACTACTACTACTACTACTACTACCACCACCACCATCAGTGCCACTACCACCACCACCACCACCACCACCACCACTACTACTACTACCACTACTACTACTACCACCACCACCACCGTCACCACCACCACTACTACTACTTTTTTGCAACAAAGATGATGATGACGATTTCTTTATTTTGAACAACGAATGAAGATTAAAGATGGTGGTGATGGTGGTGTAAGTGGTGGTGATGTTGGCAGGTGGCTTTGGTAGTGGGTGATAGTGGTGGGCGGTTTTTGGGTTGTGGTTTTGATGATGGCGGTGAGAAAGAACAAGGAATTATTTTTGCTTTTAAGTTATGGAAAGTTCACTACTGCTGTCGTCATATAGATCAATAGATAAGGTGATCTGAGAAAGGTTAGTAAGTCAGCAATCTGTTCAGAATGATTTAACGATTGGTACCGGACAGGAAATATCCAAATAAATAGATTAACACTTAGGAAAAAAAAAAAAAAGAAAAACAGAAAAAGAAAAAAAGGGAAAAAATGAAAAAATCTTCATATGAAAACCATTATTGGATTTTACTGGATCAATACTGCCGTTACTCAAAGCATTAAAAGGTTTCTATAACATTTGGTCTGGTAATGAATCAATTTGAGAATTAAGTGGATCTTGGGATTAACTAATACATTAATTGAACACAGTTCTTAATAATCGCATTTTTTTTTTTAGTTTTTTTTTTTTACTTATATGTTAAGACAGATTAGTACACCTCAGGGTGAAAGAACGGATAAAGTGCTAAAAGAAAGACTAGGTAGTTTGTAATAATGATAATCCTTTCTACTAGAGGCACAAGGTCTCAAATATTAGAAGAAGGGGATAGTCGATTGCATCAACCCTAGTACTCAACTAGTACTTATTTTATCGACCCCGAAAGGATGAAAGACAAAAATCGACCTCGGCGGGATTTGAACTCTGAACGTAAAGACGGACAAATGCGCCGTGGTGCTAACGATTCTGCCAGCTCACTGCCTTGACGCTGCCTTAATAATAACAATAATCCTTTCTACTAAAGGCATAAGGCCTGAAATTTGGTGGGGGGGGGGGCTAATCGATTACACCGACCCAAGTGTCTCACTGATACTTATTTTATCGACTCCGGAAGGATGAAAGGCAAAGTCGGCTTCGGTGGTATTTGAGCTCAGAACGGAAAGACGGACGAAATACCTATTTCTTTACCACCCGCAAGGAGCTAAACACAGAGAAGCCAAACAAAGACAGACAAACGGATTGAGTCGATTATATCGCCCCCTGTGCGTAACTGGTACTTATTTAATCGACCCCGAAAGGATGAAAGGCAAAGTCGACCTCGGCGGAATTTGAACTCAGAACGTAGCGGTAGACGAAATACCAATTTCTTTACTGCCCACAAGGAGCTACAAACAGAGGGGACAAACAAGGACAGACAAACGGATTAAGTCGATTATATCGACCCCAATGCGTAAATGGCACTTATTTAATCGACCCCGAAAGGATGAAAGGCAAAGTCGACCTCGGCAGAATTTGAACCCAGAACAAAGCGGCAGACGTTTCTGGCGCGCTAACGTTTCTACCAGCTCGCGGTAGACGAAATACCGCTAAGCATTTTGCTCGGCGCACTAACGATTCTGCAAGCCCTCCGCCTTAATAATAATAATAATAATAATAATAATAATAATAGTAATAATAATAATCACCTGTCTGCCCCTGATATGGAAGCTGATGAGCTGATGACAGGAATAATATCTAATTGTGTGTATTACTTGGACAAAAGACAACTTCTGATAGACAGCATGGTACTGAACGGCTGCAAGAAAAGACTTACTAATTTGGGCATGACGTAGATCGATTATAAGAAAGCATATGACATGGTTCCCCATGCCTGGATGTCTTGAGCTGGTACAGGCGTCTGATAACATATCAAATTTTATTAAGAGATCAATGAAAAACTGGAATACAGAGTTAACTTCATGTGGAAAATTTTTGGCGATGGTTAACATCAAGAGAGGTATATTTCAAGGAGATAGCCTATCACCATTGATGTTTGTGATTTGTATGATACCCCTCCCACAGATACTACGGAAAGTGACATCGAGGTACACCTTGAAAAGTGGAGGAAAATTTAATCATCTGTTATATATAGATGACTTGAAGATCTTTGGAAAGACCGAACATGAAATAAACGGCCTAGTTTTAACAGTGCCGATATTCAGTAAGGATGGGACTAAAAAGTGTAATATGCTTATAATACAAAGAGGCAAAGTAGTGTCGTCTAATAGTGTAGAGCTACCCAACGGCGAGAAAATAAAGGATATTGACACTAATGGATATAAATATTGGGGCGGGGGGGGTTAGAATACAACAAAATCAAGGAAAGTGAGATGAAGGAAAGCTTTAGGCGAGAATATCTCAGGAGAACCAAATTAATTATGAGAAGTAGACTCAATGGAAGAAACAAGATCAGAGTAATGAACACATGAGTTGTTTCCTTAATGCGATACGGTGCAGGTGTTGCTAGGTGGACACAGAACGAGCTTGAGGAAATGGACAGGAAAACTAGAAAAGTGATAACAATTAACAAGGAACTACACCCCAAAAGCGATACTGACAGACTGTATGTGCCCAGAAACAGGGGAGGATGAGGTCTCCTATGATGCAAGATCTGTGTTGTCAACGAGAAGAACAATCTGGGATGGAACATCAAACAGCAGAATGAATCCTTGCTCGCCCCTGTTAGAACTAACAATACAATATGTGATGTACCCACAAACGTTTAAGAACAAGATGAAGAAGAAAGAGTAAACAAATGGAAAATGAAGCCACTGCATGGGCAATATCTCAGAGAAATCGAAGGAAAAGACAAGATGGAGATGGCTAAGAAAAAGTGATCTGAAAGGATGCACTGAGGCATTGATATGCAGTGTCCAAGAACAAGCTCTGAGAACTAATTACACCAAGTTCCAAATAGATAAGAGTACCCTTTGTAGGATGTTTTGCATCAGAAACGAAACAATCTCACATATTGTGAGTGAGTGTAGCGAGCTGGTCCAAGAGCTCTACAAAAGGAGGCACGATAACGTGGTTAAGTTCGCCCACTGGATGCTATGTGAAAAGTACGGCCGCGAAAGTAAAGACCACGGAAATGGTACGAACATGAACCAGAAGGAGTCACCGAGAACAAAGAAAATAAGATACTGTGAGATTTTACAATCCAATGTGACTTCCTAATCGAGACTCGAAGACCAGATACTGTTGTGAAAAATAAAGGAAAAATGGAAATCAAGATCATAGATATTGCAACACCTGGAGATGCACACATAAGTGACAAAGAACTAGAAAAGATTGTAAAATACAGAATACTAAAAGACGAAATTGTAAGAATGTGGACTATGAGGAGAGTGTCTGTCATTCCAGTAGTTTCAGGGGCACTCGAAGCACTAACAACCAAGTTCGAGAAATATGTCAAAGAAATCGGAATTGACATGAGGTCAGAGCAAGTGCAAAAAACTGCTCTGCTGGTGTCAGCTAGGATTTTGAGATTGGTACTTGGATGTTGAATGTCTATTACTTTCATTATCGAAGATAATGAAAGTATTGTCTAATAAAAGTAAACTCCGTAAATTCTAAAATAATACCTTCGAATTTCTTGTTGATAATAGAGAATGAAAAAAAAATATCAACAAGAACAAATAGTAAGTAGGGTCCAGGAAAAATGTGGATCTGCTTCGATGAATGCCAATGGATTTCTGACGGGCAACTCAAAGCTGGCTATGGACAAAATGCGCCACCATGCACTTTAGGATGAAAAACCCAGCCTTTACATACTCACTCAACAACACTAATCTCGGGAAGTCTGCTAGTGAACGTAATCTGAGTATTATTGTAAACAGCGATCTGCGTTGGACAAACCACATCTCTAAGATTGTGAAGAAGGCTGAGAGTGTCTTAGCATCACTCGGTAAAACCTTTGTCAACCATTCTTCATCTATCTATTTAAAACTGTATATGACAATGGTATGTCCACACTTAGAATTTGCATCACCAGTCTGGAGCCCCAATCACGCTCAGCATATTAATCTCCAGGAAACTGTTCAGAAACGTGCAACAAAACGAATACTCGCCGTCAGGTATTTACCATACTCTGAACGTTTGGTTTCCCTGGGCATGGGCACATTGAAGAGCAGACGTCTGGCAACTGACTTGGTAGACACCCACAAGACTATCCTCCATCTTTCCAACAACAAACATGGCTACCTTTTTGACTTCCATATAACAAACACTCGTGGAAATGCTTTCAAAATTAAGAAAACAACACCGCACCCATGACTTTCGGAAACATTTTTTCACGCTCAGAATTGTTGAAGCACGGAGAAACCTGCCCGCACCAGTCGTCAGATGTCGAGACACTACATCCTTCAAAACTTCCATGCTTTCTGAAATCCGCCAACAATAAACCTGATGGCTTTTTTCTTTTTCTTTTAGTTGTAATGCACCTGAGTACTGCATAGAACAATCTCTTTCATCTCAAATTTTTTCAACTGCAACATCCATATAAAAGTTCATTTTTATTTAAATCGTATCCTCTATAGAAAAGGGTACAGTTTTGTTGAGAAACATGAAAGATTTATTCTAATGCCGCACAGCAAACGGCTTCTTTTTGGCATTCTCTCTCTCTCTCTCTCTCTCTCTCTCTCTCTCTCTCTCTCTCTCTCTCTCTAGGTGAAGTGGATGATCAAGTTTTGCTATCAGATTCTTTATTGTTATAAATTTTCATATAGTTTTGTTGTTTACGTATTTTATTGTATTATGTATTTCCACACTGTTGTTGTTGTTTACGTTTTTTGTTTCTCGTAGTCAAAATGGAGTAGGAACATCTTTTATAAGTGACGTGCAATTTGTTCTGTGCAGTTTCAAATCAGCTGCAATAAATGATGAAAAAATCGTTTTTATTAAGTTCACCTAAATGATCGACGCCACAAGTATTTATGTGACTAGCTACAAATGCTGCTTAACTGTAGTTCAAATTTCGTTATTTTGCAAATGAACAGGAAAAAATGAAAAAAAGAAAGGAAAGGAAAAAAGAAACTGCTTTGATAGCTTGCTGTGAATTTGAGATTATTACAGTACTATTTTTTTATGTTTAAGCTGTAGAAGCATGCTTTTGTTAAATCGGTTTTGCGAGCTCGTATTTCAACTTTTCTCAATTTACATAAAGCTTTATTTCTATATTTTATTTCTCTCCCCTAATTTGAAAAATATTGATTCATTAGCAAGTTTTATTGAAACATTTTATTTTGATCACTTGCTCATTGTATAAATGGGTATCGCTTAGGAATTATCAAAATTTATTTTCAAACCGTTTAGTTTATTAATTTTTCTACTACGTGACTGCCAACATCTTCTAGTTCACTTTATGAACCAGAATCTCTAAATGGTCGTTTCAAATGTTGGAAATAGCAGAAAAAACTCATCGATTCACACACAACCATATCAAATAAAGATATTTTGAATAAGT
Source organism: Octopus sinensis (assembly GCF_006345805.1). Lineage (NCBI taxonomy): Eukaryota > Metazoa > Mollusca > Cephalopoda > Octopoda > Octopodidae > Octopus > Octopus sinensis. The sequence continues at coordinate 23,348,017 of NC_043001.1, forward strand.
ATCACATCACCGTTTATCTTTAAGATAACGCATTTGCGCTAATATAAATTTATTAATAAACACTTATCACGTCACTATTGATCATTTCTGCCCCTAAAGGCACAGTGTTGCCAAATAGTGCTAATTGTTGTAATGATACGAAACTAACTGTAGTTTTACATTGATAAATACGCTGTCTCGGATAAAAGGTGGTCAGCTAGGTGGTTGGCACAGACGGCAGTTGAATTTGACAACCAACCACTCTACATCGCGTTATTCTAGTGCTTGCTTGGCACAATATGGTGACAGCGGTAAAACAAGATAAATATATCGAATCGAAACTAATCGGATTACCAGCACATTATTATCGTTAGACATTGCTCAACGCTACCAATGTACCAATATCGTCACCGAACGCGACAAGACACAAAACAAAAGAACAAGAAGAAAACGGATACACAGGGACAAGCTGCAAGAATACACATACACACGGACTACACATGTTTAGCTGGAGGCATTGCTACTAATTTATATACAAGACCATTGCTATCATATCTATTTCTTTACTACCCACAAGAGGACAAACACAGAGAGGACAAACAATGACAAACGGATTAAGTCGATTATATCGACCCCAGTGCGTAACTGGTACTAATTTAATCGACCCCGAAAGGATGAAAGGCAAAGTCGACCTCGACGGAATTTGAACTCGGAACCTAACGGCAGACGAAATACGGCTACGCATTTCGCCCGGCGTGCTAACGTTTCTGCCAGCTCGCCGCCTATCATATCGGCTACATAGCGCGTGTTGTGTCACAGAATATAACCAAATCATACGGTGTTGTATTGCACAAGAAAAACAACAATAATATGGCGACATCTCGCATTCCCGAACTGCAGTGGTACACAGACAATGCAGCCGAAGCCCTGCAAATATTCAAACAAAACATCATGTACTATTGTGAAGATGAGGAAATTACAGAACCAAGGAAAATAGCTTGAAAATATTAAGAGGCATTGGAAAATGAAGGACTCAAACGTCTGACTGCGTCTAGCTTATCAGACGCTGACAAGAAAAAACCCCAAATAAACTGTGGCAATTGTTCGAAGCACAAGTGAAGACAAACATCAATTTCAGAGTACATCGCCTTAAACTGATGGAATGTAGACAGCAGCATGATGAGGCAGTTGATGAGTTTGTTACAAGAGCCTGAACAATAGCAAAAACGTATGAGTTGGAAGAAAGAGAGCTTGAACATGGATCATTGAATTATTCCAAAAAAGAGCTGCTGTAACAGAAGGTAGAAAATTTGAAACTATTCTTGCAGGAAGAAGTCAGATACAACCACTTGCAAGTGCAGAACCAAACAATGTATATGCTGTCAGGCGTTCATGTCGAAATTGTGGACGAATGCACCCACCAAAAAAGTGCCCTGCATACAATGATTTATGCAACGTCTGCAACAAAAGGGAACACTGGAAAAAATTTTGTCGTCAACGGAACAAACAAGACAGGAAAATGGCAATAGAAAAAGAGCACGCAAAAAATTCCATGATATAGAATCAATCAACAAGGCTCATACTGATTCAGTAGAAGAGAACTGTGACCCCTACCACTGCATACAAATTTCAAGCATGCGAAATGAAGCATTTGCAACATTGGATATCATATGTCCACAGAAAGAAAAGGTACGATAAATAAAATTAAAGATTGATACAAGAGCAGCAGGTAAGACATTGCCAATGCTTACATATCGCCAGTTGTACGAATCAACTCCAACTGCAGTCATGCTAAAACCAGAGAAAAACATTCGTCTGATGGCATACAATGGACAATAAATCAAATCTTGGGATCAATACATTTTCAGCTTCGCTCAAACGACAGCGTATTTAAAAATGTGAAACTAAGTACATTTAGTTTCGTATCATTACATCCCCACTTTTCTTTAAGCAATCCACAGGCTAATAAAAACTGACAAATGAAAATAAGGTTTCTGGTACATCCTTTGTGGAGGGAGAAGACATCTTATTTTCATTTGAGATGTATGAAGACATATGTACTGCTTTGGAAAAAACTTAAATCAGCTTAAATTATAGGCACAGGAGTGGCTTGTGGTAAGTAGCTTGCTTACCAACCACATGATTCCGGGTTCAGTCCCACTGCGTGACACCTTGGGCAAGTGTCTTCTACTATAGCTTCGGGCCTACCAAAGCCTTGTGAGTGGATTTGGTAGACGGAAACTGAAAAGAAGCCCGTTGTATATATATATGTGTGTGTGTCTGTGATTGTCCCCCCAACATCGCTTGACAACCGATGCTGGTGTGTTTACGCCCCCGTAACATAGCGGTTCGGCAAACCGATAGAATAAGTACAAGGCTTACAAAGAGTAAGTCCTGGGGTCGATTTGCTCGACTAAAGGCGGTGCTCCAGCATGGCCGCAGTCAAATGACTGAAACAAGTAAAAGGATAAAAGAGTGCATTTTCGCTGGTGGTTCAATCCTGGATTCAGTTCCTGTAAACCATGTGAATGTCATTCCACCATAACAATTATTTATAATTATAAAAAAAATTTTAAACTTAAAACTAATTTTAAACCATATCGAAATTTTACATAAAATTTATGAAGAAAATATTTAAATAAGTTAATGCACATGTCTAACGAACGATCACTTGAACAATTTGTTGAGAACATGAAGTGCAATTGGAAGTGTTATATTAGCTATTATATGATGTTATCAGCTGTAGATAATTACTAACGGGAAGTGCAAGTTCGTTGAATTTTCCGCTACTTGAATTTATCAGTTTATGCAATATCTTCATCAGTTGCTTTTGAAAATTACTGTATCATGTCGTTTAATTCTATAGTTGTTACAGCAACACAGCGATTTGATTCAAGGTATTTAAGAATTCTATTTAATTCATCTATAAATTTTATTGATTGGTCAAGAATAAATAAAATAGAAAACTAGTGGGTTTTAGTACCTCAAACATTTTTTTCAAGTTGTCAAAAAAGTAGCAAGCAGCTCAAATTTATAAACATTGTAGCGTGCAGTCTTGAAAGGTAATATGATACTGTCACAATAGGATGTTGACCAAATGGATATGAATCGAAATCAGTTCTTCATATATTTATTGTTATTTTAGAGAGATGTACCAGACGCAACGGTCCGGTACAGCCAAAACAGAAGAATAGAAAAACAATGTTTATTTCACAATAACATGTAGGTGTATTTTTTTCCGGATACAAAGGGATGTTTTTTTTTTTTTTTTTTGTATGTGGTAATGAATGTTGATATATTGGATTGGTTAGCTAATGTTAGCGTGCTTATTTTGCTGGCAGACAGGTTGTCAAAACAAAATCGATCGAAATTATTCACATGACAAAAGAATTTCGTTTGTCGTTATATTTCATTGCCCACTCTCAAATTATCAGATTCCATTGTTTTTATTCGTCTATATCTATAGCATCCTGTCTCTTGGACTGGTTGACATCACCTGGCTGCTTACTGAACGACTCCAATTCGAGATTTGTCTACTATATATCAACAATTCTTGGTTGCCAATGACAATTTTGGTTGGACAGGCTTCCGCCGATCTCATCACATCTATGAGTTGTTTTGACCAGATTCCAAGAATTCCATGATGCCATCTCTCAGTTTGAAAATCCTGCTTTGTTGTTTACTTAATTCTAGGTGATAAAAAGAATCTAGTTTAAAATTGGGACAGGGACCTGCTACAATCTGCTACTTGTAGCACAATCTGGCAACCCTGTATGTGCATAGAGTTCTTTCTCGTACCTTTTTGGTTGCAGTCAGTAAAAAAGCGAAAGAATACAATATTGAAACTGTCAATAATCGGATTACTGTTGTCATAGAAAGTGAAAGAATGCTTCTACGCATGAAGGCGGAGAGCTGGCAGAAACGTTAGCACGCCATGCAAAATGCTTAGCGGCATTTTGGCTGCCGCTACGTTCTGAGTTCAAATTCCGCCGAAGTCGACTTTGCCTTTCATCCTTTCGGGGTCGATAAATTAAGTACCAGTTACGCACTGGGGTCGATTTAAGCGACTTAATCTCTTTGTGTGTCCTTGTTTGTCCCCTCTATGTTTAGGCCCCTTGTGGGCAATAAAGAAATAAGAATCGTTAGCCGGGCAACATGCTCAGCGGTATTTCATCTGCCGCTACGTTCTGAGTTCAAATTCCGCAGAGGTCGACTTTGCCTTACATCCTTTCGGGGTCGATAAATTAAGTACCAGTTACGCACTGGGATCGATATAATCGACTTAATCTCTTTGTCTGTCCTTGTTTGTCCCCTCTATGTTAAGCCCTTTGTGGGCAACAAAGAAATAAAAATGCTACAACGCAGCCTTTCATTATTGAATGCACAATACTTTCATTTCATAGCAAGGTTAAAGGCGGTGAGCTGGCAGGCTCGTTAAAGTACCAGAAAAATTCTTTACGTCAATCATTCTGGCTCTCCAAGGGCAACATTGCGTTTCATCCCCACACTGGGGTCAATAAAATAGAGAATCAGTCAAGTATTGAGGTTGATGATGTCGACTGATCCCCTTCCCTATAAATTGTTGTGCGTATGTGTGCGTGATTTAAAGTATAGGGAGGGCAAAATAGAAGAATTTGAAATAAAATAAAAAATCTTTTGCATAATCTCATTGAAACATATTAAAACACATGCAACTGAAAAGGACACGGGATAAGGTACGATCTAAAAAAATTGAAAAGGACACGGGATAAGGTACGATCTAAAATGGTGAAAGGGAATTGTTCTTTTTGTTTGTTTTTTTTTTCGCGGAATCGCAAATTGCATTGTTTAAAACATTGTCTGATGCGTCGCCTCTACTCCTCAACAGCATAAGGACATCAGTTATTGTTTATGGAAATCAGCAAATAATTTGCTGATGCGTACTGATGTCTGCCAAACAAATAATAATTCGTCCCTTTACAGAGGCGAATCGCATGTTTATGATTTCTTGATCTTTACGCATTCTGTGGACAAAAAGTTCATCTCAAGCATCGGAAAGCACATCCATGAAAAATGGAAGCATCGCCAACAACGATAAATACCTTCTTGAAATTATTTTTGATGTATGAAAACAACTATAGATTGACTTCTGAAGTTTCTAGCCCAGTCAGCCGAGGTTTTGATACTCCACACTCCAATGCTACAACAGCTGGGTTCCTGTTGTTATTCCTAGAATACATCAAGTTTCTGAGTTACCTGAAATACCAAGTAAAGTTCCTGAATCACCTGAGGCGTCTGTTACAGCCGAATCTCTATTGTGTGATACTGGTGTCTCTCCCAATACATATGAAGCATTGGCTGGTCCTAAAGTTCGTAGGTCAAGCTGTCTATTGTCAACCCGCCTTTCAGGTTTTAATGATTATGTGTCGGAAAACACTAATCAATGGTTGGAGTTATTGTACCAATCACATAGAAACAAAGGAAATAACTCCAGTGTTGGCCGCCCGGCTGTAGCTCTCCAGTAGTTGGAACAGTTAGATGGAACTGACAGTGGGAGCCAAATGCAAGCGAGACTAAGGAGAAACAAGCTGCGTTGAAGTTCCTGCATGCAGTCTTAGAATATAAACCCACTGAAGAATACAACACGAGGGAATGCCAAAAAACGAAGAATCAACAAAAATATATCTTCTTATTCAAAGGGTTGTACTTAAGACTTCAAAGACTGCAGGTTCTCCAATCTTGATTGACATTGTATACAGCTAATTATATAAAATTATATGAGCGTGACACTGATGAATAAACGGGTACATAAAGCAGAACTGATCCTGTGATTTGTAGACATACATTTCAGTAACATAGGGGGTGGAGGAAAAAGAAATAAAATAAAATTAAAATGAAGGATTTCTTTTGTTAGTAAATTCTTGCAAATTACAAAAAGCATTGTTGCATAAGTGAAGAGAAGACGGTAAGCTAAAAAAAAAAACACCCCACTATGATGCAGAATAGAGAGGAAATATCCTGATAGTTGATATTTCAGATTTAAATAAACAAAAAGTAAAATTTTAAAATTCTAATGTTAACTGTAAATGCCAAAAACTGCTTTGACGTATGCAACAATGCAACACATAACAGATTAAGTGTTTGTGTGACATTTTAATCAGCCAACTTTTCTGAAAGTCGAGAAGCTTCTTAGCATTGATTCATATAGCTTCGTAAACACACATACATATAGCTTCTTTTGATATTTTGATGTCGGAATACATACATACATAAATACATACATACATACATACATACATACATACATACAAACGCACGCACGCACACATATATACATACATACATACATACAAACGCACGCACACATATATACATACATACATACATACATACATACATACATACATACATACATACATACATACATACATACATACATACATACAAACGCACACACACACACACACACACACACACATATATATATACATATGCACACACATACACGAAAGCTGTACCGAAAGTAATGCAAACGTGGGCAAAACTCTTTTATTAACTTACGTAAGTCATTCAAATTGCGTATGTTGGCAAATTTATTCTTCCTCTGTAATTAAACCTTCCTGTCCTTCACTGCAGGCAAATGATAGTTCTATAGAGAAGCAACGCACCGTCATGAAGTCCTTGGATGTATGAACGAACGGTGCAGGATGTTCGACATTCACTGACATCATTGATAAGAGCAATGTGCACTGATGGATGAAGATGCTTGAAACGGGGGGAAACCAGCCTTGTATTAGTCACACAGCAGGAAACCATCATCTGCAACCATTGACACGTGTCACCAGCGAGTGGACGAATTGATTAACGAAGACAGACGCGTTACAACCCGTGAGCTTGCTGCACAACCGAACCACGGTCAAAAGGCATTACTAATGGTTGAAGACGTCAGGGTATTGACAAGTGTGTACAAAGTGAGTACCTAAGCAGTTAACCCCCTGATTTGAGGGAGTGAAGAGTGAAAGCCTGCTCCGATCTGCTGGAAGCATTTGAATCCAATGAAGACTTGTATTTTCCTGATGTAATGACCGGGGATAAAACGTTGGTGTATCTTTATAATTCAGAAACGTAAGATCATTCGACAGGATGGCGTCAAACTTCTTCGCCAAGGCTTAAGAAATTCTGGAACCAATGATTGGTACAGACAAAGTGAGAGTTTGGAAACTGACAATGGTGTCATACACCTTGGTTTTCGGGAATGTGGCTGTACCACGAACAGCGAGCGATACATTGAGACACTCACCAAAATCTTAGAGGAGTTATTAGGAGGAAGAGACCGAACAAGATTCTGAAAACGATTCACATTCACCACAAGAATGTGTGACCACTCACATTTTTGGCAATAAATTAGGCAGTCAGCAAATCGGATTGATCAATGATACACCATCTACCGTACAGCCGGCATCTGATGCCCTCCGATTTCCTACTGTTCGATCCAATGAAGGACAGTATTAGGGGCCAATGATTTCATAACAAAGACAAAGTAATAATGGCTGTGAAGAAGTGAATACAACAGTGCACACCTGAATTTTTTCCAAGAGGATTCGAAAGCTGAGTTCAATGATGATGATGCAAATGAATAGTTTGCGAAGGAAACTATGTTGAGCAGTAAGTTTCTTTTGAGAAAGAGTTACTCAACCAATATATGCAATTTGAACGACTAATGTCAGTTACTAAAAAAGTTACATCCACTTTTGTATTACTTTCAGTAGAATTCTCATATATTCCCTTTTTGAATATCGTTAGGGCTAACCATTTGTTTTACTGGTCTTTGAATTATTGTTGCTTAGTTTCAAATCAGGACTGATTGAGCAAACCTATGATTAAAGGCAGAGGTGGCTCGTAGATAAAATTAGTTGGGGTGCTGCTTCAGAAAAATTTTAGCCGTTGTTTTAATATTGTGTAAAAGGAAACAAATATATAAAAAGAATATTTATACATGAACTTGATCGGTTCGCGTTTTAGCCACTGCCGGGTTGTGTGTTTAATTTGTTCACTGAACACCGCCGCGAATTCCCCACTGCTTTTCAAGAATCCCCCTAAATCACAAGATAAGGGGCAGGGGAAATCTGCCCTATTTTTCAAATCCTGGCAGCAACACCGAAGCTGGAAGCAGGATAATAATCAAATTTTAAACTATATCACACTCAAGAATATAAACACGTTTTTAAGCATAACACACGCGGAGTCAAAAAGAAATACTACCTAATGTGAAGCTTCCTATCTCGGACATGTGAGCATGCGCACAACAGCCAAACACCGCGTCGCTGGAACTGTGCAGCACACAGTTCTATACAAGGATTTTTGTATTCTTTTCATAAACTAGGGGATGGCTACTGACATTAAGCTTAAGGATTATATAATGCACAAGTATAAAGAAAGAATTAAAGAAAAAAGGACTCATCATATTGAATGTTATTGATAATATCGAGTGGAAATAGGGGTTCTGCAATTCCGCAGTGCCTATACACGAGCCGCCACTGATCAAAAAATATTCAAGCCTTTATATTCGTATATATTTATATATACTTTTAGTAGGTTGGTAGACTGGCCACAGATATTTTCATTGGTTCCTATTACAACTTGCATGCTATTATTGCAGAATAAATGTATATATTAACTACAAAACCCGTCTTCAAGATACGTACATTTGATTTTCGCACTCTCAAACTTTCAGAAGCTTGGAGAGTTTGAACAAAACTACTAATTCTTTCGACTTACACAAAATAAAACAAGAAGAGGCAACAATTGAACGTACAAATATGCGTGTTTCATTCAAAAGGATTTTGGTATTGTAGTTATTTTTAGGAAGGTTACCTCTGCAGTTTAATGACAAAAGAACTTCTTTCATATTGTTTTCTACGTTTCTGCGTTACTCACATGTATGTCTTGTTTTCTGTACCATCAGTGTCATGCTTAAAGCAGTTTTAAGTGATTAGCTGTATACAATGTAAGTCTATGGCTGGAGATTGACTTTGGAATAATTAAGTGTGTAGACAAAAGTTACGTGGGATGATGATATATTGGTACGATGTTACGCTGTGTGCTGTCCCATAATAAAACCGACTCCAACGTTGTTTAAATGACATTTATTTTTACAGATGTATATCATAATTATTGCATAATTACGTAGTTGATTGCCAGTAACGTATCGTGTCAGAAGTAGAGAGTAGTTCGTAGTTACATTTATAACAGTAATAAATAGCTTCGCGTGAGAGACGGGGAAAATGTTCTATTCTTTGTAGTCGACGATTCCTGTAACCTACGACTGAGCAGCAACCAAGGAACTTTGTCTTCTTAAGAACTTGTTGTTTGTGTCCGTGTGCATTGTGTACCTCGGCCATCTTTGTGCATCTTTCTCGCTGTGCTTGCCTTCGTTGTTGCTTGTATAACACCTTTTTATGCGGGAACTCTGGAACATGATAGAACATTCTATAATATGGGGTGATATTTCTGCAAGCTGATTGGTCACGTCACCCGATTTAAGTGTGGTCTGATCCGAGTTACTAAAACTGAAAAGTTTCGATTCTACCCCTCGCCACAAGTGTTGCCTCCTTTGAAAAGTATGGATTTTCCATTAGAATATAGTTTCGTTGGTTCATTCTTCTTTGACTTCAAGGAGATTCTATTCGTCCCTTTAAATCATTCTTGGCCGCTGTAAAGGCGACAAGTTGACAGAATTGTTGGCATGCCCGACAAATTGCTTAGTGGCATATCTTCCAGTTTTACACTCCGAGTTCAAATGCTTCCGAGATCGACTTTCCCTTTCATCCATTCACAGTCATTAAAATAAACATTGGTGGAGTACTGTGGGTCGATGTAATTGACTTACTCCTATCAAATTGCTGGCATTGTGCCAAAACTTGAAACCATTATTAGTGGTAGTATCTTCTCATGCTTGAGATGAACTTTTGTTCACAGAACTTGCACTGAAGCTATGGAAATGGGTCTGTACACAAGAAGTAATTTATCAGACCCTTTTCTTCCAGCGACATTTAATTCAATTAACTATACAAACTGGCTTGTAGAGTCGTTGCATCAACTGCTTCATTATCAATTATAAAATTTCAGCAATTTACATGAGATGTCACTAAAATGGAATATTCCAACACCACAAAATACGGCCCCCAACGAGCTGAAAAGGGCAATTTACTGAGTCACCAAATTCAGTAATTGGAACTATTTACTGTTGAGATTATTTACATTATTTACATTACCTTTTTAAATCAATAATTTTTTCAGCAAGTCCTGTTTTCTGTTTATTTCATTCATTTGATCAGAATACAATTCATTTCCAAAAGTTTTGAGAAGAATGTCAATAAGTCTTTTCTTGCGATCATCATCACCATCACCATCATCATCATCATCATCATCATCATCATCGTTTTAACGTTCGCTTTTCATGCTTGCACGGGTCGAGTGGAATTTTATTGAGACTGACTTTCAAGGGCGGGATGTCATTCCTTTCGCCAACCCTCTCCTGTTTCAAAGAAGGTAATGTTCCCTCATGACAAAATAAGTTTTTCACAAGAGATTGCGAACAAAGAACACAGCTTGCGAGACAGTGATACTCGTTTACAACTATCGCGTGAAGTCAAGGCAAAGACAACAGACACACACACGTGTATGTATGAATATATATTTATGTGTGTGCATACATATACATGTGTATACACACACATGACTGGTTTCTTTTAGTTTTCGTCTGCCAAATCCACTCACAAGGCTTTGGTTGGCTCCGGGACTATAGTAGAAAACCCTTTCCCAAGATACCACACAGTGGAACTGAACTCGAAACCATGTGATTAGGAAGCAAACTTCTTACCACACAGCCACGCCTAAGTTTGTGTTATCCCCCCTTCCCCCGCAAGAAAAAAAATCAATTCAAAGGACTTACAGAGATGGTATTCTGAAAAGAGATTAAAAAGCCTAAAAACGTCTGACCCTGGGCATTTACATGTTCCATACTAGTGATATATTTCACATACCACAGCTTTAAGACGGCGAGCTGGCAGAAACGTTAGCGCACCGGGCAAACTGCTTAGCGGTATTTCGTCTGCTGCTACGTTCTGAGTTCAAATTCCGCAGAAGTCGACTTTGCCTTTCATCCTTTCGGGGTCGATAAATTAAGTACCAGTTACGCACTAGGGTCGATGTAATCGACTTAATCCCTTTGTCTGTTCTTGTTTGTCCCCTCTATGTTTAGCCCCTTATGGGCAATAAAGAAATATATATTTCACATACCACAGTTTCACTGTAGAAACTCTTTATGACTACTATATAATCCCTTTTTTATCTTTAGCACAATAACATGTCTCAGTATTTTGTGGTGTTGGAATATTCCATTCTAGTGACATTTCATGACATTCTTATAGCTATGATTTTCCGACATAATTAATATATCGGTGAGATATGGATCCTGCCAGAATGACTCATTATAACATACAGAATGAAGACAAAACCTTCACTGGGGACTCATCATTTGATGGCCTAACAACATGATGTAACTGTAATAATCTGGTTGATATTTATGTATGGATTATAAATACCACAGAACTGTCATAATCTTCTTTTATATTGTAGATAAAAAAATATTGTGTCATTTTCAATATTCATATGCATCATCTTATTTTTTATTATTTTCTTCTGCAATTAAATTTAAACTGGCACTCCGTCGGTTACGCTGATGAGGAGGCCAGTTGATCGGATCAACGGAACATTCTGCTTGTGAAATTAATGTACAAGAGGCACTCCAAAAACATGCGTACCTTTCTCCCCGCTGGCGATATAAACAAGAGTGCATTTTGCACCAAAAAGCCAATATGCAACTGCATAAAAAGAACATCTGCGTTTTGGTATTAATACTGACTCCATCATTAATATATATTTCTTAACATAGGTGCAGGAGTGGATGTGTGGTGAGTAGCTTGCTTACCAATCACATGGTTCCGGGTTCAGTCCCACTGCGTGGCGCCTTGGGCAGGTGTCTTCTACTATAGCCTCGGGCCGACCAAAGCCTTGTGAGTGGATTTGGTAGACGGAAGCTGAAAGAATCCTGTTGTATATATGTGTGTATGTGTGTGTGTCTGTATTTGTCTCCCCAACATCGCTTGACAACCGTGTGTTTACGTCCCTGTAACTTAGTGGTTCGGCAAAAGAGACCGATAGAATAAGTACTAGGCTTACAAAGAATAAGTCCTGGGGTCGATTTGCTCGACTAAAGGCGGTGCTCCAGCATGGCCACTGTCAAATGACTGAAACAAGTAAAGAATATAGTTATCAGGGAGATTCAGCGTAACACAGAATGTGACAAGGACGGCCCTTTGAAATACAGGTACAACGCATTCTTGACAGTTGAGTGGAATGGAGCAACATGAAATAAAGTGTCTTACTCAAGAACATAACACGCAAGCGGGAATCGAACTCACATCCTTACACTCATGAACCAAATAATCCAAACCACTAAGCCACTCTGTCATTTCGTTTACAAAAACGTTAATAGAACAGTGGCGGCTCGTATATAGGCACTGCCAAACTGCACAGTACCCCTTATTTCCACTCGATATTATCGATAACATTCAATATAATGAGTACTTTTTTCTTTAATTCTTTCTTTATACTTGTGCATTATATAATCCTTAAGCTTAATGTCAGTAGCCATCCCCTAGTTTATGAAAAAAAATATACAAAAATCCTCGTATAGAACTGTGCTGCACAGTTCTAGCGACGCAGTGTTTGGCTGTTGTGCGCATGCTCACATGACCGAGATAGGAAGCTTCATGCTAGGGAGGGACAGCATTGTTGTTCAAGCAGTGCCGGTGAAAGGTAGTGTTTCTTTTTGACTCCGCGTGTATTGTGCTTTAAAACGTGTTTATATTCTTGAATGTGTTAAAGTGTAAAATTAGATTATTATCCTGCTTCCAGCTTCAGTGTTGCTGCCAGGATTTGAAAAATAGGGCAGATTTCCCCTGCCCCTTATTTTGTGATTTAGTGGGGATTTTTGAAAAACAAGGGAGAATTCGCGGCGGTGTTCAGTGAACAAATTAAACACACAACCCAACAGTGGCTAAAACGCGAACCGATCAAGTTCATGTATAAATATTCTTTTCATATGTTTGTTTCCTTTTACACAATATTAAAACAACGGTTAAATATTTTCTGACGCAGCATCCCAGCTAATTTTATCTACGAGCCGCCACTGTAATAGAATCTACTTGATTCGGGTGGGGTCTTTCTTCTATTAAAAAGAAACTAGTCAATTTCCATATTTTCTAAAATTTATATCTTGTGTCTTTTAGTTGTTTCACTCATCAGACTGCGGCCATGCTGGGGCACCGCCCTGAAAGCATTTTATTCGAATGAATCGACTCCAGTACTTATTTTCTAAAAGCCTGGTACTTATTCTATCAGTTCCTTTGCTGAACCGCTTAGTTATTCAGTTTCCGTCTACCAAAATCCACTCAGAAGGCTTTGGTCATCCCAAGGCTATAATAAAGACACTTGCCCAAGGTGCCACGCAGTGGAACTGAACCTGGAACCATGTGGTTGGGAAGCAGGCTTCTTACCACACAGCCAAGCCCAACGTTCTCTCTCATCAGATTACAAGAGTGTATAGAAGCTACTGGGTTCTGTAATCTGTCAAGTATTTGAATCATTAAATTTACCTTTCAGTAAAATCAGCCGTATTGAGCTAATATCCTTTTCTACTCAGGGCACAAGGCCCGAAATTTTTAGGGAAGGGGCCAGTCGATTAGATTGACCCCAGTATGCAACTGGTACTTAATTTACCGACCCCGAAAAGATGAAAGGCAAAGTCGACCTCGGTGGAATTTGAACTCAGAATATAAAGACAGACGAAATACCTATTTCTTTACTACCCACAGGGGGCTACACATAGGGAGGACAAACAAGGACAGATAAACGGATTAATTCGATTATATCGACCCTAGTGTGTAACTGGTACTTATTTAATCGACCTCGAAAGGATGAAAGGCAAAGTCGACCTCGGCGGAATTTGAACTCAGAATGTAAAAGCAGAGGAAATACCTATTTCTTTACTACCCACAGGGGGCTACACATAGGGAGGACAAACAAGGACAGACAAAAGGATTAAGTCGATTATATCAACCCCAGTGCATAACTGGTACTTAATTTATCGACCCCGAAAGGATGAAAGGCAGAGTCGACCTCGGCGGAATTTGAACTCACAACGTAACGGCATACGAAATACCGCTCAACATTTCGCTCGGCGTGCTAACATTTCTGCCAGCTTGCCACCTTCATAATGAGCTAATATCAGTAACAAGCTTATTGATTGCTTCATCATTATCGTGAAGGCATGTGGCTTAGTGGTTAGGGGTATTCGGCATGCGATCGTAAGGTCGTGAGTTCGAAAACCGGCAGCATGCTGTGTCCTTGAGCAAAACACTATTTCACATTTGCTCCAGTTTCCTCCACTGGTAAAAATGAGTAGTACCTGTACTTCAAAGGGCCAGCCTTGTCACTCTATGTCACAGTGAATCTCCGAGAGAATTACATTACGGGGGCGCATGTAAATTTCACGAGCAGGCTGTTCCATTGATCGGATCAACTGGAACCCACGTCATCGTAACCGGCAAAATGCCAGTAAGTTATCATTGATCATTATTGCTTCAGTCATTTGACTGTGGCCATGCTGGAGCACCGCCTTTTAGTTGAGCATATCGACCCCAGGACTTATTCTTTGTAAGCCTACTACTTATTCTATCACTCTCTTTAGCCAAACCGTTAAGTTATGGGGACGTAAACACACCAGTATCGGTTGTCAAGCGATGTTGGGGGGGGGGGCAAACACAGACACACAAACATACATATATACATATATATGATGGGCTTCTTTCAGTTTCCGTCTACCAAATCCACACACAAAGCTTTGGTCGGTCTGAGGCTATAGTAGAAGACACTTACCCAAGGTGCCACGCAGTGGGATTGAACCCGGAACCATGTGGTTGGTAAGCAAGCTACTTACCACACAGCCACTCCTACACCTGCTATATGTAGGTACCATCAACTTTGTACCAAAATTTGAGAGCAATAGACCAGTTCAAATCAAGACGTGACCTTCATACCTATCTGAAGGCCATTCTTCAACTAAGAAGCAAAATTTGGCTTACAATGAAAGCTCACCTCAAGCAATTCAGTCCTTGCCTCACATATAAAATGAAGTAAAAAAGAAAACAAAATTTTAAACTGTTAACATAAGGTGCAGGTACGGCTGCTCAGTTAAGGGTTCAATCTCATTGCATAACATCATGGGCAAGTGTATTTGTTTGGCAGAAGCTGTGAAAGATCATGTATATATATGTGTGTGTGTTTGTGCTTATCCTCCCACCACCACTTGACAATCAATGTTGGTTTATTTACATCCTTGTAAGTTAGCGGTTTGGCAAAAGAACTGATAGAATAAGGACCAGGCTTAAAAAATAAGTACCTGGGCTGATGTGGTCAACTGAATTCTTTAAGACTGCAGTCCAATGAATGAAACAAATAAAAGATATGTGGAATACATCTTCGAGAAATATTTTAAGTAGCAATATTTCTCATGACAGTAAGCTTCACAGAATTAAAAAAATAATGGAAGTGCTTTACTTGTTCACAATTCTTCTAAGGTTTGGATGAATAACTGGCACAATATTTCTATAAAAGTTGATGACTCCTGGTTGTGCTGAAAATTTCAGTTTGCATTTAATTTGTTGGTAATTCTAAATGTCACATTAATGTAAAACATATAATTTCTTTAGGGCTTAGTTGGAGAAGCAAAGGCAGCAGGCACGACATTTTGTAGTGACTTCAAGATTGGTGTGGGAAAAGAGAAGAAAACACAACTGATGGGGCACTGCATTATGAAATAGGGTTTTAAGATATGGAGCTTTCGTCAGAGTGGAGATCTGGTCCATATGCATCTAGCAGAATGGGCTAAAGTCATCCAATAGCCTAATAGTGATGGATTAAGTCTTTGTTCTGTTATGGGCCCTAGGACTCATGACAGAGCTTTACCCAATTTCCAAGGCATATAAATGACTGATATTTCAACATCCACCCGCTGTATGGGATGCTGGTCTGTTGCAAGGTTAACTTCCAGCTATTGCTGGAACTCATTTACAACTGAGTGGACTGGAGCAATGTGAAATGAAATGTTTTGCTCAAGAACACAATGCACTGCTCAGTCCAGGAATTGAAACCACTATCATAAGTGCAACACCCTAACTGCTTGGCCAAGTGCCTCCATGTGGCATTAAGCCTACCACCCAAGAATAAATAACATTCCATCTGAAGTTTCAATCTACAATATTTCACTCATAAAGTTTCAATTGATCTGAGGATATTACAGAAGAGATTTGCTCAAAGTTCCAGGTGTTTAAATTAAATCTGGTACCAAGTGATATTGAAGTGAACTTCTTAACTGAATGGCTTTTCCCAGCCCAACTTGCCCTAAACAATACATTCTATCCTTTATATATTTTAAAATAACCTCATAAATTCAGCCATTTAATCAAGAGATTATTACTATACTAGCTGACTATGTGCCATCAATATTGACAGCTAATTGTAGTATTTTATATATAAATAAGGTACATAATCATCACACATACACTCACAGAATTGAAGCACTGATTTTTTTTCACCCCTCCTTCCTTATTCTTCTATCATTCCTTCCTTTCCATCACTCCCTCTCAGTCAGGGCTATTACTCTCACTACTTTTCCTTCACTGAATTACTATTTTCTCTCCTCCTCCGCATCCAGTGTGATTCTGGACAAATATATATATGTACAAATATATAAAAACACTACATTCATTACTATATTAGGAGATTTAACAAATCCTTGCAATAGATTTGTTTTACCTTTTTACTGATTTTAGTCACTTAGTCCCCAATAGTTGACCAAACATCTGTTAACTGGTACCACAGACAGGTGATATTAACTACAAGAGATATCCTATCCACTTAGCTGTTGCCAATCCACTATTGGACAAAATTTTAACTTGCTGTCTTACTTTATCCTGGTTTTAGAGGCCTTCTTGATTTGGCTAACTTTGATTTGGACAGGGTGCTCTAGTGGTTGGGTAAACAGCACTTAGGTAGAATTTGCACTAATAATATAAAGAATGAAACAGATATAGCAAGCTGTCTCATTAGATACTCTAATAATCACAATCACTCACTGATCTGGACAGGTACTATATATATATATATATATATATCATCATCATCATCATTTAGCGTCCGCTTTCCATGCTAGCATGGGTTGGACGGCTCAACTGGGGTCTGTGAAGCTGGAAGGCTTCGTCAGGCCCAGTCAGATCTGGCAGTGTTTCTATGGCTGGATGCCCTTCCTAACGCCAACCACTCCGTGAGTGTAGTGGGTGCTTTTTACGTGCCACCCGCACAGGTGCCAGACAGAGCTGGCAAACAGTCACGAACGGATGGTGCTTTTATCAATTCTGAAAAGAAGACAGGCAGAAATGACTCAACCAGAATTAGAACTCAAAGTACAGAAATACGGAAGGAATACTACAAGGCATTCTAACTGCTCTAACAAAAGAAACATGATTGACATGACTTTTGGAAATATGCTGTGCTTGAGAAGACCTGGCAAGCCAAATGAGACCATAACCTCATGGCCTATGCCAGGGGTGTAACCAGCCCACTTATGCATACCTTTTCCTTCTTTGGGCACTAAACTCTGCTTGTAAAGACCTGTTGAGGCAAGTGAAATCGAAATCATTTGATGACTGGCATCCATGCTAGCGCGGTGCAAAGAGCACCATATGAGTGTGATCGTTGACAGAATAGCTAACTGGCTTCCGTGCCAGCAGCACATAAAAGGCACCATTCGAGTGTGATTGTTACCAGCGTTGCCTTACTGGCACTTGTGCCCCGTACAAGTAGGGTGCTAAGAGCACTATCCGAGTGTGATCGTTGCCAGAGCGGCTAACTGGTTTCCGTGCTGGTGACATGTAAAAGGCACCATTCAAGCGTGATCATTCCCAGCGCCACCTTACTGGCACTTGTAAGCACATTCGAGCGAGGTCATTGCCAGTACCGCCTGACTGGCCCCTGTGCCGGTGGTACGTAAAAGCACCCACTACACTCTTTGAGTGGTTGGCATTAGGTAGGGCATCCAGCAGTAGAAACTCTGCCAGATCAAGATTGGAGCCTGGTGCAGCCATCTGGTTCGCCAGTCCTTAGTCAAATCGTCCAACCCATGCTAGCATGGAAAGCGGACGTTAAACAATGATGATGATGATGATGATGAACACCAGCCATAGACATAACCTTAAAAAAAACTAAGATTACTAAGATATCTCCCAATTGCTTACTGCATTGGAAACTGGAATAAGCACCACCACAATGCAAAAGGCAGTAAACTGCACATTGGTTATTTTAATCATGGTTCAATACCAATGCACTAATAATCCTATACACTAAGTGAAGCGACCAACTGTTGTTTCTGCTCACTATGCTACTTGGGTTTTGGTGTACCAAAACTAAGATCTTGATCCTGTATAAATTTCTATTTCATGATATAATTTGAATTTACTCCTTTAGGTATATGTACATGTATATGGTTAGTATATTTGTATACAACCCAGTTGTAATGTATAAATATCAAATATCAATTTCTTTATATAGCACAGTTTTGATCAACAGATCTTTAGGGTTGGGCCTAGTACACGTCTACTGTTCTATTCTGCTCAATGAGTGATTAAACAAATGTATAATGTATTATTTCTTATATTGTTTATTCTGGGCTACATTACTTCTGTCACATCATCCATCATATGTTATGTATTTCCATGCATTGGACTGTTTCAAATGTATGAAATGTAGTAACTATAGAATATACGCTGCAGCATCAGGATGTTAATTTACTTACCAAAAGATATTTTACTCTACTGATACTCAATGAGTCACATTTGATAAACAACATGCATAGATATATGCATTGCAAATTTTTCATTTGCCATTTTCTGATCATCTAC
The DNA here is from genome assembly GCF_006345805.1 of Octopus sinensis. Lineage (NCBI taxonomy): Eukaryota > Metazoa > Mollusca > Cephalopoda > Octopoda > Octopodidae > Octopus > Octopus sinensis. The sequence goes on from NC_043001.1 coordinate 23,367,057, forward strand.
ACACAAATCAATTCTATAAATGATTCCCAAAGCAGCAGAGCGATTGAGCTTGCTAGTATTATGTTATTTCAGTTGTTTAACAACTTGGTCATAATATCAGCTCATCCCATAAGTTCTGTCCGATTTTACCCTTTTTAAAATTGAATGAAATTTAATAGTATTTTAGAATGTCTAATGGAACTAAAAATTATATTAATGTATTTGTGTACATTTAAACTAATTAAATATTTTTTTACGGAATAATAGAATTAAAATTTCTTTGATTAAAACCCTTTCTAACATGGAAGTATCCAAAGAGCATTTAAGGCACATAATGCTTTATGAGTACAAAAAAGGAAACTCTGCAGCCGAAGTGACTCGAAACATACACTCAGTTTATGGGAAAGAATGCTTGAATGAAAGAACTTGCAGAAGATGGTTTGCAAAATTCAGAAGTGGAGATTTCAGCCTTGAAGATGAAGATCGAACAGGACGTCCAGTTGAGTTTAATGATAAGCTCTTTGAGGCATTACTTGAAGAAAATCCTGCAGTTGAAGAATTTGCAATAAAGCTTAGTTCGAACCTTACATCTGTTCATCGTCATCTTCAACAACTTGGAAAGGTTCCTAAACTTGGAAAATGGGTGCCTCATGAATTGTCCAAAAGCAACCGCAAACCCTCAGTTGACATCTGCTCTTCTCTCCATTCTCGCGAACTCATATCACCCTTTTTGGATAGATTTGTGACTGGTGAAGGAAAATGGATCTTCTACCGAAATGTTAAACGTTGGAAACAGTGGCTTGGTAAAAGAGAAAAAGCTCAACCACAACCGAGAATGGAACTTTATGGAAAAAAGGTTCTTCTCTAGGAGTAGTTCACTTTGAATTGTTACCACCTAATGCAACAATCAATGCTCAAGTCTACTGCCAGCTAATAGAGCCTTTTGAACCAAGCTTTGAAAAAAAAAGATCCGTTTTAGTGAATCGAAAAGGAGTAATGTTTCATCAGGACAATGCTCGACCCCACACTGCAAAGATCACATCACAGAAGATCGAAGAGCTTGGTTGGGAAAAAATTCCTCATCGACCTTATTCTCCCGATCTTGCTCCTCTAGACTACCATTTGTTTTGTAGTTTACAAAATTATTTGGAGGACATAATTTTCGCAAGCCAGGAGGAGCTCGAAACTGACATTTCAGAGTTCTTCGCTTTGAAACCAAAAGAGTTTTACATTGATGGGATTAAAAAGCTTGTAAATAGATCGAAGGAAGTCATAGATAATCAGGAAAAGTACATTGATGATTAAATTTCAATTAAATATAACATTTGATCACTTGTTTTCTTTATTCAAAATTCGGACATAACTTATGGGATGACCTGATATGTATAACAAAACTTAAATTTTTAAGAAACAAATATTACTAGCTAGCAAATATTGGATAATACTCAATCACAAGCTTAAGAATCCAGTGTTTTGAAATAATTTGAAGAATAAATATACAAAAACTATTATCTGAGAATTAACAATAAGCCAAAAATATAAATGTAATAAAATAAAAAAATTTATTTTTACAAATGAATTGAAGCTAAAATAGAAAATAATTGCTATGATTTAGAAAAATTTTTTTGCATAATTTCCCTGTAAAAAGTGAAGATCTCATCTGAAGCTGCTCTGCAGGCCACCAAAGCTGAGTTGAATTTTGTTTTATCAAATAATCCAGACGTATGTATAGCAAGAATGCTTTTAGAGACACTGTCAAATACAAACATCATTGATATTGGTGCAGAGCTTTCTTCTTTTAATGTTGGGTCCAAAATAAGTTGGTCATTCTCTGTGAAGACACAAGATACAGCTGCTATCATGAAGTTCATATTAACACTTGCATCTAATAATGAGAGACAAACAACATTTATTGCACAAGCTAATAGGGACCCTGAATTCTGAAGTTCTTGAATAGTTATACTAATAGAAGAACGTGGATGTAAACAGGCCAAGATTGCTGTCTCACAGGTGCTGCATATTAAATTCTCCTTTAATTTTTCTGCACAATTAGCCATACCTGATTTAGGTTTATATACAATTTCTACTGTAGCTTGGTTGATTTGTTCTTTAGCAATTTTCACTTCAGCTGGGCCATATACTGAGGCCATCATTGAGGTATCACCACAACTAAGACTGGCTGAACCGTCCGGTCGTGACAAAAGGCTCAGTTCACAAGACATTTTCCGTAACTGCTGTTTTTTTATTTCTCCATTCATTATGAAATCCTAGAAAAATAAAAAATGAATTGATATTAAACTATATAAAGATATTTTAGTTACAAAATAACTGAAGTAGTTAAATTTTTAAACAGCAAACCCAATTAATGTAGGGAACTGCACAAGTGGTTATGTGGTTAAGAAGCTCACTTTACAACCACATAGTTTGGGGTTCAGTTACACAGCACAGTCAGGGTTATAGTAGAAGACACTGGGCAGGTGCCTTCTAGTATAACCTTGGGCCAGCCAATGTCTTGTGAGTGATGTTGGCAGATGGAAACTGTGGAATTTTGCATATTTACATCTATATATGTATGTGTGTGTCTGCCCAACAGCTTGACAGCTAATGTTGGTTGCTTTATGTCCCAGATAATTCTATTAGTCTCTTTTGCCAAAACCATTGAGTTACAGGGACATAAAGCAACCAAGTGGTTGGACAAACACAAACATACATATATAGATATAAAACAGGGTTCCACACAGTTTCTGTCTGCTGAATTCACTCACAAGGCATAAAAATAAATACTTGGGTCAATCTGTTCAACTAAAACTCTTCAAGGGCAGTGTCCCAGTATGGCCACAGTCTAATGCTGAAATAAGCAAAATTTTGAGTAAAATTAATATAAAAATGCAGACTAGTAAATTTATGTTTCCACACAAATTTATCTTTCATATATTTTTCATCTACACTACATGAATATCACATCTCGTCCTTCCCGTTCCCATGGAAACAAAACCAACAAAATGCAAATGGAACATAACTCTGATTCAATTGGCTAATTTAGTGCAAACTTTTATATGTAAAACAATATCAAGATATCAACTGTTATTTTCTCCTGTTTTAAGTGGACCTGCTGTTTCAGAAGCACAAGGACATTACAATTTCTCAGAGAACCTGTACCAATGACCAAATTAAAATGTTATATCTTGCAGTCGTTAACTATGATATAGGGTATGTAAATACTCATTGTAATTGTATAAAAGGCTCAGTAGACGCATCATTCAAATGTGGCATGAAAAGTGCATTCAGCAGTAATTTTAAATGAATATGAGTATACTTAGGCGGGATTAAGCCAGTATTGGCTCAGGTTGGACACCATAGCCCATTCTTCATCCAAGGTCGGTTTGAATGTTATGAGGAATTTCTCTTCCCTTTATGAATCTGGGTATAATGCTAAAAAGAACAGGGCCAGGTGAGATGAAATAGTTCTGTCTTAGTATTGTAAGATGCATGTTTCTTTTACATGAGGAAAAAAAAAACACTTACCAAAAGGAAATCTTTGGAGGGGAGAAAAAGTATCATGTAGAAGGATGAATGATTTTCAGCAATGATATATATACACTTTTATAAAAGTGTATATATATCATACACAGGCGGCGAGCTGGCAGAAAGGTTAGCACGCCGGGCAAAATGCGTAGTCGTATTTTGTCTGCCATACGTTCTGAGTTCAAATTCCGCCGAGGTCTACTTTGCCTTTCATCCTTTCGGGGTCAATAAATTAAGTACCAGTTACGCACTGGGGTCGATGTAATTGATTTAATCCGTTTGTCTGTCCTTGTTAGTCCCCTCTGTGTCTAACCCCTTGTGGGTAGTAAAGAAATATATATATACACTTTTATAAGATAGTTCATATACAATGTAAGATAGAATATTTTGTACTGTATACTAACAGTTAAGATTGTACAAAACTTATAAAGAAAGAAACATTTCAAAGACTTATTTGATTGTGACTGCATAGCCGATGGAAAGAATATTTCAAAGATTTATTTGATTGCACCTGCATAGCCGACAAAAGACACTTGAACATCACACAAAAGCTAAAAATAAACGACTTAAGTTGCAAAACTCAATATTTTAGAAACCAAAAGAAAAGGAAAAAAAAGCAATCCATTCCCTTAAAGACAAAAAGGAAACTGGGCTTCAAGGGTTTCTGGCCGAGATGTACATAGTTGAGGAATGGCACACAAGAAAACTTTATGCTGTGTTTCTGTTAAGCTGGGATGTGATGGGAGGTGCAAGGTGACCTCCGTGAGGTAACCATTATTTCAAGGGAGACAATTCAGAAAAAACTAGCAACTAAAGGTATTGTGTAGCAATGTTTGAGTGTATGCTTGTATGTGTCTGTGTGTGTGTTGTGCGTGTGCATAGGTTTATAGAATTATATTTCTGTACTAGCAGTATCGCCCGGCGTTGCTCAGGTTTGTAAGGGAAATAACTATAAAGCATTTTTAGAGAGTTATAGCCAAAAAATAGCAAAAAAATGATGGTAAATTTTTTTGAGTTAAAAAAGGTGGAGTTGCGTCCCCATGACGGTCTGTGGTTTGGGTTTCTGATTCTCGACCCCATGTCGAATTTATCGATTTTTTTCAGAACTGGGGGAACTTTTCAAAATTTTCGCTGCGTTAGTTTTGAATTATGACATTGGGCTATGTGTGTGTCAAGTTTCATCAGAATCGGTTGAAAGCCGTGGTCAGAGTGAGGGTACGAGAAAACAGACACACAGAAAACGCACAGACAAACTGCCGTTTATATAGAGAGAGATTTATAGTGCTTTCCTTGTATATGTTAGTTTACAAAATGTGTGTGTTTGTACTTTTTGGGTGCTGGAAAATTTTAACTCAACCGACTCGCTCACCACAATTTCAATTTAGCTTTGAACCAGTTACCAAGGTATGTGAACTTATTCACAATTTATATACAACTAGTTCTTGCTTTCTGAGCTCCTTATTATGAGTTTACATCTTCACAAGATGTGACAAAAATTTTTTTAAATTATTTTCATAATTAAAAAAAAAAAATTATTAACTCAATGTGTATTGCCCCCTCAATGTCCAAGCAAATGAATGTGCTTGACAACCAAGCCAAAGGTCAAAATATTTGCTAAGAGTCAGTAGCCTTAGTTTCCCTTGCTAGGCACCAGTGTTTTTGATTCAATTCAAAGTGTTATTCTGTTACTAGCAAGCAAATGTTAACAAGGCACCAAAAGTTTTGATATGCCCCCTTTCTCAACATGCCAAAAACAGAGAAGATCCATAACTTTAATACAAAAATGTGAAATCATAAAATAATCTCAAGCTGGAAATACCATTAAAAACATCTGTAATAGATAGTCAATGAGCTTTTTTCAACCATCAATTGGAAATCATGTAAATTTAGTAAATAATCATACTTATAATAAGCCACCACAGTGTGGGCTTAGAATGCAGCAAAAGTATACCTGAGGTGATGCACAGATTGGATGAGATTATCAGAGAGAACAATGTCTATGCTGCATCTTACAGGACATTACAAGAAGTAGAACTGCATGAGGTGCAGTATGCCCAACAAGAACAGGGGCCTATATCTGTTGTAAATTTAGTCTTCAACAGGGATCGTACTGCTGATAGGCAGAAATACAATTTACCAACAGTTAAGGAAATAGCTATGATCTTCAACAATACTGATGGTGAGTCACCATTCAACAGAGATTTCAAGGTTTACCCAAGAAACAATGACATTCCTGTGATCAGTCTGAACATTCTTAGCCCCAACCATGACCCAATGACATATGTATTGTTGTTCTTTCCATATGGAGAGCCAGGCTGGCAACCACATATGATTGGTAATAAAAATAGAACAAACTCAAGGCAAAATGTTACAATGCTCCAACATAAAGTATCTCTTACAGCAGTTAGAGATGGTGAATTCAACCCAGTTATCCATGGAGGTAAGCTCTTTTAGCAATGGGCAGTAGACTCTTACCTGCAAGTCAAAGGTAACAATATAAATTTTGTGAAGAACCATCAACACAGGTTAAAAATAGAACAATACCATAATTTTGCTGATCATTTACGGAATGCGAGTACATGGGCTATGCTACAGAGATTTGCATCTTCCAGTCCCAGCTGCAGCAACCTTTCATGAACTGTTGAAAATAACAATGCTGAAGGAGCTGATATTGAGTGGCACATTGCATCCTTCACTGAGGCTCAGCACCAGGTCTATGAACACATTATTGCAGCTATCGATGACAATGAAAGACAGAGTAGATTCTTTTTCCTTGATGACCCTGGAGGTACGGGAAAGACCTACCTGTACAATACATTGATAGCTTCTCTAAGAAGGTAAAACAAGTGTGTCCTTTCCTATGCTACTACAGGCATAGCTGCTGATTCGCTCATTGGTGAAAGGAGTTCACAGTGGACTCAAGCTACCCATCCCATTGCATGACAGTTCCACCTCTCACATGAGAATCCTTTCAGAGTCATCTGAGAAATTCAAGCAGGCTCACCTTTTAATTATTGATGAAGCATCGTTATCATGCAATGTTCTGAGAGTCATTGATCAGCTGCTGAGGCAAACAATGAATTCGCTCACACCATTCGGTAGAAAAGTGTTGCTACTTGGCAGAGACTTCAGACAAACTGCACCTGACATCCCAAGAGGATCCAATGCAGCAATAATTGAGTCCTCAATTAAGCAATCTCCTCTCTGGCACATAACAAAACTCAGTTTGACATTTCTGACAGCACAGGTACACTAGTTAAAAATAATATTTGCTGATTTCCTGACATAAAATTCTTCATAGTTGGTTAATTTAAATAGGAGCAAATTGACTAAGTCAGCTTTGATCAATGCAATGTGTTTCAGATTCATCACCCTCATTTTTTCCTTTTAACATCCACTTCCTCATTCTTGCATGGCTCAGATGGAATTTCTTGAGGTGCATTTTCTACAGCTGGATGCCTTTCCTGTCGCCAACCCTCACTTGTTTCCAAGTAAGTTAATATTTTCCCATGACCAGACGCTTTTCACAGAATATTGGAAAACACTTGCATGATGGTGACAGTTGTTTACAACCATCATGCAATGTCAAGGCAAGGAGACAGTAACATACTTATATACAATGGGTTTCTTACAGTTTCCATCTACTAAATCCACTCAAAAGGTATTGGTTGACCTGGGACTAGAGTAGAAAATATTTGCCTAAATTGCTACACAGTAGGATTGAACATGGAACCATATGGTTGGGAAGCTAAATTCTTACCATTCACACACTGGCACACAACTTATTGGAGAAGAGGATTGGTATTTAATTTAAACAAAGTTGGTGAACATAATGGCACCCTGTATACAATTAAGAAAGTGAAGCTTCAATATACTGTGGTATGGTACTAAAATTTGTTCAGAACTGAATCTCATTATTTATTGTTTAATAGTTTGTGTCCAAGAATCCTTAAGCAGCAAATCATAGCAGAGACACTTTTGATCATGGAGTTCTTGCAAAACCAAGGCTGACTTAATCCTTTAGTATTTAAACCAGTGATATCTGGCCCCAAATATTTTACCATCAGTATGTTTAAACTGGTCTCTCGCACCTACCCTACAATATCATTCTAAAGGCACAGGTATGGTTTTGAGGTAAGAAGCTTGATTCCCAATCACACAGTTCCAGATTCAGTCTCACTGTGTACGGCACCTTTGGCATGTGTTTTCTACTATAGCCTTGGGCCAACCAAAGTCCTGCATGCAAGTAGATTTGGGAGCAGGAACTGAAAGAAGCCTGCTGGATATATATATATATATATATGTATATTTATATATCATCATCATCGTTTAACGTCTGTTTTCCATGCTAGCATGGGTTGGATGGTTCAACCAGGGTCTGGGAAACCAGGAGGCTGCACCAGGCTCCAATCTGATCTGGCAGTGTTTTTACAGCTGGATGCCCTTCCTAACGCCAACCACTCCGTGAGTGTAGTGGATGCTTTTTACGTGCCACCGGCACAGATGCCGGGCGAGGCTGGCAATGACCACGATCAGTTGGTGCTTTTTACGTGCCACCGGCACGGAAGCCAGAAATGAAATTAATAAGGTACTATTTAAGTTTTTACTTGCTAGCCACTTTATTATTATTATATAAAATTTTATACTGGCTCACATTATGTTCATTTTTTAATGTCACGGGGGCATTCAAATGAAAGAAAACACATGGTGTAATGTGATGAATATTTCAAAAATGGATTATTTGCAGTAAGCCTGGCTGATGAGCTTTAAGTATATTCATACAAAAAGCAAAAACAATTGATCCTGGAATATCTGTAGTTCATACAAGGTAAGCCTATTTCTGTTATATTTGTTGCATTTGCCCTGTGTATTTTAATAGTGAGAAATTTGTGATTTTGGAACAATAGCTCTATTTATAGCAAATGGTATTCTGATACCCTACTAAATTTCTTTATATATATATATATATCAGCATCATCATCATCATCATTTAACGTCCGTTTTCCGTGCTAGCACGGGTTATATATATATAGATATATATATATATTATAGGTGGAGATGCAATCGCCCAGTGGTTAGGGCAGCGGACTCGCGGTCGTAGGATCGCGGTTTTAATTCCCAGACAGGGCGTTGTGAGTGTTTATTGAGCGAAAACACCTATAGCTCCACAAGGCTTTGGTAGGAGATGGTGGCGATCCTTGCTGTACTCTTCTTTCGTTACAACTTTCTCTCACTCTTTCTTCTGTTGGCCTGCTCACTTAGCCAGAGGAATGGCATCATTTGAAGGGTAAAACAATGGGAAGCGCATTGTGACCAGCGATGTGTAGCAACATCTGATAGCCTGGTCGGTCACGTGATATATATATATATATATATATATATATATAAATATATATATATAAATATGTGTTCCCTCCACCCACCTACCACATGACAACCAGCGTTGGTGTGTTTACATCACTGTAACTTAGTGGTTTGGCAAAAGAGACCAACAGAATACCAGGCTTTAACAAAATATACTGGGGTCAATTCATTTCCCTAAAAATTCTTCAAGGTGGTGATCCAGCTTGACCGCAGTCTAATGACTGAAACAAAAGATAAATCACGTCATTGAAGTGTCAAAGGTATGAGATATTGCATGAATAATTCAAAACAATGTGAATATATAAACATTACATTTGACAGAGTAATCATCATCATCGTTTAGCGTCCGCTTTCCATGCTAGCAATGGGTTGGACGGTTCAACTGGGGTCTGGGAAGCCAGAAGGCTGCACCAGGCCCAGTTTGATCTGGCAATGTTTCTACGGCTGGATGCCCTTCCTAACACCAACCACTCCATGAGTGTAGTGGGTGCTTTTTACGTGCCAGACGAGTCTGGCAAACGGCCACGATCAGATGGTGCTTTTTACATGCCACTGGCACGAGGTCAGTCAGGGCGGCGCTGGCAACGGCCACGAACGGATGGTGCTTCTGAATGCTAAAGGGTTAAGAGTTAAACAAAGCAACAACAGATGTGATAACAGTTCTCTTCGAGGAAAGATTTATTTGTAATTGGATCAGAAGAAATGACTAAATAGAGGGAGATTTCCCTTTGGTTGAGATGAATACGTCAATCTGATCCAGCAAACTAATGATCAAAGACATTGCACTCATGCCCATCACATCTACTTTCTAGGCAATCATATTACACTGAAATATGTTCGTTTTATTTGTTGTTCCCTCACCCACCAATATTTCTATGGATTTTAATAATAAAATCTATATATTGACTAGAAATGTAGTTGATAGTTCTAACGCACTCAATGACATAAATGCACACAGATATATATATATATATCATCATTGCTTAACGTCTGCCTTCTATGCTGGCATGGGTGGGTATATAGGGTGTATATATATATAATCAAAATAAGCAACAAGGATATCCTTATTTTGATTATAATCACCCCATTTAGAATTATATGGATAATACCATACTAAATTCTGGTGCCTTTAACTTAAGTACCATATTCATCTGAATCTAAATTTTACTGAACTTGTATATGTATATTGATGGCAAGTGTTCTCTACTATAGCCCCGAGACAACTGATGCCTTGTGAGTGATTAGGTGGACAGAAACTGTATGGAAGCTCGTCATATGTATGTATATGTGTGTGTTGGTTTATGTCCCCTAGTAACTTAGCAGTTTGACACACACACACACACACACACTTCACTGAACCTAACACTTTCGCATCCCGTAATCGGTCCATTATAAATTTTTTATTGAGATCCAGTTAGCCTATAATTGAACTGGATGCTAGTTCAACATGAATACAAAATTTGTTGAAGATTGGTTCGCTGGTTTGAGCAACAACATGGTAACAGACAGACAGAAATTACCATTTATATATAAAGATACACATAAGCCTGTTACTAGCTGTCTGTTTAGTTCCAGGTCAGTTCATATCCAACAGGCTTGCAGTCAAAGGAATTCTACCCATAATTATCCCATGTTCTATTTTTCAGGCGTAGTGTATACTTCAGACTACATTATTCAATATTCTAAACAAAAAAAGAAAAAGGGACAGCAGAAGATAACACGAAGGAGATTTTTGAGTGTTTCTACGTTTCATTCTAATGGTGTATAGGGGTACCTGAAAAACACACTCATCATATATAAATATATATATTTCCAAATACGCCAGCTAAACTAAGTTGTACTGTCTATTAGTCGTAACACACCCGCTGTTTTTGTCCCGTTTTTACCATTATTGTTTTTTGTAATTTATATTCGTGTGGCATCGTCCGTTTTTCTGTCCCTGTTTCGTATACATTCGATCCTTTTTTCCAAGAAATCTAATGCTCGTATCTTAGTTTTTCCTTGGGGCTGGCCGGATCGGAGCGATCTCAAGATTAATCAGCCGAAATTGCTAGGATGATCCGGTTCTTAACTGAAGATTGAAGGCTTCGAATGTCCCGTCCGTGTTTTTTGTATCGTCTTCTAAATGTTTTACGTTCTTGTCCCAGTTTGTATTTTTCTACATATAATATATATATAAATATATATTAGCTGAGGTTTCGAATACGCCCCCCTCTGCCTTTTGTCTTTTTTCCCTAAAGGAAAACTAAAGGGTAGGATGCATGTTCAACACTGCCGTCCTCTAATATTTTGAGAAAAGACTATCCCATACTCCCCCCTTTTTTTTTGTTTACGTCAGAGATTCTCGATGTAAAGGCAGCGTTACATTTTCTTTCATTCATTTTCTAACAGTTAGGTCAAAAAAAAAAAATGGGACCAATGAAACGAAATGAAAGGATTCTATATTTAGTTCTATGTGTAAAGAGTAACAAAAAAACAAAATAGTGACAAGTGATTCGGTATAATAATACCCAAACGCCGACATTGAAACGTGGGATGGGAGGGCAACGTTGGAACGCTTTAAAACCAAGACAAGCATTTCGAAACATCACCCCACATCACTAACCAAATAAAAAAAAAAGCATCCGCAAATGAATAGGACGTTTTATTTTCCATTTTGACTTTCTTTGAAGGGTTGTCTTAATAATGATTTTTTTTTTTGTTGTTGAATTTTTTTTTTGATGCTCAGTCAGAGGGACACTATAACTTTTTATAGACCCCCCACCGAAACTAGTGTAAGGAAGAGAGGAATGTATTCTTAAACCGGAGACGAGCCCGAAAACCTGCAACAGGAAATATTCCGTTATATAAAAGCAACCAAGTACCAGGTGGAGGCGTTAAACCGGGCGATGCAATTAAAGTGACTACCCAAATACTCCACTCCAGGCCGGAATTTGAACTCAGAACGTGTCTATGCAACATTTCATAGTATTGAATTGAGAGCAACATTGAATAACCAAATAATACATTGAGGTTAATTCTCATCAACATGTACAAAATAAGTACAAGGAAGCCTCTATATATAGTTGCTCAACCAGCTAAAAACAGCAGATAAATTTCCCTCATATCATATCTTATTGACTTTGTAATAAAAGACAATGGATAGTGTAGTACTAAGTGACCTGTAAAAAAAGAGTATGACGCTCTAATTATTCTGCTGGTTTGGCAGAATATTTAGAGCATCAGCCAAAATGCCAAGCGCTATTCAGTTTCAGCTTTTGTCCCGAGTTCAAATCCCATCAAGGTCAACTCTACTTTCGTCCTTCCGGGGGCCAATAAAATGAAATACCTACCAGTGAGGGATAAAAATGATAGAAAACCGGCATAATTAACTTTCTACAAAACTTTAATTAATTCATCAATTAACTTTCATAATTAACTTTCTGCCCAGCAAAATATTCAAGTAA
>NC_043001.1:23384370-23449370 GCF_006345805.1 Octopus sinensis
TATTTTTTTTTTTTCTAAAGAAAACAAAAAATATATATATAGAGACCCTCAACGTATTTTCTGACTTTGAAATTCTTCCGGCTTTTTTTATATATATATATATATTTTTTTTTTTTTTTTTTTTATATATTCGTCTGTTCAAAAGTATGTCGTCTACTTCACATTTGCACTTTTAGGATAGACTTAGATAATAATGGCTGCCAGCGTCTGATTTCGATGGCCAACATTTTTCAAGCCAAAAACACGTGGAAGACAAATATCTTCATTTTCCTCATCGCCATTTACACATATCCACTACTAAAATTATCCAAACATATATCTTTTAAATAATATAACTTTGCCTATATTTTGTTTTTTAAAAAAAAAAAAAATTTTATTCCGTTACGTAACTTTTTTTTTTTCTAGGTTGCCGGTCAAGGATATTTTTCCATTTTTCTCTTATTTTTTTAATAATCAACCTTTTTTTTTTAATTTTCCCAAGTTTACTCCGTTTTAGGCTGTAGATTATTTTCGTTTTGTTAGATTTGTATTGCGTGAGAGAAATATACTTCTTCGTCTTAAATAAAAAGGGAAAGGCAGGGCACGTATTACAAAATGGCTAACCAATATATTTCTATAATCAATTACCTCGTAAGGAAATAGATTCCAGTGACTCAGTGGCGTTAATTTTTCTTGCCCTTTTTATTCATCTCCTATTACTGCCCTGTTGCTTCTCGATACCCTACAGACCCCATTCGATCCTTAAACCTCCTTATTTTAATTTTTATTCCTGAAAACCGATTTTTTTCCCTCCCATTATGATTATTAATGGCAGCTTTCAAGTTCATTTAGAAATAAGCTTCGAATCTTTTTTTTTTCTTTAGTTTACTACACATTTTTTTTCTTCTTTATTTTAGTGACTTTATCTCCGAGATATTAAATTTTTTATTTTGATGACTAATACGAGTACTTAAAGCGCAGTGAAAGGCAAGATCATTAAATCTGCCATGAGGAAATAGTATTTTCTCCGCGATCATCGTTGCTTTTTCTCATCCTTATCGTTAAAATACCGGTTAAGTTCTTGTTAGGGCTAAAATCCTTCATATTCGTGACCTTGTACCAATAGTAGAGCAGAAGGATTTATGGTGGTGGAGAATATGGCACAACTGGTTACACAATGTCTGTGTGTGTGTGATAGTACGCATGAAAATATAGACTTGGAATTTTACTTTAAAAATATTCCAAAGAGTCTGCCCGGGGCATTTCTGAGGTAAAATTTTCAGCATATTTGCTCCTGCAAAAAACCTGACTTGGTGTGTAGGTTTTCAAAGGGCATCTCTTATACTGTGAAACTTACAATATAACAATTCATCATTTCTCAATTTAGGGGATTATTTAAATTTTCTCGGTTAATGTAAATAAACATTAACCTTTTCCTCTATTATTTAGATTGATGTGTTATGGAATAGATAATACTTTATTGCAATTTTTGATATTACCAACGACAAAGACATTCGAGGTGTGGCCGAAGTTTATGGCAAAAAAAATTCGTTGTTAATAATATATAATGAACGTAAAACCGGTTTCTAATGATCTATTTGGAATAATATTTATTCTTTGAAGTACAGTCTGATTTTTTTATTTCTTTAATTTTGGGCAGGTAAAAATTTTGTTTCACTTCAATTCTGATCGAGTCGGCCATTATTTTTCAGCCGTATTTATCCGGTCTTAATCTTTTCTGCCTAATTCCAATTTTATGATCTGATTACCATTTTCGTTAAAACAGCTGCTGTTCCTAGCATATCGAGTAGTAGTTTTTCAATATTACCATATGTATCTATAAACTGAAGGGTTCAGACTATTGTTCTACCTGCTGCTCTATATTTGGGATTGGCGTCGCAATCATATGGGTATAAATTTTTTTTTCGTTTGGAAAGCTATTGATGAATTAGCCATACCCTGTGTATGTGTAGTAGACATATATAATATTGTTGTTGTCTCCCTTGATGTACCAATCTAAGTAGGTGCCGGGAATTTAATTAGATTCGTTAGTTCATGAGGAAACGTCAGCCATTGATAAACTGCGGCCCGCGGGACTTAGAGAATGGTACGCCTCACGAGAAATTTGCCTTAGATTTTTTTTTTTTTTTTCATAGTGCGGCCCCCCATCTCGATAAAAAGAAAAAAGGTTTTCCCATGCTTCCATGATATACGCACGACAAAATGAATGCGATTATAATTGCTTCGACAGTGCTGCGTATTACTAAAATTGGAACAATGCAGATATTTAATTGAGAAATGCTCGTACTTATATTGTTTGCTTCGTTACGTAAAGCAAGCACTCGTACATAAAAAAGCTGGCCGGATGAATTTCCACCTAAGTTCCTATCTGTGAATTTGAAATCTTTAACGGCGTTTCAGCTGTGTTGCAGCATTTTAAAATTGCTTTCTGTTAGTAACGCATGATATAAATTTTTCATTCTGCTCTGTACTTGATTTCATTTCAATTGCTGCTAATAAAAGTGCATCTTTTTTTTTTTTTTTTTATCGACTTTTCTTAGAAATTCTGTTTCCAGAATTTTTATTCTTTTTTTTTTGGAATCCACAATTTCACGCCATGCATTGTGGTGAATATTAAAGAATTTACATAAACTGATCGCTCAATTTCAGCGACGTTTCGCTTAGTCATTTCCCGGAAACTAAGCATGGAAAGCGAAATTGCTTTCGTTGAAATGAAATGAAATGACATCAACCGGATGTACTGAAATCCTTTTGGGGGCTAAAAATCCTTTTCGCACCTCCCCTTGGAAAAAAATTTTTTTTTTAACAAATACTTTATTTCCTATGTTTTTAGATGTCGGAGATTACGAAAATTTAATTTCATCCCCCCACCCCCCTTAATTATGGATTTTCCTTTAAAGAGAAAATAGCGAATAGAACATATATGCAAATCGAAATTAAACAGGCAAAAAAACATTGTGAAAAGAATTTGCGTTTTACTTGCGTTTGCCTTAAATAATCGTAAATAATATAATGGAAATGCATTAACCTTTCCTTTTTGTAAAATGCTTTTATTTTATGATTTAACTATAAACTAAAATATAAGATTTGGATAGGGTAATACTGTCGAACGTATTTAACGAATTGTATGGACCGCTTTCTTCAATCTGTATAGGGCGGTTGATAACACCGTGTACGTATCTCTGAGATATCAGTTGACTATTGTTTCTCAATTGACACCGACCTCTTCCATAACATTGTTAGCGATCCACTGCCTCTAACCGAAACCCTGAGAAGAAATTTGCTTCAAATACTTTACTAATACCTGCATTCAAATTACCTCCAAACTTCCCCATCTGAACATATTAATCAAATTGGATCTTTGCAGCAAACCGCTGAATTGGGAATTAATCCCGACGATGCAAGAAAATTAACTGAATTTTCATTGTTCATCGTATTATCATAATACCTTTCAATTTCGAAGAAAAACTTTATTTGTTTTATTTTATTGCTGAATTTAAGTACTTTATTCCGATCTTTGGTTGAGTTCAGTACTTTTGGGATCACGAAACGTCATCATTTATTAATGCAGATTTTGATGAGAGAACCATATTCGTCCATAAATGCGCGAGCCTAATTTAGAGCATTGAAATTTGAGGGGCGTGGGAAAACCTGTTGTACATACTGCACTTTTTCGTGATTTCTCTTCATTTCATAAGTTGTCAAAACCAACTGCGACTTAGTCACTGGTACAGGTTCCACAATAGGTTGATTGCAGTTTTACAACGAAAATTAATGAATTTGTTGGTGTGTTTATAAATAGCTGGTTCGGTCCTCCATTGTAATTTTCATTTGACATAACTACTGATAGATGACTTGCTAAAAAAAATAAACGTTTTTATAGATACGTCTTCAAGGATGTAGAATTACAAGTGGCGATCTTTCGTTTTGGCTCACGCCTAATTTCTATGCGTTCATTTAATGTAAATGTATGGGTGATATAATGACGAAAAACGAGACAATGAATCGATGTGGAAAATAATCGGCAATGATTAGATTATTGTAATATAGCTAAAAACATTTCCTCTGAAAATGACAAGCGTGATATCCAGCAAAAAAAAAAAAATCTCTGCTGTCGTTCTACTGGCCAGTTTTAACCTCAATGATGCAGCATTTAATCAATTTAATAAACATGGAATCGCATAAAAAGTAAATGTCGAGTCATGCACAGAACTGGTTTTTACTCTAGATGACCTAATTATGTTCATTACTATCCTTTATTTCACGTTTTTGAATTTTCAAAACAAAGTAATAGTAAATGCACGTTGGACCATTGGATTTCGCAATATTTTCTTACACTGCTGATTTACTTTACTGAATTTTCAGTCTATTCCTCTTTATATGTTCATATTTCGAAAGATCGCCCAACACCGTAGTATGTACTTATCAAGAAGCGTACTTCTACATGGTACATAGACATTTTAGAAAGATCAGTCAATTCTCCCGCATATCACAACCGTCTCGTTACTTTGATTCAATACCTGTGCATTAACTTTGCTAGTTGTGTAAAAATGAAAAATCGCTTTGAATACACACGTATGCTTTTATGGCCACTCTTCCTTATTCATCCCCTATTATTTAAAAATATCGTTTATCAGAATCTTAAATTAATTCAGACTGGCGGTGGGGGTCCACCCTCATCCGTGATTTGAAACTTGAATGTCTTTGTTCTAAGTTTAGATTTCGTTGATCTCTGCCAATCGAAGTTAATTCTATGCTAATATTTTTTTTTTTTTTTTTTTGAAATGTGGAAGAAATATAGAAACTTGCAATTTTTCAAAACCAATGTTTTCTTTTTTTTTATTTCAGTTTATCACGTGGTTTGGGTGGCATGAGATTTGGTGGTGGCCGTGGTGGATCTAGTGGTCTTGGAGGCCGTCTTAACAAAAATAGTCAACCCGGTGAACGTCTTAGGAAACCAAGATGGGATTTATCAAGATTGCCTAAATTTGAGAAGAATTTTTACAGAGAACACCCTAATGTTACCAATAGACATTTAGTATGTGGTCCATTTTATCAAAATTGCTTTATCAATTAACTTGATTATATATGTATATATGAAATAATTTTTATAAGAATTCTTACTGATTTCATATTTTTTCAAATTTATCAATGTATTACAGTTACTTTTATGCATAATCTCAAAATATACAAATGTTAATTCCAGGATGAAGTTCAAGCCTTTCTTAAAAGTAATGACACTACAATTCGTGGTCGAAATCCTCCAAAGGCTATATTCTCATTTCATGAAGCAGGTTATCCAGGTAAGCTAAAACTAATTTGCATTTATTGTTCAAGTTGTACAAAATTTTGCCATTTAACTACATAAATTTATGATGTTCATTTATTTTATTTGTAGATTATGTAATGGAAGGGATTGCCAAATGTGGGTTTTCTAATCCAACACCTATTCAGTCTGTAGGCTGGCCTATAGCACTGTCTGGTAGAGATATAGTTGGTATTGCCAGAACTGGTTCTGGTAAGACATTAGGAGTAAGTAAATTTTTTTATTTCCATTTATTAATTTAAAACTATCACTTCCAAGTCTGTAAAATTTTCTGCTTTTTCAAAACCAAATAAGCTTTTTAACAAGTTGAAACAAATGGGTTATAAGCTGGAATAAATTACTTTAGTTCGAAAGGGATTGTATATCAGGACTGATATAAGTTCTGTCTGGGAGCTGTGTTCAATCTTTGACAAAAGTTCCTCAGTCATAAGTGTAGTGTGTATATCATTTACATCTACTGTCCATGTTGGAATGGGAGTTGGTCCAAGTCAATACATTTGGGGGGGATACTGTTTGACAGAAGGGTGGGGGAACTTGTCACACAAGTTTTATTTTCAGCTTAGGAAGGCCATTAAAACGAGCCAGTTTGCAGTGTGTACTAGGCGTTTTTCATGTTGACATGACTGAAGAGATCCTGGGTGATTAATTGATATTATATGAGTGAACGGCAGAGAACTGCTTGGAGTGGTGGTGCTTCTGCTAGTTAATATACTTAAAGGTTGTTTACAAAAGAAGTCTGGGCACTGCTGAAGTTTTTTTACCATTGGCTTGTAGTGATAAGCAGCAGTATATTTAGTTGGCATGGAAATGCTTCACAGGTGTTTTTAGTAACCAGCAGTTTTAGTTAGCAAGGAAGCCTACAACTTGTACCCTGACTAGTAAATATTTTCCATGAAAGCTAAATTAATTTACTAAAATTGTCAATTTCTAGAAAGTTTTTATTTTGTAAACTTGGGACCATTCAATTTTTTTGCCTAAATTCATGACGGTGACCCATTTGTTTTCCTCAGCTTTCTCTCTTTCTCTCTCTCTCTCTCTCTCCCAATTCTGTGTAGATTGCCAACTGATTTTTAGAAACTACTTCCCCCCTCCTGCCTTTTTTTTTACTTGTTGCTTAAATTTAAGATAAGCTTTGAAGCAAACAAAAACATTTTGTAAAAATTATTTGGGGCTTTGGGATTTGTTTCAATTGCATGTAACCACAAAGCAATCTGGTGTTAATTTTAATGCCCGTCTTAGATTTATTTTATCAGTACTCTCTTACCTTGGACCTTTCTTTTACACCACCTGTCCATTTCACCTGCTCTACTAACATTCAGAAGGAAGTGTGTGTGTGCATATTATGTGTCCTTTTGCTCATGCAACACAGTCTGTCTTTAGAGTGGGGATAAGAAACTGGTTTCTAGCTGGAGTAGTGAAGGCATATAGCCTAGTGGTTAAGGTGTTGCACTAGTTTGCTAGATTGTGGTTTTGGTTCCCAGACTGTATGTTGTGTTCTTAAGCAAAGTGCTTAATTTTACATTGCTCAAGTCCATGGGTTACTTTGCAACAGACATCTTTTTCTGGGGGATGAGATTGTGATTCCAGTTACTTAGAAAACCATGTAACTGGTCTTTGAGTCTTGGGACTCAAGATTATAATGTTCAAGGGCTGATGATGTAGTCATTAGACTTCTAATTCCACCTTGTCACTTAATAAAGCTTATCTACCCTGTATAACATGCTCATAGAGGCTCAAAAAATTTGTATTTGTAGCTATTCATGCTGCTAGTTTATTTTACTTCTGGTGGAGTATCATCTTTGTACTACTGTTCTTATCTCTATTAAAGCTTTCTAGTTTAGCAGAAGGGAGATAAGTTCCAATTCTGTTTTTTCCTGCAGCTTTCTCATCAGAAATATTATGCCTTATACTGAAAAGCTATCAAAATTTCTTCTCATAAATATTTTAAAACTGATTCAATTTTTTTTATTTTTTATAGTTCTTGTTACCTGCTATAGTGCATATAAATCACCAACCATATTTAGAAAGAGGAGACGGTCCTATTGTAAGTATTTAACTTAGTATTTTTTGTTTTCCTCAACATTTGTTCATTCCTTTTAATCTCATTTAAATATTTGTCATGCTTGGTAAGAATTTGCCTTTTAATTAAATGCTCTTTTGTGTTGCAGTGTTTAGTACTTGTACCTACTAGAGAGCTAGCTCAACAGGTTCAAGAAGTTGCTATTGAATTTGGCCGACATTCAAAGGTACGCAACAGTTGCGTTTATGGAGGTGCTCCTAAAGGCCCCCAAATCAGAGATTTGGAAAGAGGTTAGTATTTTTTCTTTGGTATCATTACATATAGACAAAAGCTTGCAATTGAATTAATAAGTGGAAGAGTGTGTTTAGGGAAAATATAGGTGTGGGCACTTATACACTGGGTACTTGATGTCCAAGCATTAGCAAATTTGGTCCTTTAGGAGTGGTTATTTAAAAAATAGCTGATATCTAATCATTTGTACATTTGAAAGATGTACTTTTATGTTCCATGTAAGTATTTCATTTATATTTCGAATAAAACATGTCGCTTTCATTTAATCTTGAAGATATTGAATTTAGTAAAATATCCCAAGTTGTTTAGGAACTTAAATATTTTGATGAAAGGTTTCCTCCTATAAAGCAGGAAGGTTTTATTGTAGAACTGGGGGTGGGTTGGTACCAAAGGGGTTAGAGCCAGCATCTAAATATTAGTGTTTTACAGGAATTTTGTTAGTGGCTAATGTTTATATTAATTCATGGGCTACCTGTAGAAGGCAGGACTTTCTGAATGGCATACCTAATGAGAATTACATTGAATTTTTTAGTAGTGCAGTCAGTCAGGTGAACCATGTCAAATGTTGCTCGCATCTTGGCAAAGGTTGCCCGTGCCTGGTTAATATCAATTTCCATTACTTGATACAGTGAATTGGCAGGATATCTAGTGTCAGACAACAAGCTTTGCAGCATCTGGCTCTCTGCATTCTGAGTTTAAATCCCATGGAAGTAAGCTTCAATCTGGGTGCTGGATCCCACTGGCATTGACTAGCCCCACCCCATAAATTTCTGGCCTTATGCCTCTGCTAGAAGTAATTATTTAGTAGTTGATTAGCAGGAACAGCATTGGAAAAAAAATGTTTTGCAGAGCCAATTCTTAATGTTGAGTTCAAATTCTGCCGTCGCTTAATTTGCCATTGATGCAACAAAGTACCAGCCTTTAGTTGATTTAATCAATGCTATTCTCCCTTAGAAGCAATTGTTTGTATTTTACTTCTAATGACAAATAGTTAAATTTATTGCTTATTCATACTTGGCATGTGTTGGATGGTTTTTAAAAAAAAATTTTTTTTATCTGGAACATTATTTTTCCTGTTGCTAATTCTGTCACTTATGACATGCTGGTAAATGGTTTTTAATGTATTTCACAGATTGTATGAGTCAACCTAGCAGATATATATTGGATTAATCCTCTAATAATTAGCTTTTCCTTTTTACTTGGGGGTCACATTTTGAGTGCTGAATGTATAAGGCAGGGAAGAGTTATTGCATTGTTCGGTCTCTTGATGTCTTTGTCAGTGCACATATGTCAGGATGATTGATTTTTCACGTTTGTTAGATTTCATATGAAATAGCACATTTCTCATGTGATGTTCTTTTAATGTTATTAGGTGCAGAGATTTGCATTGCTACACCAGGGCGTCTTATAGACTTCTTAGAAGCTGGTAAAACAAATCTTAGGAGAACTACATATTTAGTTATGGATGAAGCTGATAGAATGTTGGATATGGGCTTTGAACCACAAATTAGAAAGATTATGGAGCAGGTTCGGGTAAGTAATTAACATTTTTTGTCATTATTGAAAATATTTGACTTAATTTTTGTGTCTGAGTTTTAGTTTACAAACTTTTTATTATTTTCCTTTTCTAGCCCGACCGCCAAGTGCTTATGTGGAGTGCTACTTGGCCAAAAGAAGTGAGATCATTAGCTGAGGAATTCCTTAAGGACTACATTCAGATCAACATAGGTGCTCTGCAACTTAGTGCGAACCACAATATTTTACAAATAATCGATGTTTGTAATGAATCTGAGAAAGATCACAAGTGAGTATTATTTCAGCTGCAATAGTTTTGATTTTTTTTTTTATGTTTATGTATATGTGTAAGCATGTATTCAAATGTTTTTAATTCTATTAATTGTAGATTAGTAAAGCTTCTAGAAGAGATAATGAATGAAAAAGAAAACAAAACATTAGTTTTTGTTGAGACTAAACGAAGAGCAGATGAGTTACAAAGAAGAATGAAACGTGATGGGTAAGTTACATTTATGCATGCATACTGCTATATTGTTATACACAGGTTGATATGTTTTAGGAAGCTGTATTTTATTTCATTAGTTTTCTGGGTAGCAAAAAATGTTATGGGAATAATAGTATATGGATTTTGTTTTGTATTTCCTAGTTTGCAAATGTTAGGCTTTTCTGGGGATGGGGAGCACAAAGTTCAGATTTTATTTTTGCTGTTTTGTCTCTAGACTGAGCATTTAGCTCTACCTACACCACTTCAATGAACCAAAACTGAAAAAAAAGATTTCAAGTTGGTTGATAGATATCTTATAACAAATAATTCCAATAATTCACCCCATTCATGCCGGTTTGATGAAATGAAATTTTTATCACATTTTCTGATGAAATAATGATTTGGTCGTTTAAAACTTGATTAATCTTTAGTCTCCTGATTAATTTCCATTAAAGTTTTCATGTCCTTCCAAGCATCAGTTTCATGAATTTTTTTTTTTTTTACCAAGTTCATTATTTTCCAAATGAATTGTTTTTTAACAGAAATACTGTAATAAAAAGGTGTTAGTGTATTTGTATTAGACTGACGGCTTGGTATTTTTAAAAAATGGTTAGTCGTTTTTGTATAGGTTGTTTCTGAATTTAATAAATTTGTGTGTTAAATACACATCAGTGTGGTGGGAGCTTTCCACATTCCTAATAGTTCTTAGTGCAGATAGGTGTGATGTTCATATTGCACATGCTATAAGCTATGAAATATTTAAAATGTCGTTACATCTGCATGCATTTGTTTAACTATTTTTTCAATCATTTTCCTTCAGCTGGCCTGTTATGGCTATTCATGGTGATAAGTCACAACCAGAGAGAGATTGGGTGTTAAGTGGTGAGTAACAATTCTACTTTTGATTTTATCTTTGACATCATTTTCACAATTTTCTTAACCTTTCGTTTATGCTGATATTCTGCAGCACTATTTAGTGCAACTGTCAGATTCGGAGATTATCCATTTTATTTTTTCCTTTTACAGAATTCAGAACAGGACGTATACCAATTATGATTGCTACTGATGTTGCATCTAGAGGCTTAGGTTTGTATAAAACTGAAGAAAGGTCTTCTCACTTTTTATTTTATTATTTACTACATAATTTTAAATGATGAATTCATAATAACTCATAACTTTAATTTCAAACTCTCTCCAGAGTCTCATTAAGAAATGTTAAACCTAAGAATAATTTCATTTAAAGTACCTTTAAATTTGAATTCATAAACATTCTATTTTTAAAGAGTAAATATGAAATGATTGCATTGGTTACAGTACATAACTTGTAATGTTTGAGTACGTGTGTGTGCATGTGAGAGTGAATGATAAACAACTGCTTTGGTTGTTAACTCTTCTGCTTTATGTCGCAGTAATAAGTTCTAAGTCTCTTTTGGCAGCGGAACATAGAAAGTTACTGATGCAGGCTGGACCGGCATGACTACTCTCAAGAGCTGAGGGGAAGGTGCAGAAATTTTCCTCTTCAGTTGTTGACATCCAGAAAATAATAAATTTGATGATTCTTAGTGCTGAGTTCCCCCGACCTGGCGTGAGGAATTCAGGTGGTGATGTTGGAGAACAAGTTCCAGTTTCAAGACTTGACCTGCACAAGCAGCAGACCTGTCTTGGACAGTTAAATGGCACTGGCTTTCCTTTCTTTCAACTTCATCTTCTTGCTTCACCCCCTTTTTTTTCTTTTTTCTTTTTCTTTTTTTTAACCAGAATTTTCTGGGTTAATGCCTTTTTATTTGATAAACACTTTTTTTTTTCTTTTTCTTTTTTTTTTGCCCCCATTTCACAAGTTCAATAAAAATGTAGTGGCAATAAAATAGTATGCATTACTGGCACTGACCTGGATCTAGGATTTTCTCACACAAATCTGGTAAGATATAGTATTGAGTGTTGCTATTCTGTCTGGAAACACCTAAGATTGAAACTGCTGGGTATTGGTATAAACTGATGCTGTTTGCTTTTCAGTGAGTAATAAACAATGGAGATGTGTTAGAGGTGAATGTGTGTGTGTAAATATAACTTTTGACATATTGTTTGTGCTATGTTTAATCAAGGTTTGAGTCCTTGTTAACCTTTCTTGTGTTTTCATAGAGTTTAACTGCTTTTTAAGTTGATGTAAAATTACATTTATCACATACAAATATTTTGTCCACTTGTAATTTTCAAGAAGTTATAGTATACTGATTTAAGGGCTATTAAAGTGTTTTCATGTTTAAACCTGTTAAAGCAGGTATAGATTGTCCATAGTGAATTAATCCTCTAAGTTACATGAGATTACCTTAATTTTTTAGTTATTTTGTAGCAAACTAAGTTCTATTATTGGTTCTTTCATCTAATGTCTTTCTATGTGATTTTATAATTTATGCAGTTGGCCGCTACTTATTCCTACTTGACAAATGTTAATTTTGCTTGTATTGTGTTAAGTAACATGCCTCCAATTTAAGATTTATTGCTAGATTGTTTGTCATCTGAGAAATTAAAGTTATATATTAATCATTGATAGTATGTTTTGGAATTTACTCACAGGACTTACCATTAATCCTTGTCAGTGGTGTTTCCTGATTCATAGCAACACAGAATGTCATGTTTTTGTTTGGATAATGCAGCCACCTCCTCACTATGAATTTCCAGGATTATCTTCTCAGCATTGCAGCCCGTGACTCACCGGATGTTAAAGTTCGGTTTCTCGGACTACTTCTCTACTCCTATCTCTCCCTTGTCAACTGTCCTGATGGAGTCATGTCGGAAACCTGCCAGCAAAGAGGGAATGCTTACTCTTAAAACTGCATATGGGACTTTGCTTCCTGCATGCTGAGCTGACAGCTGAAGGGTATCTTGTTAGACTTACATAAACATGTACTCGGATATGTGACCGACGCAAATAACAAATGTCTAGCCTCTAGCAGGCTAGCCTTCACCACACACGGCCAGCAGTTACTGTCTCTTCACTGACAGTTTAATAGTCACCACACAGTTATTGTGTTAAACCTTTTCTTGGTTTTACTGTAAACAAAAGCATTCAAGAAGAGAGAGCAAATTGCCGATACCAGCCAGATGCATGCTCCCTCTTTCAATTGGTTACTACTAACCTGGACGTTCAGGTGAATTTTTAAGTTGGGGACAGGAAGTAAACACCCTGGGGTTGCAGGTAAGATGGCAGCAATTAAGGTAAGTTAACTACTTTTCTTACCCAGGGTAAGCTCTTGGCCCTAACTAAAATTTGTTCAAAGTTAAAATTGTCAAGCTTGTGGGAGTGTGCATTCTTGTTGGTTTCATAGTATTTCATGAATAGACATAACTGGCTCTTCTGATTTCAGTTAAAAGCAAATAAATATTATTCCTACTAATATTCTGCCTTTCTTCTTGTTATGGGGGTTTTCCCAACAATGCCCTGTAACAATTTTACAGATGTGGATGATATAAAATTTGTGATAAACTTTGACTACCCGGCCACCTCAGAAGACTATGTTCACCGTATTGGGCGAACTGCTCGCAGCAACAATACTGGCACTGCGTACACTTTCTTCACTCCTGCTAATATGAAACAAGCACAAGACCTTATGTCTGTGCTTAAAGAAGCTAACCAAGTCATCAATCCTAAATTAATGCAATTGGCAGAGAGTGCAAGAGGAATATTTGGAAAAGGTAATTGTTCCTATATTATTAAATTGTGCCATGGCCACAATAAAGCATGTTAAGTTTTTCTTTTATGCTTCTGTGGTTTGGCAGAAAAAAAAAAGTCTTCTTCGATCTTCCATTTTTTTTTTTCCATAGAATTTGGAATTTGCAAGGGAGATACAGTATTTGATTGTCAAAACTTTTTGCCATTTTCTAATGAAAACGTTTTTATGGAATTTTGAATTTAAGCTGGTTTTGAAAATTTTTAATATTAAGTAGGATTTAGAATCATTTTTAAAAGATATTTTCAGATTTTTTATTTTAAACTGCTCTGAAAGTTTGTCAGGTTTAGAATCAACCATATAAAATAAAAGGGTGGGGATTGTTATTACTCAAAATAACAATGTCAAACTATTATTTGTTTAGCTACTAAAGCCATGTTATCACCAATGTAATAAGCACAATTTACATGAATGTTTTGAAATGAATAGGTAAATCTGTGGACTTAAAAGCATTTTCATGATTTTTAATTTTGAAAGGGGAAATCTAGTTCCTATATTTTAACTAGTCTTTTACTCGTATGTTTTTTTTTCTTGCTCATTTAAATACCATTTTGTTTAACCTTTTTCTTCTCCAGGACGCAGTCGCTACCGAGGTGGCAGGGATAGAGATAATGGAAGTGGTGGCCGCTTTGGATCTAGTGGCAGCCGTGGTGATCGTGGAGGTGGTTCTCGTGGGAGCAGCTATGGTAGTGGCCGTGATCGTGGAGGTGGTTCTCGTGGTGGTTATGGTGGGTCTTCAGGTTCAGGAAACTATGGAGCTGGTAGCCAGTCCAGAGGATCATTTGGATCTAAGCCAGGTGGTAGTTCTGAAAGAAATAGATTTTCAGCTAACTCTGGTAACTTTAACCAAAATAATGTAGGAAGTTATGGCACTAACGTAGGGAACAAGACCGGTGGTTATGGAATGCATTCAAAGCCTAATTATAATACTGGTAGTAATGTGGGTCCTAAATCTAATTATCCATCTCAGAATTCCAGTTATCCTACAGCAAATAGTTCAAACTATGGCACCCAAAATAGTTCACGGCCTGTACAAGCACCCGGACAGTATGGGTCTCAAAAACCCCAGAACTCCTATCAGATGAATGGTTACGGCGGTGCTCCAGCACCTCCAGCACAGTCAACTAGTTCTAATCAACAGAATGGTAATGCAACTAGTGGGGCTGGTACACAGAATTTGCAAAACTTACAAAATATGGCTTTCATGTACAGTCAGTGGATGCAAAATCAGCCGGGTGGTAACTCTCAGCAACAGCCCCCTCCTCCACCTCCTGGAAAAACAACCAATCCGCCACCTCCACCATCTACCAACTACAATTATCAGTATCGTTAAATCAAGCATTTTCTCACTTAGTTATTATTGTTGTACATAGATGCTCCAATATATTAAGTCATTTCCATTTTCACGCTGCATGTGATGTCTTTGTGCTTTTTATCTATCATTAACCAAAACAACAATGGAAAAAAAAAGAAATTAAAGAATTATTTAATAACTTGGTTTTTGTGTTTTTTTTTTTTAAAAATACATTGTTTTTGCATATTTGATATAGATTCAGATGCAACTTTGTTGTTGGTCATCTACTATTCAAAATGCTTTCCTGTATTGACTTTGGTTTAGATACTTTGTGTGCAATGGACTTTAACTGGCCAAAATAATATCTTCAAACCAGTGAGATCTTTACTTTAAAAATAGACAATCAGGTCATTGAACTCACAAAGCTACAAGGTAATGCATGACATTGAAATCTGGGAATAAGCATTACATTTGGATGCTAAAGGGTCAAGGATGAAGGTGATGATTCAGTCACTTTTGGTAATATACAACTTCCACATATTCAAATTGCTTTGTTGGAAAAGTAAAAATATTAGAAATGCCAATACAACTTCCACATATTCAAATTGCTTATTTTACCATGAAATAATTGGCTTACATATAATTAGTAGGTTTTGCAGCTTAACTTTTCTGGATTTTAATTAAAAGATATTTCAACAATACAGATTTTAATAAACTGATGGAAGATGGGTATAGGACTTGTTGATTATAAATTTACCATACCAACAATATTCATTCTTGTCCATTTTCATTGCAAATGGAAATCGAATACTCTTAAAATGCTGATTGCTTAACTAGTTAATATTTTATTGAAACAAGGAGGCAGTTGCTTGCAAGTTATGAAGTTTCTTTCTGAGAATAGTGTTATAAATTTGTTTCATATGCTAAATTTGGAAAATAAGCAGGTGTCTTACCCCGATGTTAACAGCTTAAGTCGATAGCATCAACCCCAAAAGGATGAATGGCAAAGTCTACCTCAGTGGAATTTGAACTCGGAATGTAACAGATGAAATACCACTTCACCCGAAATGCTAACGATTCTACTGGCTCATCACCCTAGTTGATGAAAAATATTAAAAGCACTTTGACTACAACAACAGTCTGAATTATAATAATAAAAACATTGTGTACAGTGCTCAGGTGCACTACAACTCATCTAAAGTGTATGTATAATCAGGTGTAGTTTTGGCGGATTTCGGAAAGCATGAGGGCCTTAAAGGATGCAGTGTCGTGGCAGTCAACAACTGATGCAGGCAGTTTGTTCCATGCTTCAGCAACTGAGTGAAAAAATGTTTCCAAAAGTCATGGGAGCTGTGTTGTTTTCTGACTTTGTAGGCATGTCCACGTGTGTTAGACACAAGAAGATCAAAAAGGTATTCAGTGTTGTGGATGTTTACGAAGTCCAGTCGCCGGAGCTTCAGGGAAACAAGGCGCTCAGTGTATGGTAGGTGTCTGATGGAGGGTATGTGTATGGTTGCACATCTCTGAACAGATTCCAGGAGGTCACTGTTCTGAGCAAGATAGGGGTTCCAAACTGATGATGCGAATTCCAAGTGTGGTTGTACCATAGCTGTATATAGTTTTAAATAGATGGCTGGAGAGCGGCTAACAAAAGTCTTGAGTGATGCCAAGACACCCTCGGCCTTCTTGACAATTTTAGAGATATGCTTTGTCCAACGCAAATCTGATGCCTAGGTCACGTGCGCAAGAGGATTTCTTGATATCAGTGTTGTGGAGGGAGTATGTGGACGCAGGGTTTTTTCTGCCAAAATGCATGGTGGTACACTTGTCCACAGCCAGTCTGTGATCCATTGCTGCATTGTGTCCAGGTCTGATTGCAGGAAAGAGCTGTAGACAACAGGATCGGTACAGCTTGATGTCCTCTGCATATTTCAATACTGTGGCATCTATGTCATTAATGTATGCCACAAACAAGAGGGGACCAAGGACAGATCCCTGTGGTACACCCGATGACATCTCATATGGTGTAGAATGCTGTCCTAGAACTGTGACTACCTCCTTTTGGCTGAAAATGAAGGATTTCAACCAGTTAAAAAGATCATCCCTCACACCCATTGCAGAGAGTTTCACCATAAGCCTTTTGTGTGGCACAGTTGAAAGCCTTAGCAAAGTCAAGGTAGACAACATCCACCCATGAGCCACTGTCAGTGATCTGAGTAATGTCCTCAAGGAACTCGACAAGCTGATCACTGCAGCTGGAGTTAGGGACAAATCCATATTGTGAGGGTTGGATGAGACTGTGAGAGCTCCAGAAGTTCCAAAATGTTTCTCTGACACACGATTCCATCAGTTTTGCAATACAGCTAGTGAGACTGACTGGGCGATAGTTGACAGGTGATGTGCGGTCGCCCTTTTTGAACAGAGGAATGACACTGGCAGTTTTCCACTGCTCCGGAGTAGCACCATTGTTGAGACAGTGCTGGAAAAAAATAGAAAGCAGGTGTAAAAGGAAGTACCTGCCACGTTTGAGAAGCAGGTATGTAACTCCATCAAGACCAGGGGTGGCATAGTTGCGCTTATTTTGAAGGTGACGTTGCAGATGTTATTCCATTTGAAGGTGACGTATAGATGTTATTCCATTTATTAATAGTGCACTTGGTAGTAGGCTGCTGAATGCAGCCACCTTGGAGAAATCCCTTCAAGGACCCCAGATTTTGTCTACCTTCCATGATGGTATGGGTTTCATAGAGGGCACCTGGAATGTTCAGATCAGGCCCTACTGTATCTGGTTGTACTCCGAGTCTGAAGCTTCCTAGAACATGGTAAACACTTGCCTACTCATCAATTGCTGCAGAAAAGTTTTTGTCAGAATCTGAAGAGATATAACAAATCATTAAGGCTCCTTTAAAACTGCAGATGCATACCCTCTCAACCAGTCTTGCAATACTAGGATGCTGAGGTATGAAGCTGAAATTGCTGATGGCAACAACATTCATTAGTAAACATTACATAGAAATGTCCAGAGTTCAAGCAGTACACTTTCGAATATGTGAAAGCCAACACCCTTACTAATTAAATAAGGCATACTAGTTACCAATAAATTAAACATTAGTGAGCCGTGCATTAATGAGGTATTGCAAAGAACTATGCTGATGGAATCAAAAGTACACTAAAAAAATATTTAAATATAACCATAGTTTTTGAGCAGACTGCCACAAATTTCTCTTAAGATATGGCCGTCAGTATCACCAATCCTGTCAAGTTGATTCCTTGTCCTACAGTTAATGGAGCTGCATCATTTACTGATATTTAAAGAACAATCTTCGGAATTCCTCTTGAATCGTATCTTCCTCTCCTGAGAGATTTAGGATTTTTAAACCATGTCTCTGATCAAAGGGAAAGAACTCCGGTTAGAAATCATTCTCTTCTGCGTTTTGGCAGACGAAGCAAACAACTCAAATGATCTGAAAGAAGTACAGAAGCATATTTTGATTGTGTGGTGATGATCCTTTGGTTCCTTAGAATAATCTTTTACAGGGATATAGAACCATTTGGTGAAACTTCGCGTAGTGACAGTACGAGTTCTGGCGTCTACCAAATATATGTCATATATTCTGTCATTAGACTGAGGTACTGCTTTGAGTTTTAGGCAAACAAATCGATTTCAGTACTTTATTAGTTTCTTATGCTGGACTGCTATGTTATGAAGATGTAAACAAACCAACACCAGTTAAGTAGCGATGGACAAGCTTTTGAACTTTTTACCACACAGCCGTGTCTCTACCTAGGTACATTTATTTTTATAAGACACCCATTTAAAACACTGGGCAAATCCTTACGGTAAAGTACTCAATGTGCAGAAGAAGAATGTATTTGTTTACTCGGGTATCTGATGTCATCATTTGAAATATATATATACAGGTATTGAACCTCTTAGCCAGCAACCTTGGGACCGGAGGTGGTCCAGATTTCTGGACACAGGCTGAAAATATAAAATAAACAATGGAAAGTAATAAAAATTATAATAAATTGAGACACTTGACTGTGAGAAGAGGGCATCCACACAAGAACTGGTGTCATGATGCATATGCCTATGGAAACAAAACAAAGCAATCACGTGGTGAACTACAGCCTGCAAAATTCAAAGCTACCCTGATTTTTGGACTCCAGATAAGAGTCTGTATATGGTTCCACATAAAAGCACCCAGCACACTCAGTAAAGTGGTTGGCTTTAGGAAGGACATTCCAGCCATAGAAACTATACCACAACAACTGCAGCTTGGCAGTTCTGGTCACACCATCAACCTATGTCAGCATAGACAACAGACATTAAAAGATGATGATGGTATATAAATATAACTAGCAGTATCGCCCGGCGTTGCTTGGGTTTGTAAGGGAAGTAACTATATAAGCATTTTTAGAGAGTTATAGCCAAAAAAATGCATTAAAAATGGAAAAAAAATTATGGTAAATTTTTTTTTAAATCGTTGACTCATCGTAGACATTTTTAGAGAGTTACTTCCCTTATATAATAGCGAAAAATGCATTAAAATGGAAAAGAATGATGGTAATTTTTTTTTAAATCGTTGACTCATCGTAGACATTTTTAGAGAGTTACTTCCCTTATATAATAGCGAAAAATGCATTAAAATGGAAAAGAATGATGGTAATTTTTTTTTAAATCGTAGACGTGTGCTAATACCCAGAAGGGCTCGATATGAATCACGACTATAAGATACCCAGTTTTGGTTAAACTGCACCGCAAAATGTGGGAGTAGTTAGGAATCTAAATCGTAGGAGACAGACACACAACTTGACTTTTATATATAAAGACTAGCAGTATCGCCCGGCGTTGCTCGGGTTTGTAAGGGAAATAACTATATAAGCATTTTTAGAGAGTTACTTCCCTTATAAATTCGGGCTTTCTTAGCCATTTTTGTTTTGGTGTCTTCAAGCCATGAAGTCGTTGTTCTAAAAGAACGCTGGTCTCCTTCACAACGCATTACGACGTTGATTTCTTTACACTACCTTCCCCACAGCTTCACGAGGGAGGGAAGGGGGAGAAGCAAACAGGTGCAGCTGTGAGCATGGACGCCAACTCCGCCGCCATCGACACACGATGCATTTTATGCATTAAAATGGAATAAAAAATGATGTTAAATTATTTTTAAAATCGTAGACTCATCGTTGACGCGCTCGATATGAATCACGACTATAAGATACCCGAATTTGGTTAAACTGCACCGCAAAATGTGGGAGGAATTAGGAATCTAAATCGAAGGGGACAGACACTCACACAACTAGAGTTTTATATATATAGATATGTGACAATTATTCGGTAGCCAAGATAAAACGCTGAGTTTTGGCATCCGAAACTCAGAGTTTTATCTTGGCTACCGAATAATTGTTACTTATATTTACAGATAAATTCCTCTATTTACATAATATTGAGGTCTTTTTCTTTCTCTTGTTATCTTACCATTTTTTTACCAATATATATATATATAAGGTTGAGTAAAAAGTAAGCAACGTTTTGAAACATGAAATTCATCACAATATATTTCAACAATGCAGAAATCTTATTCATCAGAGTAAGTACCATTACAATCAACATATTTTTTCCAAGTTACAAGTTTGTTTATTCTGGTAACATTTAGAAATAGCAGTTAAAAACTAACCAACAAATAGTTAATAAAAATTTTTGCTGAACCCTGATTATAATTATATTCATAATTTTAAAAAATTTTGTTTAAGTTTACTGATAATGGTTCTTTTAACATACCAAACTACTTGGTAAAATTATTAATTAATTAATTTTACCCTTAATTATTGTATATATGTATATAGATAGACAGATATAGATATATGTGTGTGTGCAAGCATGAAGGTACACTGGCACTACATCTTAGAGTGTACTTCTCCGGATTTATATTTTCTACAAACAATGTATATACATATATATATATATAGGGAAGCTTTATGAAAATAGACAAAAGACGAAGGCAGGTGGAAAACAAACAAACAATTGTATTAGTATGGCGCTCAGGAAATATAAATAAAACAAGTCTTTAACGTTTCGAGCCTACGCTCTTCAACAGAAAGATACACAGAGGAAAAAAAACACAGAAAGAAGGAGAGAAAAAAATATGCGTGCAGTAACTAACGAATCAACATGCCGATCTGATTTCGGCCAGAAGTCAAAGATCAAACATGAGACGCGAGAGCGAAATTAGGGGAGATAATAGGGTTGAATGACCTACTCCAACATAAGGGTGTGTGTGTGTGAGAGAGAGTATTAGTGCGTATGAGAGGTCTGGATGTGTGTATGTATATATGATGTGATGTGTAAAGTCGTGTAGTGTGGAGAGAGGGGGAGGGGGAGGAGGAAAGAGGGAGAGAGAAGGGGAGTGAGGGAGGGAGAAAGTGGGAAGAAGGGAAGGGGAGTAGGGGTGAAAGGATGAAGGACTGAAGAGAAGTAGGTGTCGGGGGGAGAGTTGAGACCAAATGGCGTATAAGAGCGAAGAGAGAAGATTAATTCCTGTTCATGGCGCAAACGGGAATCCGGATGGCCTCTGTGTAAGGACAAACCGAACACAGACAGGTGTTGCAAGGAGTGACCGGTGGAGCGGAAATGGCGTGAGACCGGTGTGTCATTCGCAAGGTGGATGTCACGAAGGTGTTCCGCGAACCGGTCAGCCAAGCGCGTCCTGTTTGTCCGATGTACAAGGAATGGCAGAGAGAGCAAGAGACACAATAGATAATATTGCTGGAGGTGCAGGTGAAGGAGTTGATGATGCGATAGGGTCGATGATGGGTGCTAGTGAGGAGGGTGGTGTTGGAGAGGTAAGGGCAAGTGCGGCAACGTGGGCGGGAGCAGGGGACCGAGCCGGGTTGGGAGGTAGGGTCAGGGAAGGAGCTATGGACTAAAAGGTCTCGAAGGTTGTGGGCTCGTTTAAAAGAGGGGAGGGGTCGGTTAGGGAAGAGGTGTGAAGTGGACGGGTCGGACTGGAGATGACGGAAAGCTCGAAGTATGGTGCGTTGGAGAGGTAGGGTCGTGGGGTGGTGAGGGGAAAAGGGAGACGGGAGACTACAGGGCGGGTTCGGGGAGAGAGAGCAGATACACGGTCCACGGACCGTGCTCTGGCAAGGGCGGTGTGGATAGTGGTGAGGGGATATCCACGTAGGGTGAAGTGGTGAGCCATACGTTGAGACTGAGTCTCAAAGTCGTGGTCGTCACTACAGAGCCTACGTAGACGGAGGAATTGGGAATAGGGGATGGAAAGCTTGGTGTGTTCTGGGTGGGAGGAAGAGAAGTTGAGGTATGAGTGTGAGTCTGTGTGTTTGTAGTGAATGGAGGTGGTAAGAGTGGAGTGAAGAATGCTAACCGAAATGTCGAGGAAGGAGACAGAGGTGTTGGAGATAGTGGAAGTGAAGTGGAGGGCTGGATGGAAAGATTGGACGAAAGAGAGGAAGGAATCTAGATGTTCACGGGGCAGTGAGGTGGCACCGATAATGTCGTCAATGTAACGACCATATATTTCAGGAGTGGGACCAGTGAAATTAGAGAATATTTGGGCCTCAACATAGCCAACGAACAGGTTCGCATAGTTGGGGCCCATTCGCGTTCCCATGGCCACTCCCGAGACCTGATGGTAGAACTCGCCCGTGAACGAGAAGCAGTTCAGAGTAAGGACAAGTTCGGCCAGACGAATGAGTGTGGAGGTGTCAGGTTCAGGGTTGGAGCGGAGGTCAAGAAAGTGTTGAAGGGCCTGCAGTCCTTCGTGGTGAGGGATAACAGTATAGAGGCTTTGGATGTCCATAGTAAAAAGGATTTTGGAGGAGCCGGGAGGAAAGGAGAAAGAGTTGAAAAGCCGGAGAGCATGGTTGGTATCGTGGATGTGGGAGGGAAGAGATTCCACTAGGGGGGCAAGGACACGGTCGAGGTATTTAGAGATGAGCTCCATGGGGCAGTTACAGGCGGAGACGATGGGTCGGCCAGGGTTGTTGGGTTTGTGGATTTTGGGGAGGAAGTAAATGGTGGGGTTCGCACAATTAGGTTGGATGCAGTGTGGGGGAGACGGGAGGACGAGATGAGGTTGCGGACAGTAGAGGATACCATCTGTTGGTAGCTACGTGTGGGGTTTGTCGATGGAAAGTAGAAGAAACCTGTTGTATATACATATGTGTGTGTGTTTGTTCCCCACCACTGAAATCAAATCAAATCAAAATCGCTGACATGGCCGATGACAGGACCGCCTGATTGGCACTTGTGCCAGTGGAACGTTAAAAGCATATCCAAGCGGGATCGTAGCCAGGGCCTCAGATCGGCTCTTGTACCGGTGGCATGTAAAAAGCACCATTCAAGCGTGATTGTTGCCAGCGTTGCCTTACCAGCATATGTGCTGGTGGCACATGAAAAAAAAACATTCGAGCATGGTCATTGCCAATGCCGCTGGTCTGGCTTCCATGGTCATTGCCAGAACCACCTGACTGGCACGTAAAAGCACCCACTATGCTCTCGGAGTAGATTGGCGTTAGGAAGGGCATCCAACTGTAGAGACTTTGCCAGATCAGATTGGAGCCTGGTACAGCCTTCTGGCTCG
Organism: Octopus sinensis; assembly: GCF_006345805.1. Classification (NCBI taxonomy): domain Eukaryota; kingdom Metazoa; phylum Mollusca; class Cephalopoda; order Octopoda; family Octopodidae; genus Octopus; species Octopus sinensis. The sequence goes on from NC_043001.1 coordinate 23,407,632, forward strand.
CCAGTCTGAGAAAATAACATTCTTCTACTGCTCTAGGGACCAATTCTGTAGGTTTTTACTCCACTCTAAATGCTTTGCAACATTTGTTTTTGAATGTAGTAGTCTTCTGATTGCAGCCCTCCCATGAAATCTGACATTGTGCAGCTCCCGGCGAAAATTTTTTGTGGAAACTGGGTTCTCAAGGTAGTCATTAAGTTCTGCAGTAATTTTGGGAGCTGTACTTTCATGATCCTTTCTAACAATTCGCAAAAGTGTCTGACGGGCCCTTTCTGAAAGTTTTGGTTTTCTTCTGGAGTTTTGTTTCAATGAGGAGGTTTTTCCTTCTTTCTCAAAGGCTGTCATTACTTTCAAGACAGTATTTCTTGATCCACCAAACATTTCAGCTGTTTTCTTTATGCTAATGCCTGCCATACGAGCACCAACAATTTTCCTCTTTGAAAGTCCGATAGATCTGTCATTTTAATGAATTTTAATTACCTTTTTCTGATGATATCTGAAAAGAAACAGCAATTTTAGCAAAACATATTAAGCAACACTAATAATAAATCAAAAAACTTTAAAATAAACAAGCTTTTGATGGTTTTATAGATATTTAAAAATTATGATGTTAGGTGTTTCTATTATTTTGTCCAACCCCTGTATATAGGCTTCTTATACACACACATCCACACACACACACATATATATGATAGGCTTTTTTCAGTTGTTTCAGAATACCAAATACACTCACAAGGTGCTGGTCAGCTGGAGGTTATAGTAGTTGACACTTTCCCAAAGTGTGGCACAATGGGATTGAACCCAACACCACATGGTTGGGAAGCAAGCTTCTTACTGCACAGCCACAATGTTTGGAGAAATTTTATACAGAAACTATGTAGCCTTTTATTAACTAAGATTAATAGGGACCATAGTTTTTAAGGATTGGAAACTTTAGTTTGTAGGATTAGAAACCTTGATTGTATTCTTCAGCTTTTGGAGAAGTAAAACAAGGATAACAAGAGCACCCAGAGAGCACAAACTTCCACCAAGACAACACCAACATCCTCTCAAAGATTAGCCCGAAATGATTTTTAAAATGAGAATATCTGAAATGAACTTGACTGCTCTCACAAACGAGAATACTAAAAATGAACCTGACCGCTCTCAAAAATTAAGTAAAAAAAATACAGGAAAAAATAATCAAGAATCCTTGTCTGGTACTGGATTGATCCCAAAATATAATCAGTTCATGCCAATCACAAGGCCAAACATCCCTGAAAGTTTCATCCAAATCTATCCAATGGTTCTTGAGATATCTTGTCCATTGACCTCTGCCTTCGCTAAGGCGGAGGTAATAAAATATAAGTGAAATGCTTTTTGTTGTTCTTATGAATGACACTGGTATTTCATGGTATAGAATTCAAGTATTTTTCCATTTAATAACAAAGCAACCAGGGACATACAATTAGTGCTTAGGTTGACTTGTTGCTTGAACTTAAACAGGAACTGGAAAAGCAGGTATAATATAGCTGCCTAATGATTGGCTTTGAACAAGGTGCTTGTTAAATGTAATAAAAATATAAACTCTATCAGGTGTGACTGTGTGGTAAGAAGCTCATTTCACAACATGGTTCCAGGTTCAGTCCCACTGCATGACACCTTGGGCAAGTGTCTTCTACTATAGCAGGGGTCCCCAAACTTTTTAGACCATCAACCCCGTCATGGAGTCCTTAACCCCTCACCGACCTCCAGGCATATACAAGAAAATAAATAAATAATAATAAGGATAATAATTAGGTTGATGTGCATTCACCGACCCCTTGAATAGTCTCATCGACTCCTGCTCCAGGGGTTGACGTTGACCACTTTGGAGACTCCTGTACAATAGCCTCAGGCTAAACAAAATCTTGTGAGTGAATTTGGTGGATGAAAACTGAAAGAAGCATGTTGGTTATGTGTGTGTGTCTTTGTGTTTGTCACCACTAACACTTAACAACCAGTGTTGGTTTGTTTACATCCCTGTAACTTAGCAGTTTGGCAAAAGAGACTGATAGGATAAGTTCCAGGTTTTAAAAAAGAAAAATAATTAGTACTGACAAAAACCCTTCAAGGCAGTGCTCCAACACGGCCACAGTCTAATGACTGAAATAAATAATCTATATCTATAAAAGAGAGTTTGTATGTGTGTGTGTGTATGTTCCTTTTGCATTCCAAAACTGAGTCGTTGATTTTGACATAAGGGGTATCAAAAGATTCAGTAAGCTACCAACTAAACTGTATTGTCCTTCACTTATTTGCATTACAAAAATTTAACATCATTTTTCTTTCAGTCACCTATTGTAAACAACATCTTTTACAACAACCACCACCACAATGACGTCACATTTTCTATTTGAGTGTTTTTGCACTCATATAGAGAGTGAGTGAACGTGTGTGTTTTCATGTATGTGTAAGTGGCACTCACTCACTTTCTCTCTCTCCCTCTCTCTCACACTCACAAATACACCCATTTTATATATACGTTCATACATTTTTCACTTTCTTCTCTCTTTCACTTTAACACAAAAGTAAATAAATAAAAATTTTTTTACAGAAATTAACAAGCAAAATAGCTGATCCAGATGACAGTTTGTTGACAACTTTGAGAGTTATAGTGAAACATAGTTGCAGCTCATTATTTATCTACCAAATAAGCAATGTTTTTCACCTAACAACTCTCTTTTACAACTAAAATAACCTCGGCAACTATGTTGGGTTGCACAATTTTGAGGTCATTTTTGGACAATATTTTCATTTGCTTCTAATGTTTCACTTTTGTCTGATGCATAGAATCTTACTCAGACAAACATTTATGAAAATCTACATGTAAATATTATATTAAAATAAGCCACAACCAAAAAAATTGCACTAAAAGACATCCATTTCTCTATGTGTTATATGAGAAATGTAGTCACTCTCTCTCTCTCTCACACACACAAAAAAGATGTATGCATATATATTTATAGGTGAAGGTAAAGAATATGCACACCCAGCGTTTAGGGTTATGCCGAAAACAGGTGGTGTACATATTCTTTACCTCCACCTATTTATGTACATATAAATGAAAGATAGAGTGTGTGAAAAAGAGAGAGAGAGAGAGGAGAGAGAGCGAGTGAGTGACACTTACACATACATGCAAAAAATTCATTCATCACAATACACCTTCATTCACTCACTCTCTCTTTTTCTCTCTCTCACACACACCCACGTCCATTTCATATACACATACATCTTTCACGTTCTCCCCTCTTTTACTTTCTCCTCTCACTTCAAAGAAAATGTCACCTTTTTGCTTTTTTCTCTTTCAATTTCTGCTCTCTTCAAAGCATAAAGAAATTAAAAGAATTTTATGGAAATTAACGAACAATCATATATGTCGAGTTGACAATTTTGCTTCTTCAAACGAAAGAATGCCATAAAATAACTTCCTTTGACGCACACACACACACACACAGAGATACATACACTCTAGGTAACACTTCTGTGCAAATTATGTTATTTCTTGCAGTATGCATGCTCAAAATTTAAAGCTCAAATCCAATTGAAATAATCTTTTTCTGTTGTGTAATTTGTGTTTGTGATGAGGGTATATAAAAACCTGATCTTCAATATAAACTGAAAAGAAAGTTTTCCCAGAAATCCTGTCTCTTACTGCTTCTTTCTAGCATGTCCGTGGTGACATTTCCACTCCCTTGCTTAATTTTTTACCTAAATTTCTTCCAATTCTGATGTTTGCAATACAGGAGATTAGGATTTCACCCACAAAACACGTTCCCAGTATTTTAATTTTCTCCCTCTCCACACCAAATTAATTTTTTACTTTTTTCAACTATTTTTTTCTTGGCAATCCATGAAGAAAAAACAGAGAGTACAAATCTCTAAGAATTTTACCCATCACTTCACCATTTTCAAAAAGCTACACACTCCCAATGTTTCACTTTTAGCTTTTTGGAAAGCAGAGAAGTTTCTTCAGAAATAATGTTGTTTACCTGTTGTTTCTAGCACGTTGGATTTTCTGGTGGTGGTCTAGAATTTTTTAAGTTTGCTGAGGAAGGAAGGAAGGAAGGAAGGAAGGGAGGGAGGAAGGAAAGAAGGAAGGAAGAAAGGAAGGTGTGCAGATAGTCTCTGACAGTTGTTCACCCATTTATACTTTTATTATATTAGTTTTTTCATGCCTTAATCCAAACATCTGTTCATGAAGAAGTTGTAATAGCACTCAAGAATAATACCAGTAATTAGCTATCATCCTAGGGCCCCGTTGCTTATTTAAAAGCTGGTTAATGATTGCTTTTCCCACTACTTTACATCGTTTGTTTGTTTTTTTATTCATTTACTTGTTTATTTTCACAAAGGTGGAGAAGTTTTTGTAGGATAAATTAAGTTGTTTTTACAGCTGGATGCAATTCTTACTATACCTATTTTTGTCAAGAAAGCAAACTAAAACAAGCATAGTTTTGTCCCTTGCTAGGGATATCTCACACACACACACACACACACACAAATACACTCAGTCATTCATACACACACACTCATACATACATACATTTATACCAATAATAATTGGAGCACTTGGTTTTGTTGGTAAATGCCTAACTGTCAGTCTGAATAAGCTTGGATTCTCAGAATGAGAAATCAACCAACTGATTTGCATATTACAAATACATTCGGTAAGCAGAACAGTAAAACTATGCAAGACTTTTCTAAGGTTTAAAATGTGACATTGTTTTCATTCCCAATGACAGAGCTTTGTATCTTTGTTAGAAAGTAGCTCCTTCTTCAGAGGAAGAGTTTCAATGATTAAATACAGAACATGCATACATACATATATATTTACATACATATACACTCACTCACACACACACACTTTTTTTTTATTTGGCCCCTGTGCCAGTGGCATGTAAAAAGCACCCACTACATTCTCAGATTGGTTGGTGTTAGGAAGGGCATCCAGCTGTAGAAACTCTGCCAGATCAAATTGGAGCCTGGTGCAGCCATCTGGTTCGCCAGCCCTCGGTCAAAATCCTCCAACCCATGCTAGCATGAAAAGTGGACGTTAAACGATGATGATGATTACATACATAATGGGTATATATATCTATATCTATACACACACATACATTATATACACTCTATACATGCATATATCTGTATATATCTCACAAATATACTCTATACATGCATATATCTGTATATGTTAGTATGTGAGATTTACTTTCTTCCTATTATTGTTTTCTTTTATATTTTACTTGCTTTTCTCACCTTGCCTCTCTCTTTCTCTCCCTCACTCTCTCTCTCTCTCTCTGTTTCACTCACATGGCTTTTTATTTCACTTTCTCCTGTTAATCTGGACTCCCACTTACTTTTGCTATATATGTATATATATATATATATATATATATATATATATATATATATATATATCATGAAGTATATTTGCCACCTAAATGTGGCGGACCCATAGGGGACAATGCTACTGCTGATTATAGCCCCAGGAAGACATCTCCTCCAGCTGGCTAATGACACACTATCCGTGTCCCATTAGCATTTGCGAAGGGAAATCATCGTTCCCATCTCTACCCTTACATGATACACATGGACCCAGGTTTCTGAGTAGTAACCTGTCATCAGCATGTGATAATCACCCATTCCAAATGCAAAATACTATATGCTTTTTCCAGTGACAAAAAAGGAGAAACAATCAATAATAAATCTATAGATGGTCGTGATCACCATTATAGATAGTGGTCTGTGTAGTGAGACCATCTAATGTTGACTCATATCAGAAAGCTGAAATAATACATATAATGTTCCAGTTGGAAAAGAGAAGAGACCCAACAGAGTAGAAGGCTTATGAAAGATTTATTGATATATTTACATACATCTGTGTGGGTTTTATGTTTGCTGTTAACCATGGTGAGGTAGTTCACAAACAGTGCTATGTTATAACTTGTGCAGTGTTGCTGGTGCTGTGTAAGTAGAGATGTTTTTGATGACATTGGTGAGAGACATGATAGTGGCGATGAGGATGGAGGTCACTGTAATGCTGTTGGATGGTTGTTGTCTGGCGTCGTCACTGGAACTGGCTGTGTTGTGTGGTCAGTGGCTAAACCTTAGAAGCTCTGGAACCAACAGATCTTGAGACAAGGAGAAGTTGAGGTTTTATAAGTAATAGTAGGCTCAAATTGGAGCTTAGAAAAGACTGTCTCATGTGATCTCCTTTAGGGACTTTGATTGGTTAGGTTGCATATTGGCGCGCTAGAGTAAGAGACAAATTGCGCCAGTACCAACCAATCAGAGTGGTGGACACAGCAGGGTCCAAATAGTGCCCAAAGGTTAGCTGTTATCTGCTACATTTGAATGTACGTAAAAAATAATAAAGGTGAGAGGAATTTCACTAGAGTGTACAGTACAAATCTCTGAGCGAGACATAAACAGTAGCAGCATGGAATCATGAAGTATATTTGCCACCTAAATGTAGTGGACCCATAGGGGACGATGCTACTGTTGTTTATAGCCCCAGGAAGACATCTCCTCCAGCTGGTTAACGACACACTGTCTGTGTCTCATTAGCATTTGCAAAGGGAAATCATCGTTCCCGTCTCTAGCCTTGTGATACACATGGACCTGGGTTTCTGGGTAGTAACCTGTCATCAGCATGTGATGATTACCAGCTAGCGATGAGTACTCATTCCAAAAGCAAAATACTATATGCTTTTTCCAGTGACAAACTGTTGCTGACCTCAAAAAAGGAGAAACAAGCAATAATAAATCTCAGAGCGAGACAGCTTTTAGAAAAACATAAATCCAGAGTAGAAGCACACCCTAAAAAGTACAGCAGTCTGTATTTTCTCCTGGTGAAGGCGGGTTTATGGGGTTAACCCTGGGTTTCCCATCCATAAAGGGTTTAACCTTGTCTCACCTCCATATTCTAAAGAGGTCTTAGGGTCTGACGATATGCCATAAGGTTAAACCCTTTATGGATGGGAAACCCGGGGTAACCCCATAGACTGACTTTCATCAGGAATATATATATGTATATATATATACACACACATACATACATATATGTGAGGGCGCATGGCTGAGTGGTTAGGGGCATTCAGCTCATGATCGTAAGGTCATGAGTTCAATTCCCAGTGATGCATTGTGTGCTTGAGCAAGATACTTATTTCATGCTGCTCCAATCCACTCAGCTGGCAAAAATGAGTAGTACCTGTATTTCAAAGGAACAGCCTTGTCACACTCTAATACAGTTCTATATTTGAGAGATGAGGAATTTAGTACATTATTTACATTTGACGAATATTTGTTCTCATCTTGTTTGTTGTTAACTGATATACCCTCCAACCTTCATCAGGTGTCTTGGGGAAATTTCAAACCTGGGTTCTCATCCCTAAGGTATTTTTTGATGTTGTTGTTGTTGTTGTAAATGCAACACCCTAGCCACTAGGCCATACCTTCACATTAGCAGACAATTCTCCAAAAGCCATACAATGGGATTGAACCCAAGACCACATAGTTAAGAAAGCTTTTCATTATGTGCTTTAGTTTCTTTAGTATAGACATATATAGTAGTGTGTGTAATGATATGCATATATGTATGTTTGACTGATTTGTTCTGTATATGTGTAATGGATATAACTGGAAATATAGTTATGATACATATGCATGTGTATACATAAGTACATGTCTAAATATATGCATGTGCTTGTTTGTGTATATGTATAAGTATATATGTGAATGTACAAAGGGTTGCTGAGAAGTTCCTGGCTTTGGGTGAAAGAAATGTAGATTCACACACTTATTGCAGTGATCCTTCAGTTTTTCTAAGCCCTGAGAAAGAATTCGGAAGGTTGGACCTCCAACCAGGCCTATATACTTACATGTACTATATACTTCCATGCCAGCATGGAAAGTGGGTGTTAAATGATTGTCACAAGGTGCTTGAGCTACTGCATGTAAATAAAGAATAACACCATTCAAACAGTTAATAGAACCTTTATTCATTGCAAAAAACATTTTTCATGTTAGTCTTGAATTAATAATACAACAAAGCATACACACTGGAAAAGACAATTCTGTAGTTATGACAAAACAGTTGATTAAATAGGCTCTGTGAATATGTGGTCAAAACTGTAGAAAAATCAAGTTAAATTCATCACTGCAATACTGTGTCTGCTGTCTGCCCAGTTGAATAAGAAGTTGTTCAAATACTGTTAAACGCTGAAAAATGAGAATGTGGTTTTCATGGTTCACAAATACCACTTACATTGGACTGGACACCTTGTTAGAATGAATGATAGCAGGATCCCTAAACAGATGCTATATGGGAAACTTGTTGGTGGAAAACGACCCCAGCAGAAGCCAAGACTGTAATTTAAAGACTGTGTAAAGTTTTCATTAAAGATCTGTGAAATGCGAGAGGTTGACTGGGAAAGCACTCCTTGTCATTGCCACAGATGGAGGAAAGAGGTAAAAGAGGGAGTTGATGCCTTTGAAACAACACGTATTCTTCATGAAGAATTTAAGTGTGAACGCACAGCTAGTGTAATGAATGGGGAAAGCTAGGTCTGCAATGTTTGCAGTAATGAATGCTTGTCAAGAGTAGATCTCGTTTGTCACCAACAAAGCCGCAAGTGTAAAGTATAAGGTAGTCTTCATTCCCAAAACTCAGAGGCAAGAAGTGAGACATGTGAAATGAATTGGCCGGTCTCTGCACAAATATCCCTGACAAGAGTGGAGGCATATTTTGCTCAGTTGCCTTTGACACAGCAAAAAGTTGGCACTAAAAACTCATCAATTTATAAGCTTTGTTAGATGTTCTCGAAGGTTGTATCGTGTGATGGCTTAATGGTGATTGGTCAGTTAATCAGCTGATCATGTGAAATGGATACTCTTTACTCTTTTACTTGTTTCAGTCATTTGACTGCGGCCATGCCGGAGCACCACCTTTAGTCGAGCAAATCGACCCCAGGACTTATTCTTTGTAAGCCCAGTACTTATTCTATCGGTCTCTTTTTGCCGAACCACTAAGTGACGGGGACATAAACACACCAGCATCAGTTGTCAAGCGATGGTAGGGGGACAAACACAGACACACAAACATATACATATATACGACAGGCTTCTTTCAGTTTCCGTCTACCAAATCCACTCACAAGGCATTGGTCGGCCTGAGGCTATAGCAGAAGACACTTGCCCAAGATGCCACACAGTGGGACTGAACCCGGAACCATGTGGTTGGTAAGCAAGCTACTTACCACACAGCCACTCCATTACTAATCTGTAACAGGTGCTTGTGCATCATCACCTCAATACTCAGGATATCGACTTTCCTCAGGACCTGTGTATCTGGAGTTTTTAAGGTCCAGCCAACATTCAGAATATGTTTCAGACATCTCTGATGGAAGCGTTCAAGGACCTTTACATGATGTTTGTAAAGGGTCCATGTCTCACATGAATAAAGGAGCGATGTCAGTACACATGCACAGTACACAATAATTTTTGTTTGCCTTGTGATGCCATGTTGGGACCAGACACGAGACTCAAGAGACCTGAAGGAATCAGTTGCTCTCTGCAACCTGAAAGATACTTCATCATCCAGGGAGCGTTAAGAAGGCATCCAGCTGTAGAAACACTGCCAGATCAGACTGGAGTCTGGCACAGCCTCCTGGCTTCCCAGACCCCAGTCGAATCGTCCAACCCATGCTAGCATGGAAAACGGATTTTAAACGATGACAATGATGATGATGATGATTCACCTGATATTGCTCCTTCCATAAGCATGTACACATCTATATCACGACTTTTACACTGTTCACTCTCCTGACTTTTGTACATAATTCTATGTACTGTACATGCACCTTTGATGAGTTGTAGTGCACCTGAGCACTATATACAATAATTTCATTATTAGAAACAGTTTATCCTAATTACTTTATAAAATGTGTCATCCTTTATGCTTTTTAGACGTTATGATGTATATTTCTTTATTGCCCACAAGGGGCTAAACATAGAGGGGACAAACAAGGACAGACAAAGGGATTAAGTTGATTACATCGACCCCCCAGTGCGAAACTGGTACTTTATTTATCGACCCCGAAAGGATGAAAGGCAAAGTCAACCTCGGCGGAATTTGAACTCAGAACGTAACGACAGACGAAATACCGCTAAGCATTTCGCCCGGCGCGCTAACGAATCTGCCAGCACGCCGCCTTTAGACGTTATGATGTAGTTTAAGGAAAATATTGCTGCTGTTTCTAGCAGATCGAGAGAACACAAAAGTTTTTCCATCGTTTCCTGCTCTTGTATATGTTGATTTCCATGGAAGCAAGCAGTTGTCACATCTGGCAGCTTCCTGTTTGCTACAGTTACATAATTTTAAATGCTTGTTACTTTTTTTTATTATTAATTTCTACAAAAGGTTATAGCGATTTTTATCCAACAGCTTGCAAAACTACACCACTGGAGAAAATTTGAAATACTTGAAGTGATTGAATAGAATTTAACAAGATCTATATTTTGTAACACACTGACTAGACTGCCTATGCTTTAACGCTCTAAAATCTTTTTTCAGATCTTGTTGAATTTCTTCCAACTACTTCAAGTTTTTCTAATTCTCACCCAATTTTTTTTTTTATGTAGTGCTGATGTAGTTTTGCATGCTGAAAGCAGAAACCACATTCACTCACCCCCCACTCACCCACCCCCAGAAATTTAATAATAAGGAAATTACAAGCACGCAAGTTTAGCCAATAGAAATCCTTTTTGTTTTAACCAATTCTTTCTCCCCCACCAAATTTTGTTTACTCTTTTACTCTTTTACATGTTTCAGTCATTTGACTGCGGCCATGCTGCAGCACCGCCTTTAGTCGAGCAAATCGACCCCAGGACTTATTCTTTGTAAGCCCAGTACTTATTCAATCGGTCTCTTTTGCCGAACCGCTAAGTGACGGGGACGTAAACACACCAGCATCGGTTGACAAGCAATGCTAGGGGGACAAACACAGACACACACATACATATACATATATGACAGGCTTCTTTCAGTTTCCGTCTACCAAATCCACTCACAAGGCCTTGGTCGGCCTGAGGCTGTAGCAGAAGACACTTGCCCAAGATGCCACACAGTGGGACTGAACCTGGAACCATGTGGTTGGTTAGCAAGCTACTTACCACACAGCCACTCCTGCGCCTAAAATTTTATTATAAGAAAAAAAAAACAAAAAAAAACAAGTACGTTCAATACTGATCTGTTGTGCCCATTAATGTATTGACGGTCGTGAGTTCAATAAAAGATTATATCCGTCGATATTGTGATCAATAACACTCAACAAATAGAAAACACTTAGGCCTGTCTCAAGCGAGTAAATGAACTGTACTGCCAAATAAATAAGATCTGTGTTACGGCTTAATCTTTTTTTTCTTCTTTTTTTTAATTAAGACATCGAGCTGGTAGAAACGCTAGCACACCGGACGAAATGCGTAGCAGTATTTCGTCTGTCTTTACGTTCTGAGTTCAAATTCCGCCGAGGTCGACTTTGCTTTTTATCCTTTCGGGGTCGATAAATTAAGTACCAGTTGCGTACTGGTATCGATCTAATCGACTGGACCCCCTCCCACAAAATTTTGGGCCTTGTACCTAGAGCAGAAAAGAATATTTTGTTCATTTTGCTTTTAGACACTATGATGTAGTTTAAGGAAGAGTTATCTTCTATTTCTAGCAGGCAGAGAGACCATGTAAGGGTTTCGTCTTTGCACAACTCTATGACAATTATACTTTATATGTCAATAACAGAGGATTTCGATTGGCTAAAAATTACATCTTCTTAAATGCTTGTAATTTCTTTATGATTAATTTCTAAGGAAAAAACTTAACACTATTTTCATCACAAGCTTGCAAAACTACACTGGAATTATATTTTTTTTAAATAGTCTGGTGAAAAGTAGTTGGGAGAAATTTAAGATCCTATTTTTTTCTGAATATGCATTGCTGTAATTGGAGTGCGCCCGAGCGACTTTTATACAATTAAATACTATATATAGATGTGCGTGTGTGCACGCATGTATGACGACACCGTCAAGATATTTTCCCAAGGTGCTCTGTAGTGGGATCGAGCACGAAGCTATGTCGTCATGAAGCGAATTTCTTAACTACATATACTAGTGTGTTAGTAGATCAACTTAAAGGTTAGTAAACATTACGTAAGCCTTGCTTTGACAGTAGAAAAAACAATGATTCAACACATATTCCTATGTTGTTTACCTTCCAGTTCCATTAATTATTACTTTCACAGTCGAGTGCTTCTGTTATTATAATACAGCAAAAGTATTTGAGCATTCTACTGACACTCTTAAATTAATCGGCAGCCACACTCCAGCGTGAAGTGTGGTAAGATCAGACTTTCGAATTAGTTGCGCACACCATTCGAATGTTTCTATATATCGAATTTCATCGGCAAAGCATGAATCACAAAAATTACATAATGTATGTTGTTTTCACCACTGTTATAATTTGTGAATGTTATAACCTAGAAAGAATATTTGGCAGTGGTAAAGAATACGTACACCACCTGTTCCTGGCGTAACAAAAACCCTTACCCATAACCCTAACCACCGGGTGTACGCATTCTTTACTTTCGCCGAATATTTAATACTTTTAATTGTACACATATTTTTTGACGGCGGTGACTTTGTTATTTGTGATAGGCAGAACGTAATCATTCCTTATATACAATTGAGTGCATGTCCTATCCAAACTTATAGTCTATGAATCGATGTTTAAACTAGTATTGTGTAATTTCATGCTCTAAGTCCCACGAAATGACTCAGCCTTCTTTTGCTTTGTAATCACACGCTGAAAATAGAAACATTGATACTAAGCCGACAATGTGCGGCTATACGTGTCAAATTAGAACACCCACTTCTCTTTTTTCGAGTTTTCAACAACAGAGATGATGGTTAAAACTAACTTTTTCAATGCTGGGTATCAGAATAGCTATCATTCACTATTTGATGAAGAAGGAAAAGATTTTTTTTTTTATTCTTTTAGTATTCTTGAGTTTATGCAGCGGAAGTTACGATAGCTGAAAGAATATTTCAATTTCTTATATTTTTGGCCCCTCCTCTCCATTCCTGTGCTCTTTTCATTCCCAATACAGTAGTGATAGTTATTCCGAAACTCTGCAAAAAGAATTAAAAAAAAAAATTCAAAAATATAATTCCAACGTCCCAAATCTCTTAGATTTAAAAGCTTTTAAGCAAAATTGTTTTTTAGGATTCAATGTTTAAAAATATGATGATCACCAAAAAAAAAAAAAAACCAAAGATCGTCAAAGTGCGAAAGTTACGATTCCGATTTTTTTTCTTTTCAAAATTTCTATACGGATTACTTAGAATAATTTTCTTTTTTCAATTTCTGATCATAAATCTAAAGAATGCCAAGTGAATACGATGTATTGACACACTAATTAATCATCAATACTTTACGGCAGTGGTTCTCTAATTTATTTTGTAACAGAAACCTTAAACGAATATTTCATAATTGCAGAAATCCCAATCGTCCTCATTTTAATAAAACATTAAATGAAACAAAATCCGAGTGAAGTTTTGGAACAGCTGTTCCTTCATAGTTCCTTATCGTGGGAAAAGAAAAGGACAGGTTGTTCTTTTCTTTCAGTACGTGTTTTCGTGTTTTGTAAAACAATTACTCCCATTCCTGTACCCTTTTCCTTTCTCACCAATTGTGCGAATTTGAGGGACACCTATACTAATGTAATTCTCACACACATACAGAACTTGATAAAACTTTCCCCAGCTTGTTTGCACACCAGGGCAATCACCATTCTTATGTTTTCATTATTCTGTGTAACAACCATTCTTTTTTATTTCAGGTTCTTAAGTTTTTGGGTGAACCCACACTAATAGCGTCTGTCCTCTCTAAGAACAATGGGACGTGGAAAAGGCCTTAACGATGAAGAAGAGTCTGTCATCATCAAGGAAAGTGCTAAGGGTACCTCTCTTCATGTCATTGCAGAGAAGTTAGGTTGTCATCATGTAGGTGGACACAGTTAGATGATTCCTTCACAAAGGAAGAATCGATCCGATTGTGAGACCTCCAAGACTGTAAAAGCTAGGGATTTAAGGAATATTATCCACCAGTTATGTGGGAAACCTGGACAAACATGCAAAATCATTTTCACTGCTTCCGGACTTCCTCATGTACCGAAAACCACCAGAAATCATATCCTTGGGACCATGGCTTCTATGTAAGAACCCCTGAAATTGCCTAACAGGAGTTTGATGCTTCAATTTGCCCAAAAGTACATGACGTTAGACATAAATTTGTTCTGTTCACTGATGAAAACAGGGCAAACATTGACAGATCTGACAGTTGGGCAAATGGTTGGGTCTATTTTGGAGGTGAACATCACCAACATTTACAACGTCAACAATAGGGTGGAGGAGTCATGTTGTGGGCTGGTATCATTAGGGACAGACTTGTTGGTCCAGTCAGGGTGCCCGAAGGAGTTAAAGTGACTGCAGTTGCCTACTGCAATCTCCTGAAGGAGGTTTGGGATCCCTGGCTAGATGACGTACCATTTTCACTTGTAAGGAATCTCATATTCATGCATGACAGTGCCCCCACCCACTCTGCTAGAACCACCCAAACATTACTAGGGTCTTACGGTGAAAGGTCGATGGTGTGGCAGCATCTATGGATCTTGACCCTATCACAAATCTTTGGTCCATCATTAAACAAGATGTTTAAGCTGATGGACGCCAATTTACGTCAAAAGATGTCTTATGGGTGACCATCAAAGCAGCAGCAGAGGCAGTCCAACCTGCTACTATTAAGAAATTTACAGATTCCATGACTAATAGGGTTTTTGAAGTTATCCATCGAAATGACGCTCATGTGGCTTAATTCATTATGTCAATATATGTTATAATATTATTATGGCTTTCTGTTAAATATATACCCAATGTGTGCTTAATATGTATTATTACCCTTCATTTTCAGGAAAAAATGTCTAGATGGTTCCAGGTTCAGTCCCACTGCGTGGCATCTTGGGCAAGTGTCTTCTGCTATAGCCCCGGGCCGACCACTGCCTTGTGAGTGGATTTGGTAGACGGAAACTGAAAGAAGCCTGTCGTATATATGTATATATATATATATATATATGCGTTTGTGTGTCTGTGTTTGTCCCCCTAGCATTGCTTGACAACCGATGCTGGTATGTTTACGTCCCCGTCACTTAGCGGTTCGGCAAAAGAGACCGATAGAATAAGTACTGGGCTTACAAAGAATAAGTCCCGGGGTCAATTTTCTCGACTAAAGGCGGTGCTCCAGCGTGGCCACAGTCAAATGACTGAAACAAGTAAAAGAGAGAGATAGGTTATTTTCATTCAAAAGCTGTTAGCGTGGTTCACCCAAATGAATCTGAATCTGAAATAAAAAAAAGAAAGGATGCTACACATATTAATGAAAACATAACCATGATGTTGTGATAGTGTGCAAACAAGCTGGGAAAAGTTTTATCAAAATTGATCGAAAGAAAACTGAGAAATCCAAAATTTAACACAGCTATAGCATGGTTCTAGGTGTAATATATATGCTTAGTTATGGCTGGTCTATGGAATTACCCAGGGTTTCACACCCATAAAGCACTTCGCTTTTTTACAGCATTTCTTCAGATACTAATGGCCGGTGGAAAATCCCGTCCAATTCGAATTTTCCACCAGCCTGAGGAAGGCACCGGTAGGGGCTTGCGAAACTTTAAGTAGCAAGGAATCCGAAACAAACTGTTTCTAATAATGATAATAATAATAATGGTTTCAGATTTTTGCATGAGTGCAGAAATTTCGGGAGTGGGGATGTGTCGATTACAACGATCCCAGTTTTCAACTGGTACTTATTTTATCGACCCCAAAAGGATGAAAGGCAAAGTCGACCTCGGTGGTATTTGAACTCAGAACGTAAAAACGGATGAAATGCTGCTAAGCATTTCGCCCAGCATGCTAATGATTCTGCTAACTCGTTGCTTTAATTATAATACTAAGACTGTCTACTAAAAGTACAAGGCCTGAAATTTGGGGTGAGGGAACTAGTCGATTACATTGAACCCAGTTTTTCACTGGCACTTAATTTATCGAACCCGAGAGGATGAAAGGCAAAAAATCCGGGCGGAATTTGAACTCAGAACGTAAATACAGATGAAATACTGCTAAGCATTTTGCCTGGCGTGCTAACGAATCTGCTAGCTCGCCTGGCTACTCAAGCTGAAGAAAATTATAACTGGGTCCCACCTGCAAGATAATGTACTGTTTATCTTGATATGAGATCGCCATGTCATGAACATATGGTTGCGATGCATGTGTCTAGTGTACCTTTATCAGACGGGTAGTTATGATGGATATACTGGGCTTCGTATATTTTCAAGTGTTGACTTTCCGTTCTCAGAGGAGCATATGCTACAAAATTTAACTGCCAGAATGGTAGTATACAAAATGTATAACCGCAAAGAAAAAAGAATGTCAGGTTGTAGAGAAGTGCCTCGCCCCCATACGGGGAAAACTTACCTATGTCGATTGAGGACCAAGAAACACCACTATTGAGGCACAATTCGAAAACGCTGAAATAGCTAAAGAAATATCGACTCAAACTCTAAAAAATGCGGAAATAATGTTGCTTCTGACCTACCTAGGCCTATATTTTCTCTAATGAATTGGAATATGTATGGTTCGAATTTCATCAAAATTGCATATGAAGAATTTTAATGAGGGTTTCTTTCCCTCTTTACAGACCCTCACAAAAATTCTAATCACGACACATTTATCCCATACTACTCATCTTTATGCCCAGATGCCAAAATTCAAATCTTATGGAACCTATTGAAAGGTTTTTGCTCTTGAAAAATGGAGCCCTAAAATGTGGGAGTTAAGGCCCCTATTGGGGGTGGGTGTCTTAATGTTGACCAGAGAAGTTGAATTGTTGAGAATCTTTTTAACTTGGGTCTTATATGTATTCTTTGAATTTCTTTGAAATAGGAAATATATGCATGTTTACTGGGTTTGTAAAAGAGAGCAAAGCTACAGGAAACCAAAAGATGAATGATAACAATAAGCAGTCAGCTACCCTACCCTTGTTGTTACTACTCCCCAATGTAGGATTCCTCACAATACAGGTGACAGGCACAGCCATAAGATGCATTACAGATCTATAGCAATTGGAAGGGCGTGACCCAACTCAAATAAACATTAACAACTGTGTGACGTGAGGGCTAAGGGGAAATGAAAGTGTCACCTTTGGAGTTTGCCAATGATCACTATGCTGATAGGTAACTGGACAGAATAAATTTGCAATCTATAAATGTCTTTGAATAATCTGTCACTTATCTGGGAAGGCCTTGAAATCAATGTTACCATTGGTGGACTATGTGCGACTTGGTGATAATAAAAAGACTCATAGGACATCTGCAACCAAATAACTTTACTGAACACTTTGCAACTGAATCAGTGGAGGCAAAGATGCTTCTCCTTTACTTGACAATTTATGCACCACATTGCAGAAATCACAATCTAAGTATATCTCAAAGCAAAGTCTTACACTATTGTACCATTGAATGACAAATAACGCTCATCTTTTATGCTTGGGTGATCCTACAGCTTCCAAAAGTACAATTATATTTGTTTAGGAAAAATGACTAAATTGTGGGTGTTAAGTCCCCATTAAGGGGGTCTTTGTAACTTCTAAGAAGTTGAAATTTTAGAAATATTACTTCATTTGTGTCTAATATCTATGCTTAAAATTTCATCAACAGCAAAAATATATGAATTTTCATTTATGCCCCCTCACTTTCAAAGATATACTGCATTATATCTGCCCTTATACATAGAATATAATTTTCAAATTTCATAAAGATCCATTCAGTACTTTTGATCTAGTTTTGGATCATAGAAAATGACTAAAATTTGGGTGTTAAGGCCTCCATTAGGGGGTCTTAGAATCGCCATGAGAAGCAGAAACTTTGGAAATATTTCTTGATGTGTGTCAATTACCCATGGTTAAAATTTCATCAACATTGAAAATTTATGAATTTTCATGGGGTGTTCTGCCTCCTTTAAACCATCTCAAATTCAAACCAAACATACTGCATTATACCCGCACTTATGCATTGAATGTAAGTTCCAAATATTATAAGGATGCATTCAGTAATTTTAGTCCATGAAATTGTATGAAACATACAGCATTACCCTTATCCCTAGGCTTGGATTTTGTGTTCCAAATTTCATTAGGATTGGTGCAGTAGTTTTCGAATGTATAAGTAACACACATAAAGACATTGATTTTTATATAATAGATATGAATATGCACATATATATACATGTTTGTGCATGTGTATGTGTGTGTTATATGTATATATATATATATATATATTATATATATACACAAAAAGATAGATTGATAGATACAATTGAGTGGGCAAATAAAAATATGAGACACTGCCTAGTGTTTTTTTTACCTATCAATTACCTATCAATTAACGCACTTATGTGCATGCCTTAATTGATAGGTAATATAAAAAACTTAGTTCAATTAAAAAAATACACTTTTCACTGTCCAGTCACTACAACCACCATCATCTCTCCCACTCTCTCTCTCTACTTTTCTTTTATCTCACCATCAGAACATTACCCTTCTGCTAAAATTATATATTTAATTCTTCTCCTCTACCTTCAACTAACTTTTTTGTAACTACGTAATAAATATTACGTTCTCCTTACCTCACATCATGGCCACCTCTCTCTCCCTCTTTTTCTTTCTCCCTCACCCTTTTTTGTTTCACCACATTTTTCACAGCAGCCACAGACCAGTTGTGCTAATCCACCCCCAACACTGGAGAGCAGTTGTCCTATTCCCTTCCATATCAGCTAATTCTGATGAGTGTAAAGTTATATAATCAGATTGTTACCTAGCATTCCATTGTATTCTTTACACGAAACCAATTAATAAGATCAGCCATGATGGATATTTAATACTATACATTTCCTACATATATATATGTGTGTGTGTGGCACTTAGTGCACATGTACAGGGAATGTTGATTTGTCGGAGGGAGTGAACTTATTTGATCACTATAAACGAATCATGTGTGGTATAAACGATGGGAGAGTTCATATGGACTTGTGTTTCATCCCAACACACACACACACACATACATATATATATATACTAGCTGGTGTACCCAGCTTCAATCAATGGGCAGGTACCCGGCAGTCGCAGCGCTTCGGCCTCACAATCCATCCTCATTAATTCTGGGAGTGTTTTTGAAGCGTTTCAAATTTTTCTAGATGGTAACCCTAGATTTTCTTGACATAATAAAGTAGTTTCTTTTACTCTCTTCTCCATGTTCTTATTGCTTACGTCCATAAATTTTTTTTTTGTTTTTTTAGTAAATTGTGTCATCTAATAGTATTAGAAGTAACTACTGTTAAAAGAAAAGAAGTTTTGTTTTATTATGTGGGTCAAAAGTACAGGATTGACAAGATCTAGTTAATTTATGTGAGAGAAATTTCGGTGAAGGTAAAGAATATGCACACTTTCCGAGAATCGAATCCACACTATGCCTGCATTCTGGAATAAAAAAATTCCTCTACTGTCATGGAAAAAATGTAACTGTAAAAATGCAGAATTCTTGGAGTAATTGGCATTCAAAAAAGTATGTATGTATAGAAATGTATGAATGGTGTGCATATTCTTTACTTCTGCTGAAATTTGTTTTTACTTTCTATGGGAACTTACCCTCTGGTATTTATAAACTTTACCTATCGCTATGCAATTTAAGTGGAAAATGCTGAAGCACATGACTGTCAGGTCTGAATCACACAGTGAAAAACTTGCTTTTTAAAAAATTTTCGCGTTCAAGTTTTCAAAAACGTTTTCTAAAAGCAGTGAGTGATATACAGATACATACAGCATTTTGCTTTTAGAACTAACTATATATATATATATATATATTATATATATATATATATATACAAAGAGCAATAAAGATTCAAGTTAATTTACTTGAATATGGTACCTAACTTAGATGCACCAAAAAAAACTATACTGATTTAACAATACAGTAATGCGGGGTGATTATAAGCGAGAAAGAAGCAACAAGAATGAATAGGTTTTTAGTACGATCGTTTCATACAAGGACAGGTTTTATTAAAAGTTGCAAAGATTACAGCATATAAACGAGTCCCGTACTCATCAGCTAAAATACATGTGAGTTCTCTAGACATCCTAGTGTTTGAGGCTATATTCATGAAGTAATGTAGATAATTAAGTAACATAAACAGATTTCTAAAGTTCATTAAAGTTCTTTAAAGATGATGTACAGTCTTATCACAGAATTTTAAAAAGTTTTAATAGCATCACAGAGAAGGTGACCTAATCCATAGTGCACATATGAATTTCCAGAGATATGATGAGGGATTATATACTCACAGAAGACAAATTTATCCATTGTTAATTACAACGAGGTGGGTCTCAATTCCTGCTTATTAGCATTACAGAGAGGGTAATGCTAATAAGCAGGAATTGAGACCCACCTCGTTGTAATTAACAATGGATAAATTTGTCTTCTGTGAGTATATAATCCCTCATCATATCTCTGGAAATTCATATGTGCACTATGGATTAGGTCACCTTCTCTGTGATGCTATTAAAACTTTTTTAAAATTCTGTGATAAGACTGTACATCATCTTTAAAGAACTTTAATGAACTTTAGAAATCTGTTTATGTTACTTAATTATCTACATTACTTCATGAATATAGCCTCAAACACTAGGATGTCTAGAGAACTCACATGTATTTTAGCTGATGAGTACGGGACTCGTTTATATGCTGTAATCTTTGCAACTTTTAATAAAACCTGTCCTTGTATGAAACGATCGTACTAAAAACCTATCCATTCTTGTTGCTTCTTTCTCGCGTATATATATATATATATATATATATATATATATATATATATATATACATATATATGAGTGGCTGTGTGGTAAGTAGCTTGCTCACCAACCACATGGTTCTAGGTTCAGTCCCACTGCATGGCACCTTGGGCAAGTGTCTTCTACTATAGCCTCGGGCCGACCAGAGCCTTGTGAGTGGATTTGATAGATGGAAACTGAAAGAAGCCCGTCCTATATATGTATATGTATATATATATATATATATGTGTGTGTGTTTGTGCATCTGTGTTTGTCCCCCCAACATTGCTTGACAACCGATGCTGGTACATTTACATCCCCGTAACTTAGTGGTTCAGCAAAAGAGACTGGTAGAATAAGTACTAGGCTTACAGAGAATAAGTCCTGGGGTAGATTTGCTCGACTAAAGGAAGTGCTCCAGCGTGGTTGCAGTCAAATGACTGAAACAAGTAAAAGAATCTTATATATATATATACATACATACATACATATATATCTTCTATATATATATAAAAGAGAGATTCTGTCCGTTTGTATGTTTGTCCCATAAGGTGAAAGTAAATGGTTCAAAGGAGGCAACACTAATTGTGTACAAACCTATGATGAACTGCATTGAGGCAAATATTCTCACTGGCTGTGGTAAACATGACACCGTCTTCGTACCTCACATACCAGTTACACCATCTAATGTCCCATTCAAATTTAAGCCCTTACAATTTCCTATCCCACTTCCTTTTGCCATGAGCATTAATAAAAGTCAGGGCCAATCTTTCAATTCTCCTTGGGCATATGGCCCATTCAGATGTCAAAAGAAACCATGGCAAAAGGGTCTTCCACTTTACCTGTGGTCTTGTCAGTGCCATCTCAGATCCCCTAAAGCTATTCTTCTAGCTTCATTCACGATATACCTATTTCTTTACTACCCACAAGGGGCTAAACGCAGAGAGGACAAACGGATTAAGTCGAGTATATCGACCTCAGTGCGTAACTGGTACTTATTTAATCGACCCCAAAAGGATGAAAGGCAAAGTCGACCTCAGCGGACTGTCTATTCAAACGTCAAAAGGAACAGTGACAAATAGATGTTCCACTTCATCTGTAGCCTTTACAGGGCCATCGCAGTCACCTGGATTCCTTAAAGCTATTCTTCTAGATGATATATCCATTTTTCTAGCTTCTTGGTTCCGATATGAACATTAATAAAAGTCAGGGCCAAACACTAAATGTTGCTGGATTGCAACATGAAGAACAAACAGAAGTTCGTATATGAAATCCATCTTTTTTCTACTTCTATTATTACATGTTTTTCTCTTATACACACATACAGCACAAGTAAACCTAAATCTGACTGACAGGACACAGCATTTGTAATTTCATTACAGTATTACTTACTGATATTCCTAATAAAAAACATGTCGGATCTTTTCGGTTTGAACGGCAGTTTTTCTAGCGGTGTCATATGAAATTGTCACCCATAATTATGACCCTAGTATTGATCTATTGCATTTCAATCTGTTTTAGGGTTAGGGGTGGAGGGAAGGGTATCTTTTTTATCTTCACAAATGTAAATAAACCCAATCTGTTTCTTAAACGAGGGACATATTCATACGGCACAGAATGTTTTCACCTCAATAGACGTCATTGATTGGTTGAAATTGCAGAAATTGAAGAAAAACAAAAAAACAAATATCTCACAAACTCTAGAATTTTCTCAATAAAGCCAAGAGAAAAAGATGTTTTATAAACACATTCTACCAGTATACGAAGTTTAAAAGTGTTTAGTTACGTGGAAATTATTTTAAAAAACTGCAGTTCAAACCGAAAAGATCCAAGTTTTCTACTAAATGATTCAGACCGGTCAGTCATGTGCTTCAGTGTTTCCCATGTGAATTGCATAGTAATTACGCACGAACATACACAGAGAGGCACGGATGTAATTATGCAGACAGATAGACGAGTTTTAATTGTAGTGAGTGAAAATCAAGTGGATCTAGACAGTTTGGCTGTTGTTATTTTTTTAAATGCCTACAGCCAAATCAACTGGATCCCCCACGGAATTTACTAAAAGGTAAAGTTTATAAATACCAGAGGTTAAGTTCCCAGAGAAAGTAAAAACAAATTTCTCCCACGTAAGTTAACCTGATTTTGTCAATCCTGTACTTAATTTCTTTTAGCAGTAATCATAAAACTATTAGATAATACAAAAAACAAAAAAAAACTAAAAAAAATATTTACAGACGTAAGCAGTGAGAAAATGGAGAAGGCAGTAAAAAACAAAAACAAAAACTCCTGTATTACGTCAAGAAAATCTAGGGTTACATTGTAGAAAAATTTGAAATGCTTCAAAACACTCCCAGAATTGAGGATGGATCGCGAGGCTGAAGTGCTGCGACAGCTGGGTACCTGCCCACTGATCGAATTAGGAGAAACGTCACTCGATACACGCGGTGTCATTTTGCCCCACTTCAACCCAACTAACTTGTTACGCTGAATATACCCTATCCTAGGAATTATAAAATAGATAATTTCTTACAACTTTGGTTTTGTAAGTTATACTGGCCCCTAGTTCGTAAATGCAGTTCGAAACACTAATGGAAGGAATGGGAAATATTGACCCAGTAAAACTACTTCATACTTTATTTATCCATCCATCTTTTTCACACATTATTCCAGGATGGAGGTGATCGTGAGGACAGAATCCTCAGGTACCTCTTACATAAGGACTTACCAGAAGCAACTGTCATTAGGTTTCCCAGCTGGATTTCCAAATATGACCATCTGAGACTATGGATCTACCGCTGGGTTTCCTGTCGGTTGGCTTGGCATCTTTGGCTCTTGGAACCTCCACTGTTGTCAGCACAACGGGCAACGAGCCTTTTCCAAACAAACCGATCGTTTGCTTGCTATACTTTATCCAACTTGTATTTTTATATCAGTTATAATATTATCATACTACTCGTATAATTTCTTATAGTATAATCTCTTATCCTATACCATTCTTTTTGTTTTTTAAAAATAGTTTTCTGATTAGATTAGAAAAGATCACATCAGTTTTGTACTATATCACTTGTCCCTATATTTGTTTGTGGTTTTTAATTTTTTTTTTTTGTGCATAGTTATGGTTAACCAACCCCTAGGTCAACTTTGGTCAAGTAGATGTATGATAAAAACATATTCCAGCCATGAACACCCCATATTATGGTTTTTTTTTTGTTTTTCAGATACAGTGTATACTAGGATTACATCATCCAATGTGTAATTTTTTTAAAGGAGGTAGTGTATGATATTAAAGAGATTGGGCTGCTATTTCTAGCGAGTCGTGACCGCGTAGAAGCTCACTTTCGGCTGGCTTTGTACTTCGTTTTTGAACTTGATAAAACCAGTACAATTATGAAACACGGAAAAAAAGTCACAAAAATAGATCACAAGAAAACTTTAAATAGATAACTGATTGTTAGTTTGTGTACAAGTGTTATTGTTTTAATAAAGATATTTCAAAGAAAAAACATCTCTTTCACATACAGTATTTTTTTTTATAAATTGTATTGTCATTGCGTAGAAGTAGCATAACAGGAACTAAAAATGTTTTTTAATGAAAGATAAATGATATATGGCTTCCCTTTTTTTTCTCTTTCTGCAATGTTTTGTTTTGTTTTATTGTTTTATTAGTTTCAGCTCAAAGCTGTAGCCATACTGGGGAACCCCCTTTTTGCTACACTGCTATTATTGAGAGCCTCCTCTGATATGTGGCATTTGGTGAATAAGGGAGTTTGATGTCGCTATCCTCATTTGCACCTCCTGTCGCGAGGTAAGTTCATCTGGGATTCTCGACAGGAAGAGATCCAGTTTTGATTTGGAAATGCCAACATTCACTTTGTGTAGGTCCCTCAGGCTCTTTGGAAAAATATTAAAAAGCTGTGGGCCCCTGAAACCCAGGCTGTTGCAGTAACTGGTCCAGAAGCACGATGGCATTGCTGGGATCTTTGGCACTGTGCAGTGTCGACCCGTTCTGGCATTTGTGTAGGTTTCAATGCCAAAATTTGGCACAATCCCTTCCAAGATCTTCCAGATGTATATAACTGCATACCTCTCCCGCCTACACTCCAGGGAGTAGAGTCTTAGCTGTTTCAGCTTTTCCCAGTAGCTGAGCTGTTGCAATAAGACAATCTTCTTTGTGAAGCTTTGCTGGATTGCTTCAAGGTCTGCTGTTAATTTTACACTGTTGGGTGATCATAGCTGGGAGCAGTAATCCAGGCAGCTGAGCATGAATGTCCTCCAGAGGACCATCATGGCTTCTTTCTCTCTGGTTCTGAAGGTTTTCAGGATCCATTCAGTCAGTCATTTGCACTTTCTCACCATCCTGGCAATGTACACTTGGAAAGCGATATCATCACTCATGTCGATACCCAGGTCCCGCACTGATTTAGGTTCTGGGATTGTGATCCCCTGTGGGCCAGCATACCATATAAGTTTTATATTCAGAAAAGCAGAAAGTAAATTCTACAATAAATACCAGAAAGACATAATACAACAATAAGGATACTCATTGTGACTAATAATAATAATAATAATAATAATAATAATACATACACACACACACATACTTTGTACCTATTCTTAGTGCAAGTTTTGAAGAGTGCAGTTCAAGTTTAACAATCATTTTTTCGAAACTATAATGGAAGTGACAAAGGAGCATGTTTTGCTTTATGAGTTCAATAAAGGCAACAAGACTAAGGAAAGTGCGAGGAATATTAAAGCAGTATTTGGGGATTAGGCAATAAGCATAAGCCAGTGTCAACGATGGTTCCAGAAACTTTGAGCCACAAACTCCGGCCTAGAAGACAAGCCTTGTCCTGGAAGATTTGTAGAGTGCGACCGTTTCGCGACTGTTACCAGCGCCGCCCCGACTGGCCTCGTGCCGGTGGCACATAAAAAGCACCATCTGTTCGTGTCCGTTTGCCAGCTCTGTCTGGCACCTGTGCGGGTGGCACGTAAAAAGCACCATCTGTTCGTGTCCGTTTGCCAGCTCTGTCTGGCACCTGTGCGGGTGGCACGTAAAAAGCACCCACTACACTCATGGAGTGGTTGGCGTTAGGAAGGGCATCCAGCCGTAGAAACACTGCCAGATCTGACTGGGCCTGATGCAGCCTTCTGGCTTCACAGACCCCAGTAGAACCGTCCAACCCATGCTAGCATGGAAAACGGACGCTAAACGATGATGATGATGATGATGATGACAAGGATGTCCTGGAAGATTTGTAGAGTGTGACAAGGATGTCCTGCAAACCATGGTGGAACAAAATCACATTGTAACTGTTGAGGAACTACCAGAAAAGCTTTGGTTTGGTGATTCAACCATTCATCAACACCTGCATGCCATTGGAAAAGTCAGCATATTGGGTCAGTGGGTTCCTCAGAAACTTCCCGAGTCTAATCACATGAAGAGAATGAATGTGTGCTCTTTGCTGTCATGTCTCATAAATGAACTTTTTTGGGATTGAATAGTGACTAGTGACAAGAAATGGGTTCTCTATAAAAATGTCAAGCGCCAAAGACAGTGTTGAGAAAAAGGAAAAACACCGCTACCCAAGGCTAAGAAAGTCTTCACCCATTTAAGGTGTTGTTATCTGTTTGGTGGGATATGAAAAGTTTAGTCCACTTTGAGCTTTTAAACTCAAACCAAACAATAACAAAGAAGATCTACTGTGAGTAGCTTGAGTGGCTTAAGTTAGTGCTAGAAGAAAACGATCATCTTTGGTTTCAAGACAAAAGGTGTTCTTCCATCAGGATACTGCCTGGCCACATACAGTGAGGATGACATTCCAAAGGCTGGAGCAGATTGAATGGGAACCGATGCTCCACCCACCATATTCGCTGAACATTGCCCCATCTGATTATCATTTATTCTGCAGCCTTCAAAGAGGTGTTGATCTAAAGCTGATCTCACTGCCAAAACTTGGGATGCAGAGCCCAATCTCAATGCCTCTTCTAAGTCCTTAACTGGGTTGCCCTCTATTCTAGCCTTGTCTAAGCTTAACTGTTGATGAAATCTAATAGACTCAAAGCGAATGGCTCATTTGAGGGCAAACCACCACCTGTTATTCAACACAGTGCCAGTTAATGCCCTCTTAACTAACTCCTCAATCCGGTTATGGTACGCCTCACAGGATAAAATAGTCTTGTTTAGCTTCTAATAGACAGATCCCTGTCTGTATACTCTATCTATGATCACCCTACATGTTACTAGTTTGTGATCCATATAAGTGACCAGAAAGAACTGTGGACAACTAGAACTAGACTTATCTCTAGTCCTTACCACTACCCTGTCTAGATAAGACCATCATAACCTGTTGCCATTTGTCCAGGTTTACACTAGGATGTTCGAGCGATCAAGTCTGTAACAATCTGCCAACTGAAATCGCTTAAGCAGAACGGCAAGACGTAGGCGTCTTCTTCTAGCTGCTGCACCAAAGCTATCCTGGCATGCATCCAGAATAGCATTAAAGTCACCTAACATGACTAATATCTTAGACGTCATGAGAAAGATTATCCTTGTCTGCAGAGCCAAGCCTTTTCAGAGCAACACTACTACCCCTCCTTGGCCCCTGGTTTGGCCAGGAGACATTATTTTCTCATAGCCATTCAAGAGTGCCGAGAAGGTGTAGGTCATCCAACTTGGTCTCTGTAGCCACCAGAACATCTATACTATGTGAGCTGAGGTCATTGAAGAAACTTGCCTGCTTCCACTGAGCTCAGGCCATACACATCCTGCTCTCAAGTGGCCCTTCTGACCATATTTGAAACATCGAGGCTTTCTTCCCTCGACCTGAAGTTTTAGAATTGTCTCCTCTATGATCATCATGCAGTTGGGGATTTCTTCTAAATCTCCAGGTGTTGCCTGAATAAGGATGTCTATGCTCTGCCCTAACCAATTTTGGCGGGCAGAGCAGGTTATTTGTAAAATATTTAATTTTCCTTCACGCGTATAGCATAGTGCTTGCCACAGTCCAGGTTGCTACCTCCTCTATTCTTGTCTGGGACGTTTTATATCCCAGATATGAGGAAAGGAGTACCACCTCCTTAGTTTTTAGCATTCTTATTGAATGCTCTCTTGCTTTCTCCACCTCAATCTCACCTCAATGGTGGCAAATTTTTTGCCTCAGACCACATGTTATGTCGTTCCAAGTGGGCCCAAGGTATTTTTCAGTTTTCTCCTTAGTGATGTTTGAAATTTTCTTTTCCACCACATCATAGCATTTGTAAATTACTGTTTTGTTATTTTTCTGTGAAGTTATTTCACTTGGTGGGGAGATGTGAACCTATCCCCCATCCACTGTTAACATGCAGTAGCATGCCTGGTACTCCAATCTGGTTATTTTTATATCTTGGTGTGACACATTTGTCACTTCCACATAGTTTAATTGTTTTCACATTTTCCACAATTGGAGCTATTTGCTCTGGTCCCGTTTCATGATTTTGAATTTTCAAAGAAAATTCTTAATACAAAAATTTCTTGCGAAATATTTTTTTTACTCTCTAAAGAGAGTCACAAAAACAGTTTGAAGAATATGATGCAACAACAGTCAAAAACAGTTCAGTTCCCTCCTCCACAAGAGAAGCACATGATTTTCAACAACACTTGCAAGCAGGCAAAATTTTTAACAGAACAATTTAACAATCAATATTAACAATACCTTAATGTTATAACAAACAGCAAGTGTAAATCCAGCAACAAACCACAACAGAACTAGCACGACCTGCCTCACTTTCTCTGACCACTACTATTTATATATAGTGATCCAGTTCGTTCTTGCCAGGGGGTGTTGTACTCTTACACAACATCTTCCCTTTTGAGATTTCGTGTTCCAAAAGAAAAAAGAAATCTTTTTTATTTAAAAAATATATATATATATATTTTTATAGTATCTCTTTCAATTGGGCATTATCTGAAGGTGTTCAGACTGTTTTCTTTTTCACATACTGGTTCTACAGGACTCTGCTACTTCTGGTACTGGTACATTGTTCCATGGGAATATCTTCCTGACCTTAGGTATGCGTCTTCCTTATTTTGTTTGTATGTCTCTTATGTTCACTGTGTGACCCTTTAATTTGATATATCATACTTCCAATTTTTCTAGTAACAAGTCCATCTTCCCAGCCTTCTTAACCTTTTCTATAGGTTTTGAAATGCACTTTATCACCTATTTCAACATATTTTGCTGGCTCTTTTGTATTTCCTTTACATCTTTTTTCTCTGGCAATAGCTCATCAAAAATGGAATTTATTCTTCTTGTGAACATCAATTCTGTGGGAGACTGCCCTGAATTTGTAATTGTTTTGTGGGGTCACCCTGTATATTCCTAAGAAATTTGTCAGGGCTTTGTCATTACTTAATTCATTTCTCGTTTTTCTGAACGCTCTCTTAAAGGTGTCCACAAATCTTTCTACCTGTCCGTTTGACCTCGGATGGTAGGGTGAAGTGAAAATATGCTTTATCATATACCTTTACAGAAGTTCATGAATTCATACCCAGAGAACTGCATTCCATTATCTGACACTAGTGTGTTAGGGAAACAATTCATATAAGCAAACAATTCATATAAGAACTTTATAGTTGTCTTTGAGGTTGGTCTATAGCACCTGCAAACCTCTAACCACTTAGTACAGCTATCTACTACAATTAGGTAGTAAGTATCGTTTACCAGTCTGGCCTAGTCAGTGTGTAACCTAGACCATGGGTTCTCTGTCTCTGGCCACAATTGATATTTTACTGGCAGGGCTTTGGCCATGAGTGCGCAACCTTGGCACATTCTCACCAACTTTTTGATATCTCAGTCCATATACAGCCAATAGATCTAACTCCTCATCAGAGCCTTCATCCTTGCCATTCCTGGATGTCTGCTGTGACACAACTCTTTGGACATACCACAGAATATTGTCGCAAATTGAAAAATTACTGGCATCTGAATTTTTATTCTGTTTATTCTTTAAAGCTTCTTTCATTTTCATAATATACTCATCACCTAAAGCTTTCATTCTTATATCCTGTGCAGTCTCTGGTAGTTCTTGGATAACGTTCATCATAACATTTTAAATTTTACTTTCTGCTTGTGGTGTGGCTATGTCTCCTCTAGTGGTTCCATATTTTTTGGAATTAACTTCGAAAGGCAGTCCACATGACCAACTTTATTTCGATGGAATGTATTCCATTTTGAAATCATAATTTAGTAATATTACATCCCAACATTGCAGGCAGTTCTATATACAGGCAGTATGAGTCAGTAACCCTTTTTTAGACCCATAAATCAACAGCAAAGGTCTGTGGTCTGTTTGCAATAAAAAAACTGCCATACAGAAACCTGTGAAATTGCTAGGGCCTTCTTTTCAATTTGACTATATCTCTTCTCTGCCACTATTAGCAAGTGCAAAACATGAAGCACTAGTTTTATACTTCGGTCTTCATATTTATGAAGTAGAACCACACTTAATCTTTGCTCGGAAGCATTAAATACTACAATGATGTCCATTTCAGGATCATAATGTGCTAATGACAGGTTCGAGATTAGAAATTTTTTTATTTCTTCAAAAGTATTCTGGCATTTAGTGGACCAATTCCATTTTACTCCCTTTTTTAATAATTGTTCAACAGAGCTCTTATCTTGCGCAAATTTGGAATGTAGCTGTATGATTACTGCCTCGCTTACTCAGTTTGCTACTATATATATATGTAGTGGTCCAGTCCATTTTTGCTAGGGGCCAAAACATGTAACAACCCAGGGAATTGCTCACAAGGTGGGAAATCCACTTTAACAGAGGATTTGTGCATGCAGAGTGTTTTGAAATTCATCCCCAACCCCACATAGATATTGCTCAGAACATGCTGGACTGTTAAGACCACAACCCAGACTTCATGAAGACCATCATCTTGACTGAAGAGACATGGACTTATGGTTATGACTTGGAAACCAAGTTTTAGTCCTCCCAGTGGAAGCATTTGTCATCATCAAGGCCCCAAAAATCACGACAGGTTTGCAGCAATGTGAACATAATGTTGACATGTTTCCTTGAAGACCATCATCTTGGAAACCAAGTTTTAGTCCTCCCAGTGGAATCATTTTTGATCATCAAGGCCCTAAAAATCACATGTTTCCTTGAAAACCATCATCTTGGAAACCAAATTTTAGTCCTCCCAGTGGAAGCATTTTTGATCATCAAGGCCCTAAAAATCACAACAGGTTTGCAGCAATGTGAACATAATGTTGACATGTTTCCTTGACTTCCATGGTATTGTGCATCATGAATATGCACCACAAGGTCAAACAATCAACAAGGAATACAACCTGGAGGTTATACGTTGTCATTGTGATGCTGTGCATCAAAAACGGCTGGACATGTGGGCAGTGAGGAATTGGTGTGGATGCTCTTACTCAGTTCACCTATCTTTCTTGGTCAAGAACCACACACCATTTGTTTGACAAACTCCGTACTCTCCCAACTTGGCACTGTGTGACTTCTAGTTCTTCCTCAAACTGAAAACCATGCTGCATTTTCATCTTGGCGAAGAGATGGAAGTCTGCAGGTGCTAAATCTGGTTAATTAGGCAAGTGCAAAAGTGGTACCACATTGCTTTTGGCGAGAAACCCACAAGAGAGGAGAGTTTGGTGAAGAATCCAGTTCTTCGTGCTCTACAGATCCAGTTGCTTTCATTGAATGTCTTCCCTCAAACACTTCAAAATCTCACAGTAGAACTCTCAATTGATGGTCTGGCCCAGGAAGATGAATTTTCTATGCACAATACCGCATTTCTGGGGGTGATACTTGTGGCAGATCTTTCAATCACTCATTGTCTTCTACTGACGTTCTTCCACTTTGAAGTACCCACGCCACTTGAAACATTGCGTACAACCCATTACCTCATCACTATAAGCTTGCAAAACCAGGCTCAGTATTTCAGTAGCTCTTTGTTCCTGTCCATGGGTTTTTTTCTTTACCCAGTTATTTCACATGCTTTCAACGATTGTGACATTGAAATTACATGCAAGCAGTACCTTTCCCCAGAAAAGGAAAGATTTGGTTGCTGTTTCTTGCACACCCTGCTACCATGTAACAGGCATTTTGGGTTCTTTATTGCAAATAGCAGTTGCATGGTAGCAGGGCGTGTTAGAAATAGCAGCCAAATCTTTGGAAGTGAGATATGTTGAATGCACTCGAAAAAAACCTATGGAAAAAATTATTTCACACCGAAGTTATGAACAGGTCTTTTGCGAAATATGCCAAAAGAAAAAAAAATGATGTTATTAACTTCGAATGTTATTAACCTTCGAATGGCGGTGCCCCAGCATGGCCACAGCTCATAAGCTGAAACTAGAATCAATCAATCAATCAATCAACTTGAAAATAATTTTAAAAAAGAAACATTAAAATATTGTCTGTTTAAAGAAAGCTAAAATATAAATACTTACTGCACAAACTTACATTTTTGAAATCACATTCACTTAAAGATATTTCTAAATGATTATTTACTGTAAAAAACAAATTGTTACACATCGCTGGTCACAATGTATTTGCATTGTTTTAGCCTTCGAATGACGCCACCCCGCTGGCTAAGCGAGCAGGCCAACGGAAGAAAGAGTGGGAGAAAGAGTGGTGAAAGAGTACAGCAGGGATCACCACCCCCTGCCGGAGCATCGTCGTGGTGCTTTTAAGTGTTTTCGCTCAATAAACACACACACACACATATAATTAAGGGTTTAGCAACAAGTTGCTTCACCACATATACTGAAAATTTAGAAATAGCAGCCAAAAACAGCTAATTCCTTTTCAGTACAGATAACAGTATTGTTATCTGTGGAGTCTAATCTGTAGTGAAAAGGAATTAGCTGTCTTTGGCTGCTATTTCTAAATTTTCAGTATGAGGTGAAGCAACTTGTTGCTAAACCCTTAATTATATTTAATCATATATAAAAAAAAAAAAACTTTTTGTAAAAGTTTCTACCAATAATGGTTCTTTTTCCATACCGAAACTACTTGGTAAAATTTATTAATTATTAAATTAACAATTCTTTACCCTATATCTGTAATGATTATATATATATATATGTGTGTATATATATATATATATATATATATATATATATATATATATATATATAGGAAAACCTGGGACAAGGTGGTGAAGCACGACCTTCGAACTTTAGGTCTCACTGAGGAAATGACTAGAGACCGAGACCTCTGGAAGTGTGCTGTGCGCGAGAAGACCCGGCAGGACAAGTGAGTCCATAACCCGTGGCCTTCTACATGGGATGGAGCCAGCCTACGTATGCATACCTTCCCTTCTTGGGACACAAAACTCTACTTGTGAAGACGTGATGAGGCAAGTGAGGATCAGAATCAAAATCGATCAATGGAAATTGCGGATGTGCTACCAGTGCCGGTGGCATGTCAAAACTCTGCTTGTGAAGACCCGTTGAGGCAAGTGACGATCAGAATCGAAATCGATCAATGGAAATCGATCAATGGAAATTGCAGATGTGTTACCAGTGCCGGTGGCATGTAAGAGAACTTTCCGTTTCGCGACCGTTGCCAGCACCGCCCCGTTTCGTGTCCGTTGCCAGCCTTGCCTGGCCCTTGTGCCGGTGGCACATAAAAAGCACCATCCGTTCGTGGCCGTTTGCCAGCTCTGTCTGGCACCAGTGCGGGTGGCACGTAAAAAGCACCCACTACACTCACGGAGTGGTTGGCGTTAGGAAGGGCATCCAGCCGTAGAAACACTGCCAGATTTGACTGGGCCTGATGAAGCCTTCTGGCTTCACAGACCCCAGTAGAACCGTCCAACCCATGCTAGCATGGAAAACGGACGCTAAACGATGATGATGATGATGATGATATATATATATATATATATATATATTGTCAGTAAGTCATAAATCCAAAAGAGAAGTACACTTTAAGTTATAGAGCAGTAGAGTAATTAGACAAAGATAGTTATGGCCAGTCTATGAGGTTACCCAGGGTTTCATGTCCATGAAGTGCTTAGTTTTACGTTTCTTCAGACCCTAATGGCTGGTGGCCTATAACCTCTCATCAAAGTGGCGGGAGAAATATATATATATATATATATGTGTGTATCTATATGTGTTTGTGTCTGTGTTAGTCCCCCATCACTGCTTGACACCTGGTGCTGGTGTGTATACGTCCCTTTAACTTAGAGGTTCAGTAAATCTAACCGATTGAATAAGTACTGGGCTTAAATAGTAAGTCATGGGGTCGATTTTACTAAAAAAAAAAAACGCTTTGAGGTAGTGCTCCTGCTTGGCCACGATCAAATGACTGAAACAAGTAAAAGAATAAAGAATAAAAGACTACATACATACACATATGCACACGTGCCTACTACAGCTGGGACTGAACTTGGAACCATGTGATTGGCAAGCAAACTTCTTAACCACACAACCACATCTTCCCCTTCCTTATTTCTAGATTTTACTCCTCCACCCACGGAAGAGCATTTGTTTACTATTTGCTGCATGGCTAATTTCAAATAATCGAAGTTTTTCCAATCACTATCTTACATATGCGAGGCCTTACCTTACGTGTATTTATACATTTATCACATTAAGAAAAAAACGTGGTGTGAGCAAAAGGACTCAAAAACCCAGATGAATATCACGTTAGTTAGAATGTAACATTCACAACTTAACAGTGATGTCGAAGACAATACTTATAAAGTTGACGAGACAAAAGTAAATATCAAAGTCCGTATTCCAAAAAACGCGTGAGGGCAATGAGGAAAAAATGCACTGTTGATTGATAATAATAATAATAGTAATAATAATAATAATAATAATAATAATAATAATAATAATAATAAACGCCCTGATGCAGTACCAGACAGTGGCTCTCATAGCTTTTGATCTTAACTGATTGGAAGTGTTATCATGTACTTTGTTTTGTCTTGGTATAAAAGATGGGCTACAGCAAATATTCTGCTCAATACCACAGATTTGCTTGTCAGTTGTTTGACTTTAACCAGTTGAGCATATCCCTTAGTGGCTGACAATATGTGCATCTCTGATCACGAGCAGAAGTAGTGGGGGAGCATCATAGCCTTGTGTTGAAAGGAATTCTTGGAGGTTTGGATAATTCACCTTTGGAAATATGGGTGATTCGTTCAACATCCTTAAACAATCCTTATTCGGGGACCTTTTGAGCGGAATGGGCTACTCGACCAGAAGAAAATTCTAACTGGGCCCCACCTGCAAGGTAATGCGCTGTTTATCTTGATATGAGATCACCATGTCGCGCACATATGGTTGTGATGCATGTGCCCAGTGTACCCTTATCAGACGGGTAGTCATGATGGGTATACTGGGCTTCGTATATTTTACCCCAGTGTCACTTTGATGGCATGCACTGCTCACTCACTCACTCAATAATAATAATAATAATAATAATAATAATTATTATTATTATTATTATTGTCATTTACTTTTAATCTGCATGTTTGATGCAATCACTTGCCGGGGCACACCCAGCGCCCTAGGGCAAGTGAAGGTTAAGGAGTTGTTTAAATATAGCTGAAAGCTTGGGGAGGGGAAGCAGATAAATATCTCCATGTAATACAACACAAACATTTACATTGATAGGGTTTTTATTATTATTATTATTATTATTATATATTATTATTATTATATATTATTATTATTATATAATTATTATTATTATTATCATTATCATTATCATTATTATTATATTAATTATTATTATTATTATCATTATCATTATTATTATTATTAATATTATTATTATTATTATTATTATTATTATTATTATTATTATTATTATTATTATTATTAATCATTATCATTATCATTATCATTATTATTATTATTATCATCCTAGTGGCTGTGGTGAAAGAGGTTGTTTGGTGTTCAAGGCTGAAAGGCATGAGGACAGATGCATTCCCCCTTGGTAGAGCTCTCATTGACATTTTCAAGTTTCAGTTGAAAAGGAAATTGAGAGTGGAGAGGGAAGTGTTGTCCTCGAGTGAGTTTATTGAAAGGTGGGTGGAAGTTGTGAAAATGGCAAGAGTGGATGGTACCTCTCTAAGTATAGACCTATGAGCCAGATAGAAGAAATTGGAGAGGGCACTTGCTCTTGGAGTTTCAGGGCAATCTCAAACAGTGGGTTTCCTCGATTATCCCTAGAGGCCTTCCTCTATCAGGAGGGTCACATCTCTATCATCCTCCCTGCCACATTTTTTTTCAACCTTTGTATGCTCTGTATATATATCCCTTCTTTTTCAGTATATACCATGTATACTTGCATTTTTCTTATTTCATTATATGTGAAACCCCTTACTTTATGTCTGTCTCTGTATTGTCCCCTCATCCTTCGCCCTGGTGGCAAATAAAAGAAATTATTATTATTATTATTATTATTATTATTATTATTATTATTATTATTAATTATTATTATTAATTATTATTATTATTGTTATTGTTATTTTTATTGTTAGTTATTGTTATTGTTATTGTTATTATTATTATTATTATTATTATTATTATTATTATTATTACTCCTTCATAACACAATGTAGGTAAAAATGCACTGGAGTCTTTAGTCGTCTGTCAAGTTACAACAAGGGCCTTAGACTGATAATACTTTCCTTAAGATGTGCGCTGTGTCCAATAAGGCTACTTTTTGTAAGACATCAGTCTTGCATGGGATTGCCATCTACCTAAAGAAGTCTTGAAGTTTCACTGAAATTGGGCCCAACGCTCTGATCACCACTGTTATCACCTCTCGCATTCCATAGTTTTTTCCATTTCCACTTTCAACTTGGAGTACTTGGTGATTTTTACAACCTCTTTACTCACAATATTCATGTCATTTGGTATGGCTATATCAATGATCTCTATTTGTCTCTCTTATTCAATATGATAATATCCGGCCGACGGTGCTCGATTACACGATCCGTCTGAAAATTATAGCCCCAGAGTATCGTTACTTTTCTAGCCTCCTGTATAACTTTACTTGGTACATGCTCATACCAGTTCTCTGTTATTTCATATTGGCATTTACAGCATAAGAGCCAATGAAGATGCACACACACTTTATCGTGACAGTGCTTGTATTCTTTTTGTGCAAGGCTCTCACATCCAGTTACCAAGTGGGTCACAATTTCCACACTCTTTTCACAGTCTGCATTTCTGGTGTCAGAAATTTTATTGATGTTATACTTTACTGACTTGGTTATGAGAGCCTGGTCTTGTGCAGCAATGATCAGGTTTTCAGTGGTACACTTTAAATCACCTCGCTCAAGCCATGTTCATGATGCTGTATTCTCCTTAATGTCCTGTGTATTCCTTTCAAATTGTCCATGCATTCTCATTTTAAGAAAGTTTTCTTTTCTCTTCTCCTCAGCTCTTTGGTTAAACTCTTCCTTGCCCATCATTTCATCTGCATTTACACCCATATCTTTCGCAGCATATTGCAGCAGGCCTTCATCACTATTTATCAAATACTCGGCAAGCATTCTCCTTTCACTTCTTATACAATGGTCTATACTAATTAGTCCTCTGCCACCATTCTTTCTTTTCATTTACAGTCTGTTTATGTTTGCTTTAGGGTGTAGCGCTCCATGTAGCGTCTTCAACTTTCTTGTCATTCTATCCAGTGTTGATACTTCCTCCTTAGTCCATTTGAGGATGGATGCACTATATCTGACCACTGAAATTGCCAAGCTATTCATTGCGGTAATCAAAATTTGGCATTCTGGTTGGATTTCAACACCATCTTCACTCTTTTATGATATACCTCACTGACCTTGACTTTCATTTCTCTGTGTAGAATGTCATCCAGCTCCCAAATCTCTAAATATCGATACCCACTACCGTTGGGTCCACCCATGGTCTCTCCTGATGGTAACTGCAATCCTCTGCAGAATGCTTTCTTTCATCTTTTCATATTACATACTGAGCATTTGGTAATCCCGAATTCCATACCGATGTCCCTACCACACTTCTGGACTGTTTTGGTTAAGCAATCTATCAGTTTTTCAGATTTCCCAAAAAATTTCAGGTCATCCAAGAACAGAAGATGGTTCAATGATGAGCCTTTCATTCCTCATCGATAACCTATCTTAACTTTCCTCAGTGTCATTGTTATGGGTATTAGTGAAATTACAAATAGAAACAGAGAAAACGAGTCACCTTGGAAGATGCCCCTTTTAATATTAAATTCTCCAAGGAATACATTACTTGAGTACAATTTGGTTTTCCACTCTTTCATGCCATGCATCAGAAAATATGTGATATTGCCAGCAACACCAAACATCTTCAGGTGTTCAACAATCCAAGGACGAGGCATCATATCATATGCCTTCCTAAAGTCAATCCAAACCATAGACATGACATGTTTGTATGATGTTTTTTATAATGCCTCAAAATTGTTTTATCGATGACCAGGTGATCCTTGGTACCCTGAGAACTCTTCCTACATCCTTTTTGTTCCCTTGGTAGTATTTCTTCCTGTGTCAGGAAATTATATGTCTTTGCCGCAAATATTCCAGTGATTATCTTCCAGAGTATGTTTAGGCATGCTATGGAACGGTAGTTTCCCACAATATTCCCCTCTCTTGTATCTTTCATTATAAGTGTTGTCCTCTCAGTCACCATTCATGTAGGGACTGTACCTTTCTGGACACACTCATTCAATTGGGCTGCTAGTCTTTCATGCACCGCATAGCATCTCTTCAGTCAAAAGCCATGAATCCTATCTGGTCCAGGAGCTTTCCAGTTAGGCACTTTACCCACTTGTTCTTTCACTTTAACCGTGCTTTTGACAATATTCTTTTATTTATTTCCTCCTTGTAATTCTGTCTTGATAGTTCCTATCCACATTGCATCCCTTTTATGCACCACATTGTTTCCCTATAATCCACTCCAGAGCTCCTTGGCTTGATTTGCATCAGGAGCAACATTTTCCCCATTGTCTCCTTCTAACGTTCAAAAGAGTTCTTTCAGGTTATTTTTAAACAGTCTGTTCTCCTCGGACTGCTTATTTCTGTCCACAAATATCTTCTGATATTCTGGCTTTTTCCCATGATCCTCTGTTATAACTGCTCTATTACTGCTTGAAACCCATTCTTCCGCATTTTATATTTCTTCCATAATTTTTCTCAGTCGGTCTTTTTCCCATTTTTCTAGTTTCCTCTTAACCATTGCTCAATTTTCCCAAGATCTCACCTTGCCCGCATTATGTCCCTTTCAATGCATCGTTTCCACCATGGTTCTTTTTGCTCCACCATGTTTTGTTTTCTTAAGTTGCAATTTCTCCTCAGAAAGTAGCGCAATAGCTCGGAGAAGATTCCTTGTTTGTGTTATGTCCTCCGTCTGGATGTATGGAATGACAATATTTATCTTTTGTGCTACTTTATTTATCATACTCCTATCTACCCTCTTCATATTCATCAAGATTTTTTTCTTCTGGAGCATTCATCAAGTCAGAGAGTCGTCTTTGAATTTCAAGCAATTCATTATCTAGTTGGTTCATTTCCCCTGCATGTTCACCCATCACAGTATCAGGGTTCACTGTATAATGTTCCTGTTCCTCATCCTTAACAGCCCCATCACTATTTCCCTGTTCCTCCTGTCTACTCTTCTCTCTGCTTTCAACTCTTACCTCTCTGTCTTCAACTCCGACCATCCTTTGTAGGCCATCTGCAGGGATCTCTCAGACACTCACTAATCCGAGATATTTTTATTCCAGTTAAGTAATCCTTCCTCCTCCTCCTCCTCCTCCTACTACTACTACTACTACTTTTTTTTGTTTCTTTTCATTATAACTTTATTTCATTTTTGGCTCAAAAAGCAAAAAGCAAGGCCATGGACTTATGTACAAGGAGGGTGTTCATGCAAAGAGTTCAGGCCATTTCTGGTCAAGAGAGACTTTGAACCGAGCGGTCGTTGGCATCTTCACTATCTTGTCTGGCAGCTTATTCCACGGATCCGCAACCCGGATGGAGAAAGCCCCTCTCCTTCGATTGCGATGAAATCATCGCAGATAGAGCTTTTCGGAGTGACCCCGCAGCCGACGCTCTGGAGCAGGAGTGAAGAACAGCTCTTTCGAGGTTACACTTTCCGCTTATGATGTTGTGAGCAAGAATGAGATCACCACGGCGTCGTCGTTTTTCTCCAGCCTTTCTTCATAAGACAAATGTTTGAGACCAAGAACCATGCGTGTAGCCAGCTTCTGGACTCTTTCGAGATGATGTATGTCTTTGAGGAGATAAGGAGAAGAGGCTTGAATCCCGTACTCCAATATGGGAGCTGCCTTTGTACTGGGCATCCTCCGGCAGCCAAGAGTAGCAAGGGCACTTTTGTTTTACTAAAATTTTGTTTTGCTAAAATTATCACCACATTTGTTCCATTTTAGATGGAGAGTGCTTTCCGTAGTATATAGGCTATACCCATCAAGGTTATCTTTTGTAGTTCATGGAGACTAGAGTTACCAGGGAGTTGCTTAATATACTTCTCAGCTCACCTTCTTCCCAGTTGTCTTCGATATTATTCATGCAAACCTTCTTTGGTTTTCTTTGATGTTTTTTGCATCAGTGATAGGTTTGTCACTATTTGGATCTCTTTGGTCTTCCTGATAGTTAATTTCTAAATCAGAAGCAGTGGTAGGTCTGTCAGTATTTGGGTGTCATTTTGTCATTCTTATTGTTAACTTGTAGGCCAAGAGACATTAAAAATTTCTGACTAAGCTTCATGATTGAAGCTTGCTTGGAATCTTCATGCTTCAGAGCAGTTCATGAGAGCACATCACTCACTGTTGTTTATTTATTTATTTTATTTTAGGTGGTGAGCTGTCAGAATAGTTAGCACGCCAGGCAAAATGCTTAGTGGTATTTCACCTGTTGCTATGTTCTGAGCTCAAATTCTACCGAGGCCGACTTTGCCTTTCATCCCTTCAGGCAGGGTTAGCCTTAGGAGGTGAGGGACCCAATTGGGAACAATTTTGGTGGGCCCCAGTTTCCCAGTCAACTTGTACCAAGATGAGTATATATATGTATGTATATTTATGTACGTGTGTGTATGTGTGTGTGTATGTGTGTATGTATGTATATATGTATGTATGTGTGTGTATATATATACATATATATATATATATATCATCGTCATCATTTAACGTCCACTTTCCATGCTAGCATGGGTTGGATGATTTGACTGCGGCTTGGCGAACCAGACTCGAATCCGATCTAGCAGAGTTTCTACAGCTGGATGCCCTTCCTAACGCCAACCACTCCGAGAGTGTAGTGGGTGCTTTTACGTACCACCGGTACGAGGGCCAGTTTGGTGGTACTGGCAACGGCCACGTCCAAATGGTGCTTTTTTTATGTGCCACCTGCACAGGAGCCAGTCCAGCGGCACTGGGGACGTCCTCGCTCAAATGTTTCACATTCCACTAGAATAAGTGCTAGTAAGGCGATGCGGTAACGATCACGCTCGAATGGTGTGCTTAACGTGCCACCGGCATGAAGGCCAGTTTGTTGCTCAGGCAACGACCTCACGCGTATGGTACTCTTAGCGCTCCACTAGCAACGGATGCCAGTCACCAAGTTTGATTTCGATTTCGATTAACCCTTTAGCATTTAAACCGGCCATATCCGGCCAAATGTATTCTGCCTGTTTTATGTTCAAACTGGCCATATCTGGTCTCTCACACCAACCCTA